>NC_141352.1:15041355-15368855 GCF_057382095.1 Aulonocara sp. 'chitande type north' Nkhata Bay
AAATGCCAGAGAGAAATTGCTGTTTCTTGCATAGTGGGACTAATTTCACATGAAAGGAAAATATCTCAGGACGGCATTGCTGGCTAATGAAATGCCATGATGCAAATTAAGAAATTTTGCCATGTCTTGGCTACACAATTACAGAGGCCCAACAAAGCAGTTATACTGCATCACAGAAAAGTAGAATATATTATTGTTCAGAAGTTTCTGCCTTTAATCTTAAAACGCAAGTAAGACTACCTGTAATTTGGCTCATTTAATAATTTAATGCCATTTTCCAAAGTTTCAAACTCAAGCTTCTTGTTCTATTTTATGCTGTGTATTTTGCTGATTGCACAGCTGCACTATTAATGAGCAGTGAAACAAACTACTCAGATTTGTTCTCCCTCACAGTGGTATTTCAAATTAATCATCTTTAATTAGCAAAAAGTTGAACATAACAAGGTAAAATTTCTCTTAAAAATAAATGTGCACACGTTTGTTAAGATGCAAGCCTGTTTTTCATGCATTGAAAATATTTAACTTTACTTTGTTTCACTTTCATTGACTTTGCAGTGTGTTCTCTGTAGTTTTCAGACAGTTCCTGGAACACTACTAGTTTTCTCTGCTTTGTTCTGTATTGTCCATTCATGGTCATTATTTGATGTCCTAAATAATTATGTTATGATGGTGTATGCACGTGTACACTGGCCTCTGTACACGTGTGTTTGGAAATACCAACTGGCACTGACGTATTATAAGTACATGTGGTTACAGCAAAAAACTATATACTGCTTGTTTAGTGTAATGTTTTTGTAACCACACCAGTAAGCACTACGTGTTGCCAACTCACTGTATGCTCCTTTTCCTTAGGGCTGGCATGCAGTTTAGTGGTATAATGGTGTGCCTTGATGCGGTCGTGCATGCATGCACTCCCACAGCGACCTCACAGCAGGGGATAACAGCACTGACCAGCAATCCTTACAATCCTGTCTGAGAACAGGGCAACCAATAGAAAAAAGAAGCAGAAAGAAAAGAACACTCACATCTCACAGACTTCATTTTTGTTCACCAAAGTGGCCCCTTTCACACATCACTTTCGAGAGTAAATCATGGTATGAGATATATATAGTACAACTACTGAAAGGGATTTTTTTTTATATTACTTTTTTATATGGGAAATCTGTGACCTCTCTAGTCTCAGCTGAGCTGTGTGGTTACTGGAAAACTTATTAGCTTTTCAAGAGTGGTCAAAAAGGTCACTAGAAAGAAGTATCGATTTTTGAAAGCTCACCAGATTATGTATTAAGTTTGTTAAATTTTTTTGTTTTTCTGTATTATTATAAGGTCTTTACCTTACAATATAAAGTGCCTTGAGGCAACTGTTGTTGTGCTTTGGCGCTATATATATAAAACTGAATTTAAATAAATTGAATTTAATAACAACTCAGCGTGGAGTTTAAGCTCATCTGCTTTCTAATTTATCATCTTCTGGTAATGCTGTTGGCATTGGAAATATATTGACGCCTGCTATTGTTAAAAGAATCCAGAGAGTCTCATATTGCATATCTCATTCTGCAATTCATTGGAAGGCATTCATCCCGAAGCAACAAGAAATACTGAGTTTGTCACAAGATTAGTGACCAGCTGTTTTATAACTGTTGGATAAGGTTTTAAGTATGTAATGTTTTAAGCAAGGAATTATAATAAAGCATATGTAGTGAGCTGTTTGCTTTAAAAATAAAAAAGGGCATTTAACAGGCACTTAGCACAGCCTGTGTGAATGTCAAACATCATGTGTGAAATCATGGTAAACGACAGCTTCTACTTTCGATTGCATCCTCTTGTCATGTGGAATGTGACTCATAATTTGGTGTCATTGTGCAATCACAGTTGATGTACAATTGTGGTGTATTTGTTAAAAAGTTATAATGAAAATGTAAGAAAAGAGCAACTGCTTTGTGAGAACAAAACATTTGCTCTTTGTTAAATATTTGTTTCTGGAACCAACATTTCCAATTTGAAAATTTTACCTTTTTTCATTTCTTATGTATCATCAACTTTGCTGCATGTTTTTCCCTCTCTTTTACATTTTTGTTTCTTACTTTATATATTTTTGTTTTGCCTTTTTGTCATTGTTGGTGCCTTCCATCAATGACCATTTTCCTTTATTCTGTCTCTGTCACTCTCTTTCCTCTCTAAGAATTTCTTTTTTTCCCTTCCTCTTTGCTGGCGTCACAACCGCTCCATGTACACCAGACTGTCTGAATATAATTACCCTGAGGTAGAAGATGGAGGGAGACAGATGGAAAGGGACTAAATGGCCACAGAAGTCAGGTGAAATGACAGTGCAGGTGAAAGAGTATGAGAAAAATCATGAGGCAACAGGATGGAAAAACGAGAGAGAGACTGATGGAGAACAGATTGATATTGATACAAGAGTAGGATATACAGAAACAGATGAAGAAAGAAGCAAAGGAAGAAGAATAGAAAAGCTCAGGAGAGAGTGGAAACCTGCAGAGCATTTCCTTATTACCTCAATTGTGTTGTGTTTCAAAAACAAATTGAGCCAATTTCTAATCCTCTTCATTAACAGGAAAGGTATTAATCTCATCTGCGAGGGGCAGATATTGTTACCACCCCTTGCTCCAGAAAGATCAGTTAATACATGATAAGCAAACACAGTTAGCGCTTTTTAGCACAACACAAACAAACGTATACCTTGCTAAGCCTCATTTTGTATTGCTTGGCCACAAGCAATGCTAATTCCTGTTAATGCTGCCAGGTATTACTGACACAGAGAACAATGTTAAATCCCTGTTAGTGAGCCCCAGCCACTGCAGGGGCTTAGCACAGCTTGGGCTTCCATTAGCTTGGCAGTATAGATGCACACACACATACGCAAACACACATGAGAAAATCTATTGTGTCACACACACATGCAGACTCAACCCCCAGATTCCCATTAACCTGTGGGAGCCCCTGCGTGGCTGAGAGAGAGAACCCTAATTTGTCAGCCTACCATGGGTCTTGGAGCTGAAGGTTGTTAGCAAATAGAGTTCACCTCTAATTACTGCTGGACCGCTCCCTCAGCATGAGTGTGCATATAACTGCTTGCATATACTATATGTAAGTTTGTTAGTGTCAGTGTACAACATCTAAATGTATGTATTCACTTTCATGCGGATTGTTGGTGTTGTGTATATACTTTAAATATCATCCTTTAATCTTTATATATATATATACATATGTCCATCTGTAACACTTCTTAGTTGTATGTGAATCCTATCTGGTCTTTAAGTCATTAGCTATTTCAAATTCAAATTCAAATTTTATTTGTCACATACACAGTCATACACAGTATGATATGCAGTGAAATGCTTACACAACTGCTCGTGACCTAAAGAAAAAAAAAGGCTATGAATAAGATAGGAAATAAATATGAAAATTAAAAAGGGTAAATTTAATTAGGAAGGAATAAAATAAAATATAAAAATTAAAGTTAAAAATGATATAACTGTACAACAACAAATTAGAATGAAGGGTAAATTTAACTGGGAAAGAATAAGATAAAATATATAAATTAAAGTTGAAAATAAAATAACAAAATACACAATACACAGTATAGAAATACATAAGAATGTATGAAGAAATATAAATATATATATATATATATATATATATATATATATATATATATATATGTATCGAACCGAACCAAAGTATCGGTTCGGTTCGATACTTTGGTGTCACCGTTCGATATTTTTTCGATACAAAAAAATGTTCAAGCATTTTTAATTTGTCATTTATTAAAATTATAAATATATATTTTAACTCAAAAGTACAGTTTTTAAATTTAACCCTAACACTTGTGCGTGTTTTTTATTTTGACAGCGAATGCACACCTGTGGACCACTTATGTGCAGCCCTGGTTATTTAGCTCATCATATTGCAGCCACAGAAATTCTTTTGTCCATGAAACCATAAAGCTGCACTTTCTTTTTGCCTTATAGTCTGATTTGTCATAACTTCTCCGTTTTGTGGTAAGCTTTTCTTTGGCTGTCACTTCTTCACCCTGACCTGTCTTATTTGGCTCAGCAGAACTGAAATGCTTTTACACACTCACTCACATAAGCTCAGCGATTCTCTGCGCGATCAACCTCTCACATGTTTAAGCTGCGGGAGATTTCACTTGTCATGTTTGCATAGTAAGCTAACGATTAATAAGACTATGTCAGAGGAGTTGGTGCAAGAATTATCATCACTCACAGATCAGTGCTGTCGCTCTCTATACACAGTTCGCACGATTGCAAAGTGAAATCAAAAAAACAAGCGCAAATTCAAACGCGACTTCAATATGTCACATATTGACAGTGGCTCACCGATGCCAATGACATAATTACCCAGCTACATTTCTGAAAGAATGCAAAAGCATTGACATATATTTTTCCTACAATAGCCCGACGGGCAGGGCAGAGATAGATTTTGGTAGCCCGACTGAAAAAATCGCTAGCTCCGGGACGTCGGGCTAGCGATATTGCAAGCCCTGTATCTGATTGAGGAATCACTCATCTTTGGAAAAGAGAGTTTATTACAGAGAAATGGCTCTTTCCAAAATAAAAGCTATACTATCCGCTTCTTCTGGGCTATATTCTCAGCAGCATAAGGAGAATCATGTGCTAACAGCTGTCTAAATGACTCGGCTAAAGTTAGTAGCATGCTTGCTTTTTTTTGTCTGCTTTCACTTGTCTTTGCACTAGGATGATGTCGGCGTAAATGTGCAGTCATATTCGTTGTGTTCCCACTAGTGCTTTCAGGTTAATCTCGTTGAAATGACCTTAACGCCACAACACGGCAAATCTCCGTTAACGAGCTACCGCCGATCGCTCTGTGCATGGGGCTAGACGGCCAACACGTTAACGAGCTAACTGCGCTAACACACTAGTTCACACCAATGTAATTGAGCATTGCATGGCACATCCAACATACTGTTTTACTTTAGTCCATGACTCGCTTACCTTCAGGGTCATACGTCACATGAAAACCAAAATAATTCCAAACGCCAGATCTGAATGAGAGTGGGGGAGGTCCATGTTAAAAGGAGAGCTTAACTTCTATCTCGCTAGCTTGCCCTGCGCTCTTCCTTCTGACTATGCTGTCTGTGTTGAGCGCTCAGTGGATCTGCGGTGGACAGTGCAGCCTAGGCGAAGTAGTCGAACACAGATTCACTGAGCGCTCAACACAGACAGCATCGTCAGAAGGAAAATTGATAAAATAAATTACAAATGTTGTATTGTTCGATACATATGCGTACCGAACCGAAAGCACTGTATCGAACGGTTCAATATCGATACGAATATCGTTGCACCCCTAATAAATATATATATATATATATATATATATATATATATATATATATATATATATATATATATATATATATATACAAATACAATAACATCAGCCATACAAGTCTTAAATGGAAATGAAGAAATATAATGTCCAGTGTTGTGCAATTCACGTGTGTAAGTGTCTTGTGCAGTGCAAATATGCTTAAAGTGATTTAGTGATGAAGTGATTCGATTAGATAACCCAGCATCTAATCAAATTAGTGTAAACAAAGTCCAGAATGTCCAGTGTGTGTGTAAGAACCATATGTGTGGGTCAGTACTGTGTGGTGGTGTGATTGAGAGACCGTATAGCCTGCAGGAAGAAGCTCCTCCTCAGTCTCTCTGTGTTGGTCTTCAGGTAGCAGAATCGCTTTCCTGACCTCAACAGAGAGAACTGTCCATTGTTGGGATGGCTGAGGTCCTTCACGATCTTCCTGGCCTTGGTCCAGCACCACCTGCTGTAGATTGAGTCCAAGTCAGGGAGCTCAGAGCGGATGGTGCGCTCAGCTTTCCAGCTGCAAACTCTGCTTCAGGTCCCAAAGTCAAACAATTAAGTTTAAAATCCAGGCATACATGAAAACAGAATTCATGAAATTTAACTGAGTTAGAAGTTAGCAGGAAGTTAGCTCGCTAGTTTCCACCTAAACATAATAGACCATGTTCAGAATGAGGGAGTTGTGGAAAAATTAAAATGTACACCTGTGCTATAACTTCCAACATAAATGAAGACAGAAAACTAAACAGCAGTGACATTTGTAGGGTTACTGAAGTTGGACTAGCTGGCATATAATGATGTGCTACAAGATCGGTAGCTATGTTAGCATAATATAAACAGTGAAGGTGGAGGAGGAACGCTAACTTTTTTCCACTCAATAAATGCCCTTGCATGGCAGGGTGCTGAAAACGGACCAAATTTCAGTTAGGAGAACAACATTGGTAATCAATCTACAATACAAGGTTAGTCATTAATTCACTGCTGCATGTAGTTACATCGTGAGGTTTTGAAAACTGAGCTTTAAAATGAATAGTGGTAATAAAAACTGAGAGAGGCCGACAGTGACCACTGCCTTTTTTAGGGCAGTGATCACTCAAATAGAACAAGATGTAAAGCATTAAAACATGTGAAAAACACAGCAGCCTTAATAAATGCAGACTAGTTTGGATCTGGAAGCAGAGTTTATACTGAAAAGGTATGTTCTTGTAGATAGATATATGGATAGACTGCCACACTGCCATTGTGTTTTCTAATTCGCAGGCGTAATAAGTTGACTTTTGCAAGCTTTTACCATTTACCTTTTTTGAAATTTTAGCAATTGATGACTATTAACACAAAGTGTAGAATTTACAGCAGAATAAAGAGATCAGATTCAATAAGCAGATCTGATGATGATTTTTTTTTTTTATTTATTGTTATTGAAGTTTTTAAGCCCCAACTCTACACACCGCTAATTTGTCCTCCTGCTGAGGCCAGTCTGTCTGTATTTTCATGCATGTTGCCCCCCATCAACACTTTTCCGTAAGGCAAACTGGGCATATTGAACACCAGCATGGGATTCTTATGAAAGGAAGTGAACTGGGTAGGTGAATATGTAAATATGCAGACCCAAATTCACTTCTGTTTATCCATGTTTGGATTTTAACACGTATGTGCTAGAAGCTCTTCTCTCTCTTTCTCCCTCATGCCCTTGTCACAGCCCTCATCTTTTACTGCCAGTCAGAACATATTGTTTCTCAGCATGGCAGAGTTTAGGGCTGACAAAGGGGTGGAGGGCAGTGAAGGGAGTGATATGATAGGCTTCAGTTGCCAGATTGGTGGCAAATCATCTTTATGAGTAGACAAGGGGGGCCAGAGAGAGGCTCGTGATTTCTCCCCAACTTCCGTGGTGGAAAAAACTGAGAAAATACTGAAACCTAGTGATTCAATGATTGCTTGAATTCCGAAAAGCAGTGCAGGCATCCACAGTGGAGGAAATGACACCAGAGTGCATAGGTTTTATTATTTAGTACGTACGCATTTTCTTTCTGTGTTTGTTTCACATGTTTCTGGTAAAAGTTGTAGTAGACCTTTGAAACATGGAAAGCACGTGCAATTTCACATGCACCATAATAGTTTATTGTGCAAACTTCAGTTTGTGATATAATGAGACTTCTTTTATAACAAGACACACATGACAAATACAACCATTTTTTTGGTGTGTTGATTTTTATTGTTCTTATATATATTTTTGGTCCAGAGGCAATTTCATGCATGGGGTATGATACAATTTTGGTGATATTGGGGAAGTGAGCTTGGGAACTTTTTAATGTTTTCTGCATGGAAGTATCTCTACACAGTATGTTCACGGCTGTCTAAAATATTACTCTGATGATTGTAAATTAGGGGATTAAAAAAAGAGACAGCCAAATATTATATGATATATATTTTTTAAACCCAATTAGCTGTATTAATTACATATATAGACTTTTTTTAAACTACATCACATTAATTGTCTGACTTTTTTTTAAACACACCAAAAAAAAAAAACATTATTACATCAACACTGTCGACTAAATTAATTTCTGTGCTCATAACCAGTTAATTGGAATAAAGTTGTGTAACCGAGGGTATATACAAATTATTTTAGGTTCTGGACATGGTGGACTTTGCCAATAAACCCTTATTAGAACCGGCATGGCTTGGCAGCCAAACCCTGCAGCTTTCTTGGATGAATTGCAGCTACAGCCTGTTGGTTTCCAAAATACTTTAAACTGCATAATTGGTGTTATTGTGGAATCTCACTCTCCCAGCTACCTGACGACTAGACTGTTTATTTTTTCCCGTATTAGCCAGACAAAATTTAAAATCTTTCAGAAACAGAACAAGTGTAACATATGTTCCAAACTAAGTTCCCCTAATATATTTTAGTATCTCATTGAAACCCCTTGCCTTTCATCTTTGACAAAAACAGCTTAGTTTCTCACCTTTCTCATAAAAGCAGTATTTTTAAACATGCCTCTTTGATATGCTCACAAACCAATAAACTGAATCCCACCATCTCACTGTAGCCATCATTGCATGATGATTTTTTTAATGGCCTCTCCCACCTGTGGAACTATGCGAAATAATTCATAATCCTCTGTTGTAATGAGAGCAGTGTTATTGAAAAAAAAAAGATAGGTGGACTGCATAATCTTCATTTTTTTTATGTTTTAGATATTACTTACTAAGGTGCAAAGTTGTATTCAGAAATCTTTAATTAGGTAGCATATAAGGTACGATTATTGCAAGTAGTTTTTGCAACAATGCAACAAATTATGTATTTTACAGTTGGGAAGAAAAGTGTTGGCAACAAATTACATAGTAATAAATGATTGTAAAAATGTCCTTTATAACAAATAATGTGTATGCTATAAATTTAGTGATCGCAGTATACTTACCAATTATGATACATGTTTCTGTTTGCTTCATAGTGACAGCAACAAGTTCAACAAATTCCTTTTCATGAGCACTTGACCGGCACATGAAAAAATAATTTCAAAAACACACAACGAGTGTACAGAATTCTAAATAAAGAAATAAATATGACAAATACAGTAGTTCCTGTTCTTTGCATAGTGAACATGAGTTGCAAATGGCTGTGACAGAAGCGTTCTTTTTGTTTGGGATTATGGTGAATTATTGGCCATATTTGCACCATCGCTCTAGCTGTTCAAATATGTGCTTTTCAAAGGCCAGCTGTCTCCTCACCACTAACTGTATGTGTTTCTATCGCTTTATTTCTTTGATTGTTTTGTTCTATTAAGATACAAAGTAGGTCATTGCACATTCAATCAGTAGATTTGAATTTCTTTTCATACATACTGAGTTCTCCATTACTCAAAGAATCTAATAGGAAAGCAATCTAAGAGGAGTGTACTGTGAACACTAACTGCATGTGGACTAAATTAAAAATGATGATGCAAGCTTCCATTGTTATTTGGATTAAGTGTTCACCACATGAACCACCTCTGTGTGGAAACCACTCAAGCTTATTACATTGCAAAATACAGGTCATGCCTGAGGCCACATAAGATGAATGTAGTGACACACTATTTGTACTTTTCTGCCATTTATTCTCATTATTATGCTATTTTTTAACTTACCATCACATTTTCCATAAACAAATATCTGTGTCTGTCTCTCTTATTCTATCCATCTCTATAACCAAGCTCTCTTGAGTTTTAATCCACCATCCCTCTGTGCTCACACTCAGCTGCACACACCTGTGCACACCCTGACCCCCACTCTTATGCAGGTCGAGTGTATCAGTGAGAGACAGAGGGTTATGCTTCATGCAGCTCTGAGCACATCAGCCCTGGCTGAGAGTTCACTGAATCAGGCAGGTATAACTGATCTGATCAAACAGCCAGGCGTATCGCCAGAGGGTGACAGCGAGAGACAAAAATGCAAAGTGTTGAAGGGTTGATTAAGTTGTTTGATACTAAAAGAGAAGCATACTTCTAACATCTTTCTTTTCTAAATGTTGCACCTTCTATCAGCAAATAAAAATGTCACGGTCCTGGGTCTTATGACCCAGTGTTTTGAGTTTCAGTTCTTTTGATGTTCATAGTGTATGTTTAAGCTTATCAGGTTTCCTAAGTTTATTTGTTATCATGCCTAAGTGTTTCTAGTTCTTATTATTTCCCCCTCGTGTTCCAACTATGTTAAATCTCCCTTGCCCTTCGTGTGTTTCATGTCTGTTGTCTTATGTTGTTATGTCTGCCTCTCATGTTCCTGTTTCATTTTGGAGAGATCTCGTGTTTTTATATTATGGATTATGTTTTGAGTCCTTTGTGGTACTGTTTCGTGTTTCCCTAGATCTCAGTTATGGTTATCTTAGGTTTTGCTCTTTGGCTTCGTCATATGGCTTCCCTGTGTTCCATGTTATGTCCACTGTTATGGTTTTGTACCATATTTCAGGTTCCTATATTCTGTCTCCCCAGTTGCTGTTAAGTTTGCATGTTTAGAATTCAGTCAGTGTGTTTCCTGTTTTACTTTGAAGGTCCATGTCTCATGTGAGTGTTTCTAGTTTTGCTTCCCTTGCCTCGTCCTGCTTTATTACCCTCAGCTGTTCCTCCATGTGTTCCCACTTCCCCTAATCACCTCCTGTGTATTTAAGTCCTCTGTTTTCAGTGTGTGATTGTCAGGTCGTCTGTTGTCCACGCCATGTTTCCCATGCCATGCTTCCAAGTTTCTTGCCTAGGTTTTTCTTATTGCTTGTTTAGATTCCCCAGTTTAGGTTTGTGTTAATTTTGCTTCAGTTTGCCTTGCCCTTTGTTTGTACCTCTTCTACTAGCCTTATTAAACGGCTCGCCTTTTGTTAACATTTCAAGTTCTGTTCCCTGTTCCTTGGCGTCTGCGTTTTGGGTCCTTTTTCAATTCATACAGTCTGCCCTCGCCAGACTGTGACAAAAAAGTCGATTTGAAACAAGAGAATTCTCAAATATTACTGCATATAAAACATAAATAAAGGAAAAAAACAAAAGCACAAAATGAAATAGCCACTGTGTGGCAAAATAGACCAGACAAACTGTAACTGTAACTTTAACACGTCACAGACGAGCATATGTTTGACTAAGTGGCATCCAGGTAACAAACACACTGGGAACAAGATGATGGTTTACTTCGCTCGTCTTTTCGTCAGTGACTGCTTCAGAAACATTTGTCTTCAAAAGAAGTATTATATGACTCAGAAAAACAATGGTATTTTAGGTATGCAAATACATGCTTATACAACCCCAAGTAACAACTTCAAGAACCATTGATTACATCATGTTTAAGCGGGGGGTAGAACGTATGAGTAGCTGCATGTAATGGCATGAATCTCTGTTTTTCACAGCAGTGAAGGGAAATGAGTAAAAAAAAGTCTGATGTTATAGTGTTTGCAGGCCTACTGTGGTTTTTGGCTGTGCGGGTATGTATTTGCTTTTTCTCCCTGGCTTTAGGTACCACCCCTTGCAGCTGACTTGACAGAGCAATTAGGCTAGGAAGTATTTAAGCTCAGGGAGTGCCATTCTCTTTACAGCATGAGCTATGTGCTTGTGGCTCCTTCCTCCTGCTCTGTGGAGAGGAGTGTATTTTTGAGTGACTTTTGACTTGCTTCAGAGTTTCACTGTGTTTTTCTTTGTGTTTTGATTGTGACAGTGACTTGACCTCCTGTTTTAGTTTAATTATTAATAAAAATACTTTTATTATATTGGCAGTGTTGTCTCCTATTGCCCTTTTACTGTTACTTACCCACATGTGTTGTTATGTTCCTAGGGAATATAACAGCTGTTCTCTCTCTATAACCCCTCAACATATGCATTGGCCATGCCACTTCACACCTTTTTGTAAATCTGCATCAAAAACATCAGAGGAGTTAGTTCAGCTGAGGGTGGTAACCTGTCACTACAGACCTCCCATAAAGTAGCTTGAGGCACCGTGGATTACCGGTAAAACAGAGAATCAGTCATTGTGAGCACTCCTTTAATTAGTAGAATAAATAATTGATGAACCTATACAGCGAACCCACCAAAGGCTTATTGAGCTTTCTAGGTTGAGCTAACTGAATCTTGAATGCGGAAAGTCCACGAAGTATTATTGGACATACTAAAAAAGGGAGCCTATGTTTTATACAACAAACTGACTGCAAAGATTTGATTGGGAGAGGGAACTGCTGCCAGATGATATCAGGACTTTTTGTGTCAGGAGTTGGAATGTAAAACGGGACACAGAGATACACTTTTTGTTCCAGAAAATGGTTCCCATACGGTAAAAAAATATATTTTAAAATACATTTTGAAATATATTTCAAAATATACAAAAAATGGCCAAAAAATATATGTGCTAAAATACATTTCAAAATACATAAACATATTTCAAAATGTATTTTAAAATACATTTTGAAATATATTTCAAAATATACAAAAAATGGCCAAAAAATATATGTGCTAAAATACATTTTAAAATATATTTATATATTTAAAATGTATTTTAGCACTTATATTTTTTGGCCATTTTTTGTATATTTTGAAATATATTTCAAAATGTATTTTAAAATAAAATAGGCTTAAAATAGGCTTTGATAGTTATTTGATAGTTATTTGATAGTTATTGAGAAGGCAGAATAATAAGAAAAGGCAAAAGTACGTCACAATATAATTAATTAAGTTACATATTTTGATTACCAAATTATGGAAGCGTGGAGCTGCCACCCAGGCAAAAGAAAAATAGAGCTGTATCACGTTATGACGTGAAATGTTTATTGTTCTAACATTATGCTTTTCATGTTTGTATAATATAATATCACGTTATTATAATATACATAATTGTCACGTTCGCACAATATTGTACGGACGTGATAATTATGTACATTTTTCGTACAATGTTGTTCAAACATGTTGTTCAAACATGATAGTATATTGTTAGAACGATAAACTTTTCACGTTATAACGTGATATACTTATATTTCTCTTTTGCCTGGGTGGCAGCTCTACGCTTCCGTTCCAAATACACGAGAATAAAGTAATATTATATGGGAAAAGGCACCTGCTAGCTTGATGATGGAGGCTTCTTAGACTGGCCACCCGCCTTGGCTTCTTGTCGCCACTCCATGAAATAAAGGTCCGTTTCCTCCATGCCGGCTAATTATTCATCCTCATTAAAATCTCGTATATGTTCAGTTGGCAGAATTGAGAATTTTACATCTTCCAACCACTTAATTAACGCGAACATAATCGGCTTGTTTCTTCCCGTCTCCTGTATCCGGCCGTTCCTCTCGCTGTCAAATTTCGCGCCTCAGAGACGTCGTTATTTTTCAAAAAAAAAAAAAAGAAGAAAGAAAGAAAGAAACAGTAACAACTACTAAAGAGAGTTTTTGCACGTTCATTGCACATTTGTGGGAATGTTTAAATATTTAATTTTTATTAATTACTTTTCATTATATCTTTATTTTTTAAACCACCGTGGCAATGCGCATGCGCATACACTCCTGCACGCAAAGGGCTTTGGAGTTGACGTAATGTCGCAGTGCATTGTGGGAGCGCAGCACCATCTTGGCAGGTCACGAATCAAAACAAGATTGCTACGAACCATTCTGAAACGTAGCTCAAAAGAAAATGACGGTATAGAGACAGATTCTGTCCAGATGCAAAGAGACGGTACTTGATTGTTGAAATGTGGACCCGTATGAAATATAGCCGTGGAGTAGAAACCCTGAAGACCAAACCGCTATTGACTTAGCATGATCTACTCTCATACCTTGTCTGTGGAGTCAGAGCATACACGGCGCACCAATTTCGCAATTATAAATCTCTGGAGGCGCACATCCAATTCACCAAGGACTGGGTACAAGATTTGGCTATTTTTAAGCCTCCACGTTGTGAGTACGCCGTCATTCAAGCAAAGGTAAGTCAGCTTGAGTACTGCGAGTAAAATGCGTTTGATTCCCCCCAACATTCAAATTAGTGCTAGTAAAACTTCATTCGTGAGGGGGAAATTACAGTGAGAACATGTAGAGGCTCTGTTAGAGGGATAACATAGTGAGTTCAGTGCATTGATGTGACATTGTCCTGAAGGATTTAGTTATTCTTTATGGTTAAAGAAATTGCCCTAATTAATTCATATTTATTATAAATAATCCTAATTACACATCTTGCACACAAGAATTTCACTCACATGTGCTGTACCAATGTACCTGCACATGTGATGTGACAATAAAAAGTGATTTGATTTGTGATTTGATTTGATTTGCTTCCTTGTTTGTGTCCTGTGTCACTAAAAATACATTCATTACATACTTTAGGTTCATTTTTTGCTGATAGGTTTCTAAAAAGAAACATGCAGATTTAGAATATAACATGCAGCGTTCTATAGATGGATACATAAAAACACTTTATTTGTTACATTTATGATAAATGGATTTGAAAGTAAATAAAACACATTTGTGTCAGACTTGGCTTATTAAAGTTCTTGTCTTTAAATGAACTTTGTCTGTGTGTGTTTCAGGTCCTGCACTCTTAAAGACTGAATTGCAGCATTGCAGCCACAGGTCATTGTGAGCATCACAGGGAAGGTTGAAGCCGCCCACTGCAGCTGTATGACTAGAGTCGTTGAGACTTGCAGCCATGTCACTGCTCTTCTGTTTAATGTAGAAGCAACAGTGAGGATCTGTGGCACAAGGACTGTTACAGATGAACCTGCATACTGGGTTTTGCTGGGTAATATGACCAAGATACAGCCAGAGGTTGGCCATAAGATAGACTTCTCCTCTTCAGCTGCCCAAAAAAAAGGTTCTTGATCAAAACATAAACAGACCATTCGTTGTGACAGGTAAAAGAAGCCATCCTCAAAAAAGAAAAGTTCCACCTGCTACTGTGGAGGAGTTGGATCAACTGATGGGACAATATTTTTCCAAGCATAGTTCTGTTCTGAATAACCCATAATGTTTTAATTTAGGGGGCCATGTAAATACTTTGCATTTACTGAATATGTACTTACTAAATACCACTGTTCAAAAGTTGAATAAAGAAACAAAGAAATGTTTGCCTATTTTTAATTAAAAGCACTTTGTCGAACATCACATCAGTTACAATGTAGAAAAAATGTTATGTATAATTTACAAATGACAAAATGTTCACATAAAATCATGACAGCATTTGTATAATATCACCCACTACTAGCATTCTGTAATTTACTGTCTCTTTTGAAAACTTATCACTACATAAACAGCACAAGACTTAAAAGTATTTAACAAGAGCATTTTTCCCTGGTTTTACTACCACACTGGGGCACATGTTCACCAAAACGCAGCAAACCTTTGCCATCTTATCCAGGAAGGTCACCTTTTTACCCTCACATGGAAGAAGTAATCTGATTGGCATGGTGGTAAGTAGCATGTAGTTTGAAGCAGGGATTTCGTAGTGCCCCATGTGTAGTGTTGGAACCCAGTCAGGATTTGTTTCATTCATTTCATAGGCTGGTTTGTTGCAATAATGCCAAATAATTAGCAACTCTATAAATAGAAGGTAGTTCTGCATGTTTGTTCTAAGTTTGTGCTATTGAAAATAAAATTAACAGGCTATAAATAATAATATGAACTTATTTAGAACTTACCTGAATGAAAATACTGGAGCACACCAACAGATATCTGTGGCTGGTAGAGAACTGAATATCAGCTCGTCTCGCAGCTGCTATCCAGGCTAGACGCCTTCTTTTGGTAACATCCAACACATAAATGGTAAATGGCCTGTATTTATATAGTGCTTTACTAGTCCCTAAGGACCCCAAAGCGCTTTACATATCCAGTCATCCACCCATTCACACACACATTCACACACTGGTGATAAGCTCCCTCATGATGTTTCCAGGTGAGGAAACAATGAAAAGAGAGCCTGTTTTCAAGCTTATTCCTTTGTCGGTAGTGCAATCTAACATTACAACCGACCACACAGCAAGCATTTTTTTGGCCTGCTAATATGGCGCCTTGACCAAAAATCGTGGCTACGCCCCATCCCGTAAGATCACGCTCCAGAGCCCTATTAACGTACGGATCTAGAAAGAAGACGCTGCATTTTTAACTCTGAGGGAGATGGAGAATGAGCCTATTTCCAAAACAGTGGAGTGTGTTCCTTTAAATACTAAATTGTATATATTGTCAAAAACTAAAGTGTACATAGCAGTTGTTGTGTCTTGTTTACTGTATCACTGACAGATAATTTCAAAGTCAATGAACGCTACATTATAGTGAGATATTGTGTAATGTGAAATACTGTAAGCAAGTGAATAAACAACCTAATTCGTGATAGACCTTTGACTCTGTTTTGTTTGAATCCAACTGTTTTTTGCAGATGTGCATAAAACATGTTACTTTTAGTATTGTTATCATTATCATCATTATTGCACTAAATATATTTTAAATAAAGGATACTTTGATATACATTCTACTGTAAGGTTGGAAATGTATTTTCTTCACCCTAAAATATGTTTTGAAATGTATTTTGGTTTGAAAGAAATACATTTTCAATTTCAAAAATATATTTTTTTGGAGCATCACAAATACAAAATATATTTACCATATATTTGAAATATATTTTGGCCAGGAAAAATGTATTTTTTTACCGTATGGGTTATGTGAAGTATTTTTCATCAAATTGTCACACAGGTGAAATGTGGCTTTTGATACTCTAAAGTATTTGCTCAGACTAAATGTTGCAACACAAACATCATAAGATTTCATAAAGCATGCACTGATGTTTGGAATAGTTGGCGAATATAAATGTCTTCATTTAGTTTTAATTGTTATTAATGTTGGTCTTTGGTAACTCCAACACTGGTCAAACCCAAAGAATAATATCAGTTGTCTATAAATATTTTCTGTTTTATTGTTATATGCTCTGATGCATTCTGCTTTGTTTAAACGCTGGAACAGATTTTGTTTTTTGCAGCATTTCAAAAGTTATGTTAGATTTCAGTTGACAGATGCAAATGTGAAAATAAAAAGGTATATGTGCGTGTGTGTAAATCTGTGTCTTTATGTGAGGTAGCTTCATCCAAAACATCTCATTATGCGCTTGGTCTCTGCTCACATTGGCACAGGGTGCTAGATCCGTTGACAAAAATTGTTTGGTAATGGTTCCAAGACATGAAAAATGAATCTGGACCAAAAAAATTAGATTAACAGCTCAAGCAAAGTGCTGGCATGCCTGCTGGTGGTGGTTGGTAGTTGGAGGGTGGTCAGGAAAGGCAAGGGAAGGGAAGGTTGAAAATGAAATAAGCTGGACTGAAAGAGTAAAGCGCAAATGAGCAGCGTGAGCAGAGACTCTTTTTAAAAAAAAAAATAGTTGTCTTCCAATGCGAAGACATTTTCGCCCTGTCACATATAAAAAATGCTGGAAGTCAGAAAAAGGGTGGACAGGACATGAATTAATAACACTGGAGAGGCCTATAGGCATCTAGGCCTAGGTTAAGTGAATCAGATTATACATGTATGGTATAAACATTTCTTTACATGAGAGAAAAAGTTGGACAAAAGCAAGTAACCTTTTCCAAGAGCTTAGTTCAAAACCTGCACATTGATGCCAGCAAAAGCAATGAGACAGAGGGTTTCTTTTGAAAAACTGCATAAAAAACTGTCTTCTTCAAGTGAAAAGATTTATTGACATCTTATTTGCAATAAATATATTTTAGCAATAGAAAGTGACCGAGATTTAGCAATTTGTACCTGAGAGAAATTAATTTCTGTAAAAATACGATAACCCCTTCTTCTGTCTTTTTTTCAAAGAACAAATTTCATATTTAGAAAAGTTAGCACTTTGTCATAGAGAGTTAAATGGTCATTTTAATTCCCACTGTGGTAGCATGTGAACTGAAAGTGAATAGGCTCCCACCCTGAGGTCTAGATGATTGTTATTCACTCCACTGCCATCTGCTATTTCATGCCACAGGAATGTGGTGGCCCTGAGCACAAAGGCGCATAATGAGACTTTGTAGTGAATCCACTGAAATACAGGATGTGTAACGCACAACCAGATACACACTGAATGATCACAAAACTTTTACATATACATATATATATAATCTGAATATTCTGAATGAAAATGTTGTGTCAGCTGGGGTTAAATTGAGCAGGAGCACACCAGAGCTCAGGCCTGGCTCTCGATGTTCAGATTCACCATACTGGAACTCCTCCTCTTTCTGTATTACAGCAAAACCAACTTGCATGCAACTCTTGATCTCTGCTCTTGGACACATACATCTCATGCTGAACAAACAGAAATTGATTCATACCAAATGACACACTTCTAGTACTGTAACTTTTGTCCCTTGGATACAGATTCTGCATATTCACATGGTATTTATCCGGTATCCTGGCTGAAGTTTGGTCCTTTTACAGCATCCTGCCATGCGATTACATTTGTTCCTGACCACCGAGTACACTCACGTTAACTTTTATCGAGTGGAAAAAAGTTAGCTTGCTTATATTATGCTAACATAGCTGTGTCGCTAGCGGTCACGTAGCACATCATTATATACCAGCTAGCCAAACTTCAGTAACCCTACACTGCTGTTTAGTTTTCTGTCTTCATTTATGTTGGAAGTGATAACGAGCTGTACGTTTTAATTTGTTTCCAAAACCCCGCAGTCAGGACATGCTATATTGTATTTAGATAGAAGCTAGCGAGCTAACTTCCTGCTAACTTCTAACTCCGTTAAATGTCATAAATTCCATTTTCATGGATGCCTGGATGTTAAACTCAATTGTTACACCTGTTAGAGCAGAACGCTGATCATTTTATTAAAGATGGAAGACTTTCGACAGTTTTTCAACTCTCAGTAATGCCATAGTGATCGTTTGATATATGGACCTGCAGCGGCGTTTAGGCCCAGACACGGCTAGTGACATCAGACTTAATGACCGGATAGATATTAGATGCACTGTCATGTGTTCATATAGGCTAGAAGAACTAAAACTCACTAAAAAAGTGATGAAAAGGCCTCTTATTTTTAGTTGATTTAATTGTAGTATTTCTTCTTTTAAAATAATGTGACTTTGAGATGTCTCACAATGATTAGGAACTGGAACCATTGCCAACATGTATTCAGTGAAACCCTGTTCACTTTGGAATTTTATTTCACATCGAAGACACTGGCAAACGGTCGGAATAGCCATCTGTAATCCCAATTAGAACGGCCTATTCTATGCTGCAGAACATCTGTTTATTTTTGTCCTATAGCTCTTTGTGAAGCCCACTTGGGACCTGCTGTCATGAAATTCCAGGTGTACAGGACAGAATGCACATGAAGCTGCTTGCTAATTAGTCAATGGCCATTTAACTGTTTGTGAAACTTTTTCTCTGTGATGGCAGAATTTTTGAAAACACTGTTGGAATCAGAGTTGCTTTAATTTGCAACATTTGACCATAATTAGATTTTTGGGGGAGTTTTTTTTAAACAGGGCAGTGGAGAGAAGATAGGACAGCAGAGAGAAAGACCAGTTGACTTGGTGTAAACAGCCTTAGGGCATATTCAGACTCGGGCCTCTGCATTAGCCTTATGGCATATGGGTCACCTCCTACCCAGTGTGTTAAACCAGTTATAAATAAAGTTGGTTAAGACCAGCTTGTGTTTAGTTACACTAGAAATCTAATATTACCTGCTGTTAATGGTAAGTTTACAGCAATATTTCTGTAGGCAATCAAGTGAAACAGTATTACTTTCCCAGCAAATTAGAAAACCTGCTGGGATCTCTCAGTACATGGGCATGGAGTAGATGGAGTCTATGCATACAAAGCTTCTGCTATTTTTGAATCAGCTCAGCCCATTATCTCAATGAGGAGGACAGCTTCTCCAAGACGGATATTGGGTATACTTGGCAAGAATTGGTAAGATGGGCTATATGAATTTATAAACATTACAACAGAGATTAGCTCCCTAAAGCAGACTTCTACAGTCTTATTTCATTTAAGGCCACTGCCTCCAGTCCAGAGATACTTCATTAAATTGAAATATGAATTTGGAAAGAAATGGAAAACAGAAAGCAGAGACCCCTTCTGCTCCCAGCCAAACCGGAGGACAAAGGCTTGCACAGACAGAGGCTCTCACACTCACTGGCACTTTGGAGAGTCAGACTGCATCTCCATGCAGCTGTTGGCACTTTTGACAGCTTCCACTGTGTTCATGACATGGGTCCACAAAAAGCCCCCAGGTCCCCAAACTTCAGTATTCAGTGTTGTTGAGAGGACAGACTTGACAGCACAGTAGCAAAACTCCACACACAATGGTTTCACAGTCATTAAATAAAGATAGCAGAGTTTTCTGTAGTGTTTTTAACAGTCTGCTCAGCGGTCTAAAGAACACTGAATGTTCTTCACCGGTTTACTGACCCCATTGTTAAAACACATGCAAAAGGTGAAACTGGCAGGCCTTTTCAGCTCCATTTTCCCTTTGTTTTATCAGGTGAATTTCAGCATGCACTGTTAAGTCTTTGTGCTAAGTACTCGTGAACTGTTTCTTTCAAGAGCTTTTGCCTAAATGGCCAATGTGGCAGGTACAACACTTAGTCAAAGAGTTACATCATGGCAGCTGTCTCAGTTCCAAAATTTCGTCTCTTGGCTTCTAAGATTTGTGATTCTATTCCAGCTAATCTTTAGGCTGTCATGAATTTTACCCCGGTTGGATTATGCTGGACTAGTGTCCAACTCCCTTTAGCTCCAAAGATGTGGCAGTGAAAAGGCCTTTGAACAGGCTGGCCAAACACTGTCTGTCTATGGCTTTGGTCCCAACTGGTAGCAGCCAGCTGACACATCTCTTGGTAGCTGTTTTTCTTCATCCTAGTTATTTACTTAACTGGAAATGTCACTAAGAAGGCTTTGGTATGTAGCCATTTTTTCTTCCTCATGTCCTGCCTTCATGTTATCTATCTCTCTTTTTACTCCCCCACACTGTCCCTATCTGTTTCGCCTCTCTTATCATTCTATCATGCATAAAACTATCTCTTCCTCTTGCACAGAGGAATAGGCTGACATTTGCACTTGGATATTGTAGTCATTTGCTTCCCCTAAAGTACCTGAACTTACAGAACCCTGCTATGCACTTGAGACCCAGGCAAATATCAGTGGCTATGACCTCTTTATTGAGTGCTGAACATATAACCATATGGTCTGTGTTCATCAATGGTCTTTTTTTTAAACACATTTTCACTAACCAGGCACTGGTCTTACAGTAACCTATTTTAGGATGTCACACATTATCCATCCAGTGTGAAAATTTATGTAATTTAGTTTATTTAATTTGCCACTATGCTTCCTATCTATTTTCCTGTATATCGTAAGGCTACATTATGTGTGCAGCAGCTGCGTCCTTTGAGGTATATCAGTAAATAATTGATGGGTATGAGTCTAGATCTCTTTCAAAGTTTAATTAGTTGCAAGGAAAACACAGAAGTTGCCCTTTCTCACACACATACCATACAATTTACCTGTGTATAACCCTGTGCTGTGATTTAATAATTGCAAAACAATAAATCAGGGCATTACTGTTGTTTTTACAGCTGCAATCCTTAAGGACTGAAAAATGAGAAAAGAGACAATGTAAGATTTATTGCCAGTAATTTCACAGCTACAGTATAACCTAAATTCTCTATTTATTTCAAGTTCAAACAATTTGTACGATATCAAGGTTTCCTGATACAGCTAGTGCTGGTGTTGGCATTTCAAACAGGTTCACATTGTACAGTGGATTCATTATGAATGATCAAATCGGATACAGTCTCCCATCATTTCTGTGCTTTTTTTCTCAAGTAAAAGCAATAAAAAAGACACTCAGTTCAGATAAGGGCAAAGTATATTTACTGGCTTCTTTCCACACAAGTCACATATGGACGAAATGCAGCATTATGTAGAGCACTAAAGCCTCAGACAGGGCTTTAGAGTTCCTCTCAAATATGCCACTGTATATTGGCTTTATTACAAAAGCAGAAACTATTCATTTTCTTTTCACTGCTATGTCCTTGGTTCTTTGTTGTCCCCCCCAATCAACATGAATGAGCCCATCCTCATTCATATAATGTCACCGACTGTGGTGTTTTTGGTTTTTCAAGCTGACTAAATGGCAAGTAAAAAGAAACCCGAACTGTAAAAATGAAGCAAAACTGAGGACAAAATAGAAAGCTTCCCAACAAGACGCGAGTTGCTCAAGAGGTCTTTCTTGACAGACTTCTGGCTAAGATCACATCTCACTGGCAGCCCTTTTTCTTCATTGTCGCCCTTCGAAAGAGGACTGCTTCTCAGTTGTTAATGCTGAAGCAACCAGTGCATCAAGTCTCCAGAGGACACCTTGCACTTACCCTTAAGACAGCTTTGAAAAAGCAGTAGTACTTGACACTCAAACGATGGAAATATTTGGCATAAACAATGCTAATTTTCAATGTGAAATATTATATAAGCCTAAACAATGCAAACCTCCACCATGGCAGCTCCCTCGCCTAGCTTTATTTACTTTGTTTGCTTTGCCCTTTTTATACAGACTTTAAAAAGTTTGTAGTACAGCAAAATTCAGATAAGTGTAGCACGTTAGATGCTTACTTTAATTACACAAACATCATGTAGGAGTAGGCCATGGATAATATTGATTTGCAAATAACAGGATAAGGATAACTTGGGCGTATTATATAATATTATAATGCAGTATATTTTTAACTAACTAAGCAGCTCATTCTCTGTCTCTTAACCATGCCTTCTAGATGAGCTTTAAAGCTGACACATTTTTGGTTCAGCTTGAAAGAAAGGCAGATGTGAAATGCAAAAGTAAAGTCTATAATGTGATCAATACTGTTTATACTGTTTACAATATTTTACTACTGTATTGTATAATGTTTTCAATACAAACAATAACAGTAAGAAACACAGTTTTAGACAGCTCTATATAGCATTAATATTAGCATTACTAAACAGCAGATCAATCTGTTGAGCATGAAGGAGAGGTCAGACTTGACTTTTTAGACTGGTGGATATAAGATGGATTGTTAACATGACCCAGCTCTACACCCCTACAAAGTTTTATCTGAATTTATTCAAAAGTTTTTGAGTTATTGTGTTTACAGACAGAATGATATTCACACACACAAATACTATCAAAAACACAACCTCCCTGAAGGAGGTAATAATAATAATAAATGATGAACAAAACCATTAGTTGATTTACTTGCTCATTCTGTGTGTTAAAGATATACTCTGGGTTTCTTAAAATATTCAGCACTGGAATAAAATAGCTGATCAATACCGAAGCACTGGCGTTTCACTGAAGGAAAGCTACAGAGAGTCTAACATTGTCTGCATTTGAATGAGCCATTGTACATCTTTCAGTATAAAAAAGAAGAAAACTGCTACTGCAATTCCATCAACCACAAACAAATTTTTATTTTAACATGCAATATTAAAATTATTGTTGTTGTAGTTATCACCGGTCCCCTTGTGAATCAAAACAGCATGCTATGAAATTTCAACTGCGAGTAGAATCAGTGCCTGTGGAATGTTATGAAGCCAGTAGACATAAGGGGTGAATACATACATGAGTAATGCACATGGCAGGGGATACCTTTGGACTTGGGAATCAGCAACAACAGCAACAGCAACCACCAGAAATAAACTGCACACATAGAGATGCAAGGAAAATAAGAATTTGGCAGCTTTACCGAGGACCCAAATAAACAGATGCTAATTTTTTTTGTTTAGCTGATTTAATGGAAATGTGGTGCAGTGTACTGTAATAGCGAAAACAGTGAGCGCAGCTTATGAGGTCAAATTGCGTTTAAGTCTAATCAATCACTTTGTAAACATAGCCACCAATTTTGCCTCGGGAGGTCTTGCCATTATCAAAATTAAAGACAGTTAAAGTTTCGTTTCATAGATCTTTGTGATGGCTGCGAATATTCAGGGTTCTGCTTTCAGAGGCAAAGCACATTTTCACCCAAGTTCTTTTTCACATATTTTAAGATATTTCCACATTACTGGTCAGGGTTGTTAATAGCTACTATATTATTAGTACTGTATATTAGAACCATCATTCTTCAACCAAGACAAGCCATTGTGGAAGCATGCAATCATTACCGTTTTCTGTATTTTTTTTTCTCTTTTCTGCAAGGTTACTCATATACTACCAAACTGTTGGAGAGGTGGAGCACAGAGGAGGAAAAGAATCTCATGTTGAATCATGTTACTTTCTTTAAAATTGTGAAATAGAACATTGGCCTTGGTACAGGTTGACTTTCCACCTTTTCCACCTTTTTCATTTATTTAATTTTTTTTAGTATATATCTTCTGATCTCTAAAATCCGTACATGTATAGCGGCTTCTCCCCAGAAGAGAGTTTAGAGAGCCCTAAGGAAATAAGCGGAGGCACTGAAGAAATTCACTATATTTCTCACCACCTTGATTCCTTTAAAATCTACTTTCTCTCTATTAACTCGCCTCCTTCTTTCATTCCATTGCTGCCTCCTCTTCCAGCCTTTATTCAATGTATTCTGTTAGTGTGAGTGTGTGCGTGCGTGTGTTTGTGTGACCTACAAAGCCTGTTCATGTGCAGCTAGAGCAAGTCTTTGCCAACAAACCTATAGAAACACTCATTAGACGGAAGCTGCAGTAAAGCTGTTGTGTTCCCAAGTGTGTGAATGAAAATGAAGAATCATCAAGTGTATGACTGGATCTAAGCGCAAGTGTTTGTGCCTTTGTGTCAATCACTGCACAAACAGTTGAATATATGGATGCAGAACATTTGTCCATAGCCGTGAAGGAGCTCTCGTGTGCATTTGTTTGTGTGATAGAGGATCCTATTATCATTACTTAGGATGCAAGAATAAATTTGGAGACTCTTGAGCATGACCCAAAGATTTCTTGTAATTTCATGACCAGATGCTGCTGCACGAGAGCTGCACCTGTGGAACAGCTGCAAAAGGAGATAAGCAGGAACACATCACTAGCTGTTCTGGCATGGGTTGCAGCTGGTGACACGGGCTCACCTGAGTCATTTTAAAAGAATCGTACCTCCTCACACAGTATGCAAACAGACTTTTTAAATCCCGCTGCCTGAAACCACGTTGTTGCCCTTCTCTCCCATTCTATGATGCTGAGTCAGACGCCTGACAGTTGCAAGTGGACTTTGCTAATATTCCAGGGTGACATGAATGTGCTAGAAATGTCATTACTTTTTATAAAGGAGAACCTTGATGTCTCTGTGCATATCCACCTGCCAAAGCAGGCAGCAAAAGGAGAAAAATGTGGAGCTCTTTCAGACCACAAGGGAGGCTTTCCAAAGAGAAATGCACACTTGCATGCAAGCATACAAAAGGACACACCCACACACATTGTCACGATTAGATATTTTCCATTCTCTATGAGCCCACCTGTAACACAAACTCTTTGAGACTTTCACCAGATGTAGTCTACTGTACACACACACATGTGTGATCTGTCTATGCACATTCACAGAAGGAGAAACAACACTCTTTTCTAAATTTGACTCTCCCTCATACATACTCAGACTCTGTGCGCACACACACACGTAGTGGGACATGACAGAGAGCTAGTGACTGTGCCTACCTGACCTGACAGACCATTCACAAGTTCTCTCTGCGTGGAACCTAATGTACTGGAAGAGGGGAGTGTGTTTGTGTGGATGAGAGAGTGAAAGGGGTGGATTGAGAGAAAAGAGAGGGAAGAGACTTAATCACTGTGTGCATGTGAGGAATATTCAGTATTTCTTTCCTTTGATTTCTGCTGTGTTTGTGTGTTTCATATGTATTCCTCTGCCGTCACGTTCTTTGTTTTCTCTTGAGAGCACTAGCAGAATGTTAGCTTGAAAGTGAGGTTATGAGGAGCATCGCCGTGGTGGTCTTTCAGATAATTTTCTTCACAGCAACCCCAATGAAACTTCTATTTAAATGAAAGAAGTTGAAATTTATATCTGTTTGCAGAAAAATCAAACCTAAAATTTCATCATAGTCATTTATAAATGCCTACTTCGTACTTCAAATTTCAGAAGTGAACAAATGCAGAATAAATATGTGTAGGGTTTAGGGCTGCCACAAACGATTATTTTGATAGTCAACTAGTCACCGATTATTTATGCGATTAGTCGACTAATCAGATCATCATCCACTGGACGTAAAACTACAGCTTATTGCACCAGCAGCATCTGCTCTTATATAACTATCATTAGCTTACAGCTTTAAGCTTTTAAGGTGCTAACTAAAAATAAAGACAAGATGATAGTTTATTCAATTTTAATGAAATTTGCAGATTGTTTCGGTAAAGTTTAATAAACTCCTTGCTATCTAAAATATAACAGGACACCGGAGTAAATTCTCCAGCATCTCACACTTCTGATAATCAGCTGTCTGCTTGACGTTTATTCAGCTGTGTAAAAACTATAACTTTAATCTCAGCCAAACCGATTTACTCAGGAACAAATAAAATACTAAAAAAAAAGCCAAACAATAACATTTTTAATTTATCTAAGTGACTCATATATATTTAACCTGAGTCACGAAAGACGGCGGTGGGTTTGAAAACAATTTGCCGGGAGTCCGGTGTTCTCACGGCGCTAGTGACCTAGCCCCCGGCTAGCTATCGAGCTAGTGGGTAACAGACGTCTCCGAAAACGTCGGAGCGCTTTTGAAAATATGTGGTGTCCTGATAAACTGAGCAGATATTTGAGGTTTACACAGCTACATTCTCGCCTGAAAATATGTTAAACGTTTATTTTGTGACCCAGAAAGAATAATAAGAGTAATATTAAAACTAACTAGCTAACGCCATTGTTGGAAACTAAGCTGGGCCGCGCTATGAATTCTGGGACACAGCTGCTTCTTCTTCTTCGGGGTTTAACGGCAGCTGGCATCCTTGTACATGCTGTGCTGCCATCTTCTGTTTCAGTCCGTTATTACACTCTTAAATCCTGCTATTATTCCTGCGTCTTTTGCGATCTTACAAAGCTTCAAACGACACGTCGACTATTAAATCAGTCGTCGACGATTTTGATAGTCGACGTAATCGTGACTAGTCGACAAATCGTGGCAGCCCTAGTAGGGTTTAACCTCAGGCTGGGGCAATTCATTTTAGCCACTTGTATTTCTCCTCTGTTTTGATTGGTTGTTTGGTTTTTTAAATCAGCTTTGCATCTGCATTTAGTTACCAGGCCAGATTGCCTGTTAAGGTGGATATTTTTGCAATGTGTTCGTGAATTTGCCAAATTGGTTTGACTAAGTTGAGATTTTCTCATAGAATTACAGTTAAAGAGGATTTAAAATGACCAACAACTACTTAATGTATTTTCTATGCATGAAAAAGTGTGTATGTAAAGCAAAAAAACACAGCTCTTTATCATATCCTCTGTTTTCTTCCAACGTCCTCTTCTGTTTCTCACTCCTTCTGTTTTAATATGCGTTCTTTCTCTCTACAGAAAAGTGTGATGAGGCTCTTGCCTCTCCTCTGCCTCACACAGCCTTCACCAGCTCGTCTGTCTTCTCCAGTGGATATGCACCTGGATATGCCAAGCTCAACAGGAGAGGAGGTATACAAACACACACAGACATACGTGCATGCGGACACACACATGCGGACAAGCCTACAGATGGCCATGTACTCACACATATATGCATTCTGTTGGAGGGCTCTGCTTACATGCAGTGTAGACAGAGATAAAAGTAAATACCTAATTCAGGTACGTGTACATACAGCCTTATGGATGATTTTAGAGATGACACACTGTGAGATAAACATTCAAGCCTACATCGAGCGACACACTTCTCAGTGCTGCACAGCTGCTCTCACCACCTTCCTCCTCTTTTTCTCTTTTCTTTCTTTCTACTTCTTTATATTTCTTCTCCTCTCATGCCCTCCCTCTCTTGGCTTCAATCATTATCTCAGTGACTCAGACTGAAGCTCATTTCCACATCAGTCCACAGCAAAGACAGATAGGGACAGACAATTACACCCCTCCGTGTTTATACAATTAATAATTCATACTTTCCCATCTAATATAGCCGCACTACAGCTGAGGCAACAACTCTGACATATAAAAGCAAGGTAATCTGGTATGTTTAATCATACCAATAGAATTATTTCTACTAAATGGGACTGCAGCTCCTGTAATGACACCCACCAACAACCGATTAAGGAAATAGGGAAGGAAACAATGAAAAAATGAAAAACAATTTCTCAAAAGGATAAGGAAAGGATGGTAAAAATACAGTTTAGCATTCTTCCCACCAACACATTTTCTTTTCCTCTCCTGGAGGATAGCGGTCCTTGGAGAGCATGTAATGGATAAAGTGTATATATTCAGTTTATTTTTGTAAAAGCTTAAGTAATACTTGAATGAAAATAGCTGTAGTGTGCATTTTTGTGAAATTTACTTGCGCAGAGTGATGTTGGAGTGACGTCTTTTATAAGTCATTTTTGGATGCACAATTCTGGTCCACCGAAGGGGTTGTTTGTGTAACGCCAGACGGCGTCTTTTTAGCGACGTCTATTATACTTCTAGTGTTGACGTCTGTAAGACCTTTGGGTAGGGACTATTTATGGTCCAAATGTGGTTGTTGTGGACGTCTTTTAAATGTCAAACTTGTAAGACTCATTTTAGATGTCATTTTTATAATGCTTCTGATTGTATAGGCTCTGTAGTCCCATGTTTCCAGAGGGTGGAGGGCATATTATCTGTACAGAAACAGTTATGTTTAAAAGGATGCAGAGTGATTAGCAGACATCTCCAAGATGGTGCGGGCTCCTGAGCTAAAGCAAAAGTGAGCAGCTGCGTGGTGGATTTCGAGCAGAAATATCATCTGTGCATTGACAAAGACTGTCAGGCAAATAGTCCAGTTCATAAATACACACTTTTCGTATTTTACATCTCCCAGAGCAGGCCACTTCACAAACACACTAGTTTCGTCTTACACAGCTCTTCACAATAAAACAGGATACTAACCTCTCTAAAATAAAAACAAACGGTATTTAATGCAAATACTTTTTTAACTTATTAAACACATTTTACTCCTTTTAAAATGAATACCAAAAATTTTATAAATACTTTAACCATTATTACTTCATTTACATTTCAACATGGAATTTAACATGGATTTTAATGTTTTTAATATTTTAAAAAAATAACAGTTTTAACCTAGTTACAAATAAATAAGGTGATTAATTAAAATAAATAAACTAGTTAAAGAAAAACAGGGAAATTTAAAATAACAAACAAAACAAAAAAAAACATGCGCTAAATAAATTAGTAGGTCAACACATAATAAAGCATCTTTGTTGATAAATAATCTGTATTCATATGTATCATGTTGAGAGAAACAATGTTGATATTTGTAAATAAAAAAAACATTACATTTATTAATCATGTAAATTCCCTGCACAAGTCATAGACATCTACATGACGTCCAAAAGATTACCCTGTCGAAAGTTCAAATGTTGAATATCATATTGATTTTGGGAGACACTATTTCTACTTTTAAGATTAGGCTTAAAACATTCCTTTTTCTAAAGCATATAGTTAGGGATGGATCAGGTGACCCTGAATCCTCCCTTAGTTATGCTGCAATAGTCTGCTGGGGGATTCCCATGATGCATTTTGTATTTCTTCTTCAGTCACCTTTCTCACTCACTATGGGTTAACAGACCTCTCTGCATTGAATAATACTTGTTATTAATCTCTGGCTCTCTTCCACACCATGTTTTTTGTCATGTCTTCCTTCTCTCTTCCTAACCTGTCGTGGCAGATGGCCGTCCCTCCCTGAGCCTGGTTCTGTCGGAGGTTTCTTCCTGTTAAAAGGGAGTTTTTCGTTCGACTGTCGCCAAAGTGCTTGCTGATAGGGGGTCATTTGATTGTTGGGTTTTTCTCTGTATGTATTATTGTAGGGTCTACCTTCGGATATGAAGCACCTTGATGAGATTCTCTAAGGTATAGTAGCTGATGACGGTCAAGGATTCCTCTGGAAATCAGTTTGGATGTGAACGTTACAACTTCAAGACAGATTTACTTAACTTTAAAATACTATAATTAAACATTTATAATGCAAACTGCATTAACTGTTGATGTGCGCCAACCTTCAAAATATGACATTTGTAACAGTTGTTAAAGTAAGAAGTAAAATGTATTTGCATAGCGCTTCAATAGACAAGAAAGCAGTCATGAAATATTTTACAGAGGTATCAATTAAAAAAAGAAAACAGCTGATATGTGTTTAAAATGATCTCACATGAACCAGGTGAAACAACACAGAATTCAAAACACCCAAATGCTTGTCTAAATAGATGTCTTTTCACCTGTTGTTGAAAGCATGTCACAGAGACAAGCGATGATATCAAAACATGCTGTACAGTTTCTGTCACAACGGGACTGAACGGACTCACGCGCAGGCTCTAGGTCTTGAAAGCACAAGAGTCTTTATTATGATGCACCAGGTGATTATTTACAAAAGTGAGGGGAAAGCCGGGCTCCGGGGGTCCACACACGAACGGGAAAGACACGCACACTCTCCGTCCACTCCTCTTCACACTCGCACACTCTCCGTCCACTCCTCCTCACACTCCACTCACTCGGGTAACACAGGGGTAGGTCCAGGGAATATGTACACAGAGACACGAATGGGTAGTTAGGTAAATCGCTATGAAACACTTCTGAAGTCATTGAGCTGGGGTTACACTGACGAGGGTCGGCAACGGTCCAGCGACGAGAAACACAGGGCTGCCGTCTTATAAAGGAGCTGGATCACTCGTGATGAGCCACAGGTGCGTGGGCCAAGGGCAGGAGCCCGCAGGTGAGCTCCGCCCAGGCAGAGGGAGGAGGGAAAGAGGGGAAAGGAGAGAGCAGGAAAAAAATAAAAAAAAGGAATACAAAACATATGTAGCCGTACTGAGCCGACCGGGTAGGCACAGGGACCCTGACAGTTTCTGTGTTTTAGCTGTAGAGAGTCTCCCTTCGCTCTATCATTTTGACTTGCATTTAGATGCAAGCAGCTACATTTGACAGCCAAATGTACTGTTATTGGCATGAATATGTGCTCTTCCAGTGCTATGAAACAGGGAAGACACAAAATCAATATTAGCCTAGAACCTCACTTTTTGGCAAAGCTTCATTTTTCACATCAGGAGTCCTTGGCATATTGAGCCACCATTGTGATTAACAACAAACAGTTTCCATCAGCTGCTGACTTTGTGTTAAATGTGCCAAGATTATATTGAGTTAAAAGTGATCAGTGGCTAAAACTACCAAGTAATCATCACTCTGTAAGCATGGAGACCACAAAGTGGCAGAATTGCAAAGGAAATTGTATTTGCTATGAACGTATGTCTGTTTGTTTGTTTGTTGCCATCTAAGAAAAGCATCCAGTGAGAAATTGGTTTGATTGTGAATGAAAATGGTCAAATCAGTATTGATTTCCTAAAGGTCATACATGAAAATGAAAACTGGCAGCAACGTGGAGACCAAAGACCAGGAAATGTTAATGAAATTAGGCAAATATCAACAGTGGTAGGGAGTAATTGTTGCTTATGCAAAGAAGGTGGGCACAAGCGATTAAGTCATCTACCAGTAGGAGTAAAGAGTAATGTTGACTGAGATATGGCAGCGTGAGAAAGGGAAGGGAAGGCATATCAGTATTCACAATACTAGAGACATAATGCACAAATACAAACCCTAACTCCCCCCAAAAATATACATATTCAAGCAAAGATGCATGAGAGTCATCCATATTGCACATATTCTTAGAATTACAGTGATTTTCTTTACAGACAAAACATGCACTGAATGAGAAAACAAGCGAAAAGCCAATTTAGCTTCTACATGACTCATGCTCACATTTACAGAAACCCTGTGAGGCATGACAAAAACAAGTCCACACATTAAACACTCGCACTTTCACTGGAACACAAACATTTCAAAGCACTTGTATTGACAAAAACAGGACGGCACTACACATTTACACATATTATAAGGAGGGGTTCCTTCAAGCCGTTACATTTGGCAGCCAAATTTGCCGTCAGTGACATGAGTATGTGCTGATAATCCAATCTACTCCAATCTCCCAGTGCCATGGAACAGCAGAGGCACAAAATCAATGGGACACACCAATCATCTTAAGCTAAGCACATTGGGCTGTGAACGCTGACAGCTATTAGAGTTTTAGGTTATAGTGATGTGCGCGTCGGGTGTGTGCATCCAATTTTCGATGCACAGTCCTGTAGATGTGTGTGTGAATGAGAGATGGAGTTAGATGGTGCCATAGTGATTTTCCAGCAGGCAGCTATCTTGTGTAAGCCTGCCAGTTACCAGGATCCTGGTGGTCATTCCTACTTTGCTTTTTCATTTTAAGATGACACATTTTATTAGTTTTTTATAGGCACAGTATGTATTTGTGTGCCTTTCGGTTCTAAGCCCCCTATTATTTTCACTATATATTCTTCCCTTAGGCCGGATCATTAGCGGTTTCAAAAATATTTCCTATCATTTATATGCGGACGACATCCAATTATACATTTCTTTTAAATCTTGGGAATTAGACAAGCTATCCACTCTTATGGACTGTCTTAAGGAAATCAATCTTTGGATGACAAACAATTTTCTGCAGTTGAACGCAGACAAGACCGAGTGCTTAATCCTAGCCCCGGAGAATATCAAGCCACAGATTAGTCAACATCTGGGTGCTTTTTCATCGTCGATAAAAGCCACTGCCCGGAATCTTGGGATAATTTTCGACCAATCTTTGTCCTTTGATGTCCATGTTAAATCCGTGACCCGCTCTTGCTTTTTTCACTTAAGAAATATTGCCAAACTCAGGACTATTGTCTCCACAACCGAACTGGAGATGCTTGTCCACGCCTTTATCTCCTCCCGGCTGGATTATTGTAATGCACTCTTTTCCTGCGTTTCTAAGGCCTCACTAAATCGGCTCCAAGCGGTTCAGAATGCTGCAGCAAGGCTTTTGACCCATAGCAATAAATTTTCCCATATCACTCCTATACTAAAATCCCTGCATTGGCTTCCGGTTGAGTATAGATATAAGTTTAAAATCCTCACCTTTACGTTTATGTCTCTACAAGGTGGGGCCCCCATCTATATCTCGGAGCTTCTCCAGCCCTATTCTCCAAAGCGAACTCTTAGATCCACTGATAGCGGTCGTCTATCTATCCCACGGACTCGTCTGAAAACAAAGGGGGATCACGCATTTCAAACCCTGGCTCCTATACTGTGGAACGGTTTACCCCCCCCACTACGCACCATCGACACGGTGGCTTCTTTCAAAAAACAGCTTAAAACTCATCTGTTTAGACAGGCATTTGGGAAATGTTAATGCGTAACATGTTGTTTTATTTTATATTTATATTGTACTATTGCTTGTTTGATATGCTTTTATACTTTCTTTATGTTGCTATATTGTTTGTTTGACATGTTTTCTTGTGAAGCACTTTGTAACAGCGTTTTGTCTTAAAAAAGTGCTATATAAATAAATTTTACTTACTTACTTACTTACCTTTATGTACAAAATGACTAAACATGAATGGGCTTGTGAACATTGCTGTATTCTTAATTGTTCCATTATAGTGCTAGACCTTTTTTTTTACTTAACTTATAAAACAGAGTCACTTAAGATCCTTTAATTAACACATTATGTTATTAACAAAATTGCATCTTATTTAAACCAGAAAAGATTGACTGTTAACAGCTTTAGTTCATTTTTCTTAGAAATGTATTATTAGATGTGGCGTGATGCTAGATTTGTTTTGTATTTCTACTTTCTTTTTTTTTTGCACTTACATAAATCAAGCAGGGACAGTTCTGCCTCTGCATTCTAAAAACAGTCAGAAAAGACTGTTTTGTCTTTCTTTTGTTAACACTTACACAGCACCTTCCTCCTCAATTATTTAGCATTGACACAGTGCTTTTATCTGTATCTAAGCACTTCTATCTAACATTCACACACTCACACTTGGATGGATGGATCGGGGCAACCTGGGTGTCAGTATCTTGCCCAAGGATACTTAGACACATGGACAGGAGGATCTGGAGCTCAATCCCCCAGCTTTCCCATTGGTAGACAAGAAATATACGCAGCACCTGAGCTACAGCCTCCTCCTTTGCCAGTCTTCTTTTAATTTGCAATTTCTGCGTCTCACCATTTTATCTCACATTTACCTCCCTCCATCTTTTCCCTTTTTCAACCTCCAACATTCCTGCCGTTGTTATCTCTCTCATTTCCCCTAATAGTCTTGACTTTCTCTCTCTCTCACCATCACCCCTCACCCTCTCCCAAATGTCCATGCTCCCACCCCCCAACTGTCTCCCTTTAGTGTTAGTTAATGTGCCAGGCCCTGTGAAACTCAAGGACGTCAGACAAACGAAAAGGTGAACCAGCTTCTCTTGCAGCCAAAAACCTTTTGGTCTAGATAGACAAGTGCGGGGGGAAAAAGAGACAGGTAGACATGAAGAAAGACCAGATGACAGCTAATGAAGTGTAGAAAAAGAAAAGTTCTTCACATCTCTTCAGCTCTAAGATTTCAACCACATACATGTTTGAAAAAGGTCACAAAATACTTTAAAGACTGACTACTCGTTTGATAAAATATTAAACAGTTGTAAAATACAGTGTGCATTCATTTTATTTGAAACTGCTGGAGTAACCCTTGTAAAACATGTGTGACCCTGAATAATAAAATGGTCAAAATCAGAGCCCAGCCCATAGCTGCTGCTATGCATCAAGCATCTACACTTTCTGTGATGCAACTCATATCAAATCTTTTTGCAGACCATGCTTGCTTAACACCCCCGTCTGTCTTGTTTAAAGTTTCATCTGAAGAAAATTACTTTTTATTTCAAATTCGTTGTGCCCAAGGTTAACTTGGAATGAGGTCAGTAAATGTTTTCTCATTTGCTTTGACATGAAAAGGGGCGTCAGGGCATTAGACAGCCGCTTACATAGACATGATTAATACTAATAAGGCCATGGTCCTGATATTTTCTTGGCTTTCCTGTGCCATTTTGTTTGGGTTTTGTTCTTTTTACTTTCTCCATTTCCTATCCCTGCTGTGTTATTCTGTCTTTGTCATATTGTTTAGTGTTTCAGTTTTGGTTGATTATCTTTTGGTTACCTCCAGTTTGAATTTAATAACTGATTTCCATGTGTTTTATTGACTCTCTTTGTCACTCAAACTTTGTGATTGTCTCTCTTTTTTCCTCATTGCTTTCATCCGTTTCCTGCTTCCACCTGTGTCTTGTCTATACAGTTAGGTCCATATATATTTGGACACTGACTTTTTTTTAGTTGTTTTTTTTTACCTGTTTACTGAAACATTTTCCAATTATAGTTATATAATAGACATGGACATCATATGTAGACTCGCAGCTTTCATTTGAGGGTATCCACATTCAAACTGGATGAAGCGTTTAGGAGATTCAGCTCCTTAACATGTGCCAACCTCATTTTAAAGGGACCAAATGTAACTGGACAATTGACTCAAAGGCTATTTATTGGGCAGTTGTGGGCAATTCCTTTCTTATGTCATTATCAGCTAAGCAGATAAAATGACTGGAGTTGATTTGATGTGTGTGTCACGGTTGCGGCGACAGTCGTGTGGTGCCTGGGCGAAAAGGACCCAAAATGCAGGAACTGACTTGTTGCGAGTGAGCATTTTATTTACAATGGGTGAAGTACAAACAGAAACGAGGGTGGTAAGGATGGCACTAAGACACGAACCTGAACTGGGCAAAACTAATAAACCTGGAATACACAACATACAGGGAGAAACACGAGCTGAGGGCAGAGAGACGGAGAAACACCAACTAACGCAGATGAACTGACAACGAGCACAGGTAAACACACATGATAAATACACACGGAGGGAATGAGGAATGGCAAAACAGGAGGGAGGCACAGCAGATCCTAATTGATATGACAAGACACGAGACACAGAACTTCAAAGTAAAACAGGAAATATACACACAGACAGGGATGACTTGACATTAAACAGAGGGAGCACAACACCAAATTCTAACTAGGAAAACCTTAACAGAAAACATCACCAGAACACAAGATAATTCATTAATACAAAAGCCCTGAGTCACAGACTCAGGCCCATGACAGTGTGGTGCTTACATTTGGAAGATTTTGCTGTGAACAGAAAACATCATCGTCAGAGGAGGAGTCCATGCAGGTGAAACAAGCCACCCATAAGCTGCAAAAACAGAAGAAACCCATCTAAGAAATTGCTGCAATATTAGGAGTGCCAAAATCTACAGTTTGGTACATCCTTAGAAAGAAATAAAGCACTGGTGACCTCAGCAACACAAAAAGACCTGGACATCCATGGAAGACAATAGTGGTGGATGATCGCAGAATTATTTCCATGGTGAAGAGGCTAATACAACAGCCAACCACGTGAACAACACTCTCCAGGAGGTCGGCGTATCGATATCAAAGTCTACAATAAAGAGAAGACTCCATGAAAGTAAATACAGAGGGTTCACTGCAAGGTGCAAGCCACTCATAAGCCTCACAAATAGAAAGGCTAGGCTGGATTTTGCTTTTGGACAAATGAAACCACGATCAACCTCTACCAGAATGGTGGCAAGAAAAAGTATGGAGAAGGCGTGGCACAGCTCCAAAGCAAACCACATCGTAATACACGGTGGGGGCAGTGTGATGGCTTGAGTATGTATGGCCCCCAGTGGCACTGGGACACTAGTGTTTATTGATGATGTGAATGAGGACAGAAGCAGCTGAATGAATTCTGAGATGTTCAGAGTCATGCTGTCTGCTCTAATCCAGCTAAATAAGTCAAACTGAAAGAAAGACCCCAAAACAAACAGAATCTGAAAGTAAAGGCCTGGCAGAACATTAAAAAGCAGGAAACCCAGCACCTGGTGATGTCCATTAGAAATAAACATTTTATTTTCATTTATTTAATTCGTCCAATTACTTTTGTGCCCCTGAATAAATGTTTTAGTTCCAAAAATGTTTTTGTTCAAGCCAACAAATTACAGCTGAAAGTCTGCACATTATTTTATTCAAAATTTATTGTGGTAGTGTACGTAAGAACCAAAAAATGAAAAAAGTTGTCTCTGTCCAAATATCACTGGACCTAACTGTAGCATATATATAGCCCTGCCCTTCTCCAACTTTCCCAGCTGATGCTCCTTTTGGATTGGTGTGTTTTGTGGACTTTTGTATTTCTTTTTAGACCTTTTTTGCAGCAGCCAAATAAAACTTTTGCTTTCTGTTGTGCAACCTGCTTCTGTGTCATAAAAATAGTTAAAACACCTCTTGACTATGGGCTTTGGCCATACATTCCAATGACAGTTCTTTCTCTGGTTATGTCGTTGGAATTTTGGATGTAAAAGCAGACCATGAGCCAGAAAAAGTAAAAGATGTGCTCCAAATAGGTTTGCACTTGTCACATAGCAACCACAAGAGCTGTGATCTGCATGTGTTCAGTGCTGCCAGTTGAAGACAGATGCCCTGTGGATACAGGTTAAAATAGAAGAGGAATGGATAGGATAAAGACAATGGAGACTGGAAATGTGTCGAGGTGAGGGTGAAGAGGAAGACACTGTGGAGTGAGAGAAAGAAAGAGTGGGAACAGACAGGCATGGGAAAAGAGAACAAGCTGAAGATGGGAGGACATGGTAACCGAGCTGTGATAAGGCCTGAATGACTGATAATTTGGTAGAAGCTGTGTAACTACTGACACTTTGGATTCCTTTTTTTTTTTTTCAATGCAATCTCAGAGAAGTATCAAATTTCCATGTGGGTACATCTCATTATCTCTGCCGCTCTGGAACAACACTTGGTAATGGGTTATTCCCACATAGCCGTCATTCAGAAAAAACAAGTCTAAAAAGTATTTGCGCTTTGTACAGAGACAAACACTCAGACAGGGTAAGATAACAATGGATGCCACTTTTATGTGAAAAGTGAGAGATGAGTAAACCCATGCCTCGGTGGATGTACCTACAGGCGTGTGAGCACATGTGTGCGGCCATGTTGCTCCGCGGTGCAAACGTGGCCAAGCATGAGATTTAGCTGCTAATCACAAACACGTGGCCACTGATCCTTACATTCCATTTTCTTTTTCAACCTTTCTCTAATTCATATCCCTCTATTTCTGTGCTCCTCTGTCCTTCGTCTTGTCTCTCCCTGCCCTCCATCTCATCCTCTCTGTCCCTTTGTCTTTCTCTCTATGTCATTTTCCCTCCATACAATTTCTATTTTCTACTGTAACATTCTCAATCCCACACTCCTTTTTCACAGCCTGTCTATTCTTTCTTCCCAAACCTCATTAGCTATTTTTTTCTCTTCTCATCCTGGTATATACTTTTCCAACTTTTTTTCCAAGTTTGAAAAAGTTCCACTCTTATACCTACTTATTCGAATGAAGGACGTCACAACCGCAGCACAACTTTCCTCCGACTTCCTGCACAATTAACCACATTCCCTTTCCCTATTCATGCTTTACTTTTCACTGTCATCTTGCAAACTTGTTTGATGTCTCCAGCCATTGCAGTCATCCATCGATAATGGCGGTCCTCTCCTAATTAAATTACTCTGTCTCCATCCGCTCCCTTTGCTCCATGACAGAAAGATGAAGTACTAGCAGAGGGCTAACCAGCTGTTTTCTCTCTGCTCCCTTTTTCCGGCGGCCTCGCATTCTAATTAATTAAGACGTTATACTTTTTGTTAATGTGGTTTTGGTATCAAAAGCGGCACCTTTGATAAATACACTCACGCATGTTCTCTCGGGTGCCGGAGCACACAAACATAAAGCCACACAAAGACGCCATGAAACATTTCTGAGCAGGATGCAAAGACATGAAATCTGCCATGTGCACATGCCAACCCCCACATTCACCCACACTGTCAGCGAGACAGAGGAGAGATGTTCTCTTGTTTGATGCTTGCCTTGCCACTGTCATGTTTGCTTGTATGTAATGCCTATCACCGGCTGTTCGTCATCCCTCCACAATCACACTGCATCTCCATTACACATCCGCACAACTCTGACCTTTCACTAAATAAACTCTTTTATTTAGAAATCTTAATTTCCAGTTTTTCTCTGCAATATCCCCTTTCCCCTCATTCGTTATGTTCATCATCTCTGAGTGACTGCGAGAGCCATTTACCCATGAAAAAGTAATTAACAGCAGATTTTATATTTCCTTTCTAGGAATGGAAAATTAAAATGACCTTTTTCATTATCATACTCAAACAGATGACCACACTGCATATACCTATATACATTTTACACTCCAGGAAGAAGTGATGGACAAACCAATGGCTTGTCCAAATATATAAACCTAGAGCAGGGAATCCAGTTGACAGCGTACCCACTGATGAACAAAGAGCAGAAAACACAGCAGTGCAACACTCGCTGAGGCGGTGGAACACTGATTCGGTGTACAAAGCAACCAGAGGGAGCTTTTGTATCTTTGCTTGTGGTCTGGACTAATGACACACTGTAGTCCGGGGTTTTTTGAACTGTGTGAGACGTGATCCACACCGACTACATTAGCTGGGATTCTCAGAAAGCATCCACTTTTGGCGATGGGTCCCAAAGGCCACCTCCTGGTGTGATTTTCTCACTATTATATCCCCCTCTCTTTCCTTAATAAGTATGTTGCTGTTGGTACATGTATCTGTGCCCTCCACATTCTTGGGCTGATTTTTATTGACTTTTATTGTATTGTCATGTATTTTCTCACACACACACACACACACACACACACACACACACACACACACACACACACACACACACACACACACACACACACACACATGCACAAACAGACACATCACTTCAGTTCTTTGAGATCTTAAGAAGTGGGTGTATGTGATTACAAATGAATTTATATGGACTCTTATGCTTGTGTGTAAATGTTAGTGGTCACCATCAGTGTGATACTGTTATGATTCAGCTGCAGAACACACTTCAGCTGTGTGTGGTTACTACAATACTGGGTTATCTGTGTCATCACAGATAGCTCAAACCTTGTTTTGCACGCTTGGAGAAACTCCAGCATTCTTTTAGTCACTCGTGGTTGCTCCTTTTTTGAATCTCTTTAATCTCACACCGCATAAGGACATTTTTATTTTATTATATTTTCATTTCATCCTTCCTAATAAGCTGTTTAGTTCAGAACACCAGTTTTAGGGCCCTTAAAAGAACTAGTCACAATTAAAAGAGAATCGGTCATATGATTGTTGGGTTTTTCTCTATATGTATTATTGTAGCATGGCACTGTGGGTGTAATGTGTAAGTGACCCAATACTTTTGTCCATATAGCAATTTTTGCAACCTTCAATTGTGCATCACTGCACAGCACATCATGTATCTCAGTCACGTTTAATAGAAACAGCAATGCACTCTAGAGTAAGTTATTAGGTTCTTTATTTTTATAAATTTTACCTTGATCTGCACGGTCCATATTAGTTTTTACAGGGTTTTTTTTCTCTTTTTTGCTTCCTTTTAACATTACTTTATTCTTCAATGCTGACTTGTATTTTGGAGGAAAAGGGCACATAAAGTGTCTATTATGAAGTCAAGGAGCTTGATATTTGCAATACAGAGCTTTTAAAAATAATAAGCTTCACTGGAAAAAAAAGTGCTTGTTCTCCATCCTTTCATGCTCTTCTGATCTTTTTCTCAGTGCTACTCACCTTTCTCCTCTCCATCCATCGTTTGTTCCTCTGAGGTGCTTTCTTTGACCTTCTCTGCTCCCTTGCTCTCTTCCCTATCCTTCCCTCCTGCTCCTTCTCTCCTCCCTGAACATCTGTGTGTGTGACAGGCGAAAGAACGGTGACAGTCCCCCGACACTCCTGCCCTCCCCTTTCTCCTCCCATTTTCCCCTCCTTTTCTTTGGCTGGCTCTCCTGTTCACTTGGTCTCAGTCTCTCACCTTCCATTCCCCCACCGTAAGGCTCCTCCATCTCTACTTTATTCTGTCAACCTCTTTTTGCACCCCCCCCCACCCCCCACCCCCCCCCCCACCCTCTCTCCCCAGGGCTTTCACCTTTAACTGCACCTCTGTTCTTTTTTTTATATATATATCACTCTTCACCCTCCCATGCTAACCTCTGTCAAGCTGCACCTCCGCCCCACTCATCTCTCGTGTTCTCCTTTTTCGAGGTCTCTGCTTTTCTCTCCAAGACACCTTTTGCCCACTTTTCGTGTCTCTGAATTTCTTTTGCTCCACTATGTCCTTTGTTTGAGTGACATGTTCTCCTCCTGACCCCTAACACTCAGCTCTTTAGTCCATTTCTTTTTCCCCCCTCTCTTGTTGTTTTTTTATTAGTAATGAGAATCTTTTGAAAACACCTACCATCACTTTCATGATCTTTTGAACTTACATTTCTCTCTGGACATTTCTGATCTTTCTCCTTCTCGTTCCCATCTGTTACTTTTGGTAACCCTGTAACCCTGACATGTCTTCTGCTCCATCGTTCCTCATCAACTTTTCCCCCCTAATTATTCCCTTGTCCTTTAATTTACCCCTTTACTCCATCCATGAGTCTTCGTGGATTTCAAAGTCAACTAAACTAGACTGAATCATGCTTTCTTTTTTCCCCTCTTTTTCATCATGCCATCCTCATCCTTTTTCAAATTATAAGAAAATGAATGTATATCCAACAAAGGAGAATAAGCTCAGACTCTTAGCCAGAACTCATTCAATAAAATGAAAATGGCAGAAGGTGTCGGCAGAAGTGGGATATAACCAACAGATGTAAAAGAATGGGGCAGGAACAAGGTGCCAGAAAGGAGTTGGGTACGCTGCAAGAAGGGGCTAAAATAAAAATTAGGTTTGAGCATCAGGTAACTGGGTCTGGCAGAAAAGAGCAATAAATTCAGTTGAAGTATTGGGAAGTGTCAAATCTGCAAAAATGTCAAAATAGCAGCACACCCAGAGGAAAAGAAAAAGATGTGTGAATCTACAAAATGTGTTTTTATGCCACATACCAAATCAGACTTTGTGCAGTGTTGACAACATCCTTTAATCCACAAACATCCTTTATTTCGACACATACGCACCATGCGCTCAACGGCAGCACATTTACATCAGTCAGACAGCGCACACAGTCATATAAGATACACACACACTTAAGCCAAGCCTACTCATATTAGTAACTATGCATACACAAAGTCAGACTCAGGGAGCATCTCGCCACACATTTTTTCTCTCTCTCCTTGTCTTTATTTATGAACAAGTGACGTATTCTCTCCACCTGTCTAAGCGACGCACACAGCATACATCCCTAGTTATACACAAACATCTATGGGTACACTGAGGTTCATTACATGGAATATAAATGGAGCTGGCTACAGAGAAAAGAGGTTAAAAATATTTAACCAACTCAAAAAACTACAGGCGGATGTTGTCCTATTACAAGAGACCCACAGACCTCTTAGAGGTTCGAATGAACTTAAAACACCTGAGTTTCCCAATGTGTTCTCAGCTTGTTATAATTCTAGACAAAGGGGAGCAGCAATTTTAATACATAAAAATATTAATTTCACAGTACTCGATACAGTTATAGATCCAGAGGGCAGATTCTTAATCATTAAACTATCTATACGTGATAAAAAGCTATGTATTGCAAGTGTATATGGTCCAAATGTTGATGATCCCTCATTCTTTCACGGTTTTTTCAGTGCACTCTCTGAACACTTAGATGGCACACTTGTTCTTGGAGGTGACCTCAACCTTGGACTAAATGAAGACATGGATAGGCTCAATACAGCGGGAACTCAGCGTAATTGGCAGTCCACAAATATAATCAAACAGTATATGAGCGACTTTGGTCTTTGCGATGCATGGCGCTCCCTTCACCCCAACAGTAAGGAATATACTTTTTTCTCACATGTCCATCACTCCTACTCTCGTCTGGATTATTTTTTGGTCAGCAGCTCACTGCTGAACGACATTTCAGACACTGAGATTCACCCTATAGCTGTCAGCGATCATGGTCCTGTATCTTTAACACTAATGCACAAGAATAATACTACGCCAAGAAAAAACTGGAGATTTAATATATCACTACTTAAAGATGAAGACTTTATTAAATATTTTAAAAAAGAGTGGACTTCATATTTGAACTATAATGACACTCCCGAAACATCAGCTTCTGTTCTATGGGAAGCAGGGAAAGCTGTGATGAGAGGTAAAATAATTTCTTTCTCATCACATAAAAAGAAAAAAGAAAACAAAAATATTCAGGAATTAGAAAAAAACATCAAATCACTAGAAGAAGCCTACGCGTCCCACCAAGATCAGGAAACATTGAACAAAATACGCAAAACAAAACTAGAATTAAATGAGATAATTGATAAAAAAACAAAATTCTTAGTACAAAGACTACGCCTACAAAATTATGAACATGGTAATAAATCCGGTCAATTTCTAGCAAACCAGCTAAAAATAAATAAAGAAAAAACAACTATATGTGCTGTTCAAGATTCATCTGGGAACACATTATATGAACCGATACAAATAAACAACATTTTCAGGGATTTCTATAAAACGTTGTATTCACCACAAATAAACCCATCTAAAAAAGAAATTGATCAGTTTTTGGACAACATAACTCTTCCAAAATTATTGGACACTCAAGCAATGGCACTGGATTCACCACTGACACCAGGTGAACTCCAGGAAGCCCTGATAAGTATGCACAATAATAAGGCTCCAGGTCCAGATGGCTTTCCTGCAGAATTCTACAAAGAATTCTGGTCGATTCTAGCACCAGTTTTCTACAGAACGTTGTTGGAAATTAAAGAAAAGGGCAGACTTCCATCAAATATGAATTCTGCAAACATTAATCTCCTGCTAAAACCAGGCAAAGACCCTGTATATCCCTCAAGCTATCGTCCAATATCCCTTATAAATGTAGACCTTAAAATAATCTGCAAAGCTCTCTCAAAGAGACTGGAGAAAATAACCCCCCTCTTAATTCATCCTGACCAAACTGGTTTCATAAAAGGTAGGCACTCATCAACAAATACACGTAGATTACTTAATTTGATAGACTACTCATACAGTAAAAACCTAGAAACTACAATATTCTCTTTAGACGCAGAAAAAGCATTTGACAGAGTTAACTGGAAATTTCTATTTGCAACTTTACACAAATTTGGTTTTGGATCCTCTTTCATAAACTGGTTAAAAATATTATATAATTCCCCAACAGCTTGTGTTAGAACAAATGACCAGACATCCTCCAGCTTCTGTCTCTTGAGGGGCACCAGGCAGGGATGCCCACTCTCCCCTTCACTATTTGCAATTTTTATTGAACCACTAGCAGCAGCAATTAGACAGAATTCAGTAATTAAGGGCATAAAATGCAAGAACGTGGAACATAAAATCAGCCTTTATGCGGATGATGTGTTACTCTTTCTCCAAAATTCACAAACCAATATCTCTGGGGTGATTGAATTGATAAACTCTTTTGCAAGAATATCAGATTACTCAATTAACTGGTCAAAATCTACAGTCCTACCGATTAATTGCTCCCTCCATAATTCCTCTTCAACACCACTGCAATCGGGAAATATAAAATATTTAGGTATTAATGTTTCTCCCAAGCTTGCAGATCTAACTAAATTAAACCATATCCCACTTTTAAAGAAGGTAGAAGATGATCTGGCTAGATGGAAATGTCTACCCATATCACTCATGGGAAGGGTTGCCGCTATAAAAATGATGGTCTTACCAAAAATAAATTATTTATTCTCAATGATCCCAACTAAACCGCCACAAGATTGGTTCAGATCTCTAGATTCATGTATGTCCAAATTCCTTTGGAAAAATAAACACCCACGTATAAGCTTAAAAACACTACAAAAGACCAAGGATAAAGGAGGACTAGAACTGCCTAACTTTCAGCACTACTTCTTAGCCAACAGGCTTCAGTTTATCTCAGGATGGCTAAAACACACCCTCTTAGATGAACCTTGGCTAGATGTAGAACAAGCACTCTGCAATAATCTAGAGATCTCAGACCTACCATTTATCAGCTCAAACATCCAACGACACGAATGCTTTAAAAGCATCAACATCAGCTCTTCTCTGACAGCATGGTGGGAGTTTCTAAAATTGACGGCGTCTTCATTAATCCCATGCAAACGTACACCTATCTGGAACAACCCTGACATATTACAAAACAATAATATGATAAACTTTTCAGATTGGAGTGATAAAGGAATCAAATATTTAGAACATATACTAGAAGGAACAGAATTTATTTCATTTGACGGACTAGTTACACAATATGGGATCAACAAGAAAAGATTTTTAGAATATCAACAAATTAAATCCATAGTAAAAAAGAAATTTAAACCGGGTCAAGTTGAACTACAAACACCACCAAGTGTGGTTCAATTTCTTACTCTTAAACCCCCCAAATTACTATCCAAAATATACAGAATGCTTTCTAAAACAGATGAATCAATATCACTTCCTATTGCAAAATGGGAAGCGGATTTATCAGTTAACTTAGACCTAAACTTCTGGTCTCAGATTTGCTTAAAAACCTTTCATCTAATTAGAAATCCCAGTCTTCAATTAATTCAATACAAAATATTACATAGAGTGCACTATACAGGTCATCGGATGTTCAAGATGGGCTTTTCGTCTACCAACAACTGCTCACACTGCCAAACCAATTCACCGGACAATTATATCCACGCTCTTTGGTTCTGTCCACCAGTTCAGAAGTTTTGGCGCGAGATATGTGAAGACTTATCGAAGTGTCTGAAATGTAACATTCCAACTTCCCCCTTAGTGTGTTTGTTGGGCAGCTTAGATAATGTCACTTCAGAGAAGAATATCGCCCATATGGTTTTCACTGCCCTATGCATAGCCAAGAAAACAGTCCTCATGAACTGGAAAAATAAAAATAATCTTAATTCTAACCAATATAGAAATTATCTATTAGATTACATTAGTCTTGATACAGCCTCTGCCACCACATCAGATCAATTGCTCTGGGCTCCTTTGATCAGCTCCATCACCTAGTGGGGGTGGGGGGTCATAGTTTGGTCCCGCCTTCACTGTTGTGATTGGTGTGGGGGTAGGGACAGGCTTAGGGCGTCGGGGGGTTCCCCGGAGGCATCTTCCTTGGGGGGCTCAACCCGGGGTAGCGGTCATGTCCGGTTAGGGGCTCTGTTGGCTCTCAGGTGACTGTTTCCTCGCGGCTGCGTGCAGCGGGGCTAGGGGAGGGTCTGTGCTGACGGACGTGGGTTACTGACCTGGTAGCCTGGCTGCCCCTGGGTGGGTCCGGGATGGGCGTGAGGTTCTGGGGGCGCTCCGTCTCTGGGCTGGGACCCGGACCGGGCCTCGGGGCTTGGGTCCTGGTTGGTGTGTTGCCGGGGTTGTGGGCGGGTGGGTGCATGGGGGCCCAGCCCTGGAGCAGGGTGCCGCCGGTGCGTCGAGCCACCTGGGGGGCTCTTCAACTGGTGGGGGAGATTGTCACATCTTGCAGGAGCTTTCCTCTCCTCAGGAGCTCCCTCTGCAGGAGGGGGAGATACAGGAGAGGTGGAGGAAGATCTCAGCCTGGGTGTTTATTGTCTTATGTAGTCTGGAAGATGAGTGGATGGTGGGGTGGGTGCAGTTTTCTCTGTGGTGGGGTTGGGTGGACTGTCCCGGGCTCTGTGGGGCCGGGCGGCGCTGCTGCACTGGGCCCGGTCTGGATGGGCCTGGGCCCCCTTTCCCTGGCGGGTCGCGGAGTATGGGGGTGCCTACTGGGGTCAGCGGGGGAGCTGGCCCCAGGGAGGGGTCACTTGCCCCTCCCTTCCTTCCCTCCCCATCTCCAGCTGCCTCCCTCTTCCCGCTCCACCACAACCACCCACACATGCAGGGCCTTGGAGTAGGGGTATGTCACCAGGGTGCAGAGGAGGCTACCCCCCCCTCTGTCCCCTTCTGGCTGCCTCTGCCTCAATTTTATCCCACAACTTAGACATTCACATTACTCACACTCTCATTACACATACATATAGGATCTTGGGGGTGGGCACGATGCACGGAGTCCAAAGTACCATCAGGGTGTACACCCCACCCCTGGCATCGTTGCCCACCTCTCAATTTTAAATACACGTAGACATTGAGGGCTAGCAGGAGGGACCATGCGCTTACCTGCTGCTCTCTGGCAGGTAGCTCCAAGCCCTCCTGGGTTTTAAATGCACCTTAGAACACACATGCATCAACATTACAATGAGCGGGTGGAGGGAGGTTTGGAGTCTTCTCTCACCCCCATTCTCTGCGACCTGCTGGAGCAGGGGGGCTAGGACTAGGAGGAGGAGTTGGCCGTCCGACTGCGGTCTGGAGTGTGGAGCCTCCCTGCTGCTGCGGAGTCGGGGCGGTCTGCCTCCCCCCACCGCAGGGAAAAGGGAAACACCACCTGGGTCTGGGTGCAGTTCCCCCCTCCAGGGGCGGGGGCACCTAGACCCGGCTTGGGGAGTGTGATCGTGTGTACAACGTCTCTTTATGTCTGTCTCCACGTTGGTTGAGTGTGGAGTAAGTGCATATGAGAGCATGAGGGTGGGAATGGATGTTTGTATCTGTGTGTGCCTGTATGTCTGTGTCTATATGTCAGGTTGGGTGTCAGGCGCCACCTCTCTGGGGACATCTCAGGCCCTCCAAGGTTTGGAGGCCTATCTCCCCCTACCACCACTTCCCCTGCCAGTGGCGGACCCCCTCAGAAATCGGTGCGTTGGTGGTTCTTTGTGTCCGGGGATGGGCGTCCAGGTACACACCGGCTCACTCCTTGGCGGCCGCTTATCGGGGCCTGGAGCCTGGGGCTTGCTCGGGCCACTTCGGAGGTGGGGTGCCCCCGGCCTCTCGGCCTGGGGCTCGGTCACTCAGGCGCAGCTGGCTGCCGGCGGAGCTCACGGGCGCGTCACTGCAACTCCCCCTGGCTTCTGCTCCGCGGCTGCTGAGTGAGCCCTCATCTGGGACTCTCCTCAGCTCTTTCCGGGACAGTGGCGCAGCTGCCCCTCTGTTGGTCTTCCTTGGTCTCTTGTGTTCTGGGGGCCTCTGGATGTCTGGAGTTTTGATCTCCTCCACACCTGCTTCACGCCCTGGAGGACGGGGCTGTGGCCCCCCCACACCCTCTAGCAGATCATTACATGAAGGAACCTTTTAAAAAACAAAAAACAAGCGCGTCCATGCTCACAGGTGTACACACGGGTGATCACACCCACAAACTACACCCTTTTTGGCTCCTACCTCAAAGCACACTGTGTTCTGTTCATCTTATGTGCTGCACAATAATGTTTAACATTTAGTATTTACTGTCATATTCCCATATATCATTGTGATGTTGTTTATTCTATTACTCTTGTTCTCTTCTGCTTGCTTTCTTTTTTCTTTCTCAGCAGGTGATCCAGGTGATTGATATATGCATTTTTTTTTCTCTGCCCGTTCTGTTGGTTTTTGTCTTTTGCCCTTCTCCCCCGTCCCTCTTCTCAGCTGTTTCTCTTTCCCTCTTTCTTTCTCCCCTTCTTTCCCCCAGTCAAGTCTGTCCCGTATTCAGTAAGTGAAAATAAAATAAACAATAAAAGGTGAATCAAATGGACCATTACGGCAAGGCTGGGATGGTCAGTTTGGTAAAGTAAATCCGTTGGGCATCTTTCTTTGCCTTTAGACAACAATTCTGATGGCAAAAGAGCCAAACGGGACAGGCCAAAAAAAAAAAAAAAAAAAAAAAAAAAGACAACAGGGCTGCCACAGACGATTATTTTGATAGTCAACTAGTCACCGATTATTTTTGCGATTAGTTGACTAATCAGATCATGCATCCATTGAACGTAAAACGTACAGCTTATTGCACCAGCAGCATCTGCTCTTATATAACTATCATTAGCTTACAGCTTGAAGTGTTTAAGGTATGTGCTAACTAAAAATAAAGACAAGATGATAGTTTGTCTCGGTGGAGTTTAATAAACTCAGCCGTCTGCTCCTTCCTATCTAAAATATAACAGGACACCGGAGTATATTCTCGAGCATCTCACACTTTTTTTTTTTTTTTTTTTTTTTTTTTTGCCTGTCCCGTTTGGCTCTTTTGCCATCAGAATTGTTGTCTAAAGGCAAAGAAAGATGCCCAACGGATTTACTTTACCAAATTGACCATCCCAGCCTTGCCATAATGGTCCATTTGATTCACCTTTTATTGTTTATTTTATTTTCACTTACTGAACATGGGACAGACTTGACTGGGGGAAAGAAGGGGAGAAAGAAAGAGGGAAAGAGAAACAGCTGAGAAGAGGGACGGGGGAGAAGGGCAAAAGACAAAAACCAACAGAATGAGCAGAAAAAGAAAAAAAAGAAGAAAAAAAAAAAAAAGCATATATCAATCACCTGGATCACCTGCTGAGAAAGAAAAAAGAAAACAAGCAGAAGAGAACAAGAGTAATAGAATAAACAACATCACAATGATATATGGGAATATGACAGTAAATACTGAATATTAAACATTATTGTGCAGCACATAAGATGAACAGAACACAGTGTGCTTTGAGGTAGGAGCCAAAAAGGGTGTAGTTTGTGGGTGTGATCACCCGTGTGTACACCTGTGAGCATGGACGCGCTTGTTTTTTGTTTTTTAAAAGGTTCCTTCATGTAATGATCTGCTAGAGGGTGTGGGGGGGCCACAGCCCCGTCCTCCAGGGCATGAAGCAGGTATGGAGGAGATCAAAACTCCAGACATCCAGAGGCCCCCAGAACACAAGAGACCAAGGAAGACCAACAGAGGGGCAGCCGCGCCACTGTCCCAGAAAGAGCTGAGGAGAGTCCCAGATGAGGGCTCACTCAGCAGCCGCGGAGCAGAAGCCAGGGGGAGTTGCAGTGACGCGCCCGTGAGCTCCGCCGGCAGCCAGCCGTGCCTGAGTGACCGAGCCCCAGGCCGAGAGGCCGGGGGCACCCCACCTCCGAAGTGGCCCGAGCAAGCCCCAGGCTCCAGGCCCCGATAAGCGGCCGCCAAGGAGTGAGCCGGTGTGTACCTGGACGCCCACCCCCGGACACAAAGAACCACCAACGCACCGACGTCTGAGGGAGTCCGCCACTGGCAGGGGAAGTGGTGGTAGGGGGAGATAGGCCTCCAAACCTTGGAGGGCCTAAGATGTCCCCAGAGAGGTGGCGCCTGACACCCAACCTGACATATAGACACAGACATACAGGCACACACAGATACAAACATCCATTCCCACCCTCATGCTCTCATATACACTTACTCCACACTCAACCAACGTGGAGACAGACATAAAGAGACGCTGTACACACGATCACACTCCCCAAGCGTACTCTAAGCCCCGGGTCTAGGTACCCTTGCCCCTGGAGGGGGGGGAACTGCACCCAGACCCAGGTGGTGTTACCCTTTTCCCTGCGGTGGGGGGAGGCAGACCGCCCCGACTCCGCAGCAGCAGGGAGGCCCCACACTCCAGACCGCAGTCGGACGGCCAACTCCTCCTCCTAGCCCCCCCGCTCCAGCAGGTCGCAGAGAATGGGGGTGAGAGAAGACTCCAAACCTCCCTCCACCTGCTCATTGTAGTGTTGATGCATGTGTGTTCTAAGGTGCATTTAAAACCCAGGAGGGCATGAAGCTACCTGCCAGAGAGCAGCAGGTAAGCGCATGGTCCCTCCTGCTGGCCCTCAATGTCTACGTGTATTTAACATTGAGAGGTGGGCAACGACGCCAGGGGTGGGGTGTACACCCTGATGGTACTTTGGATCCCGTGTATCGTGCCCACCCCCAAGATCCTATATGTATGTGTAATGAGAGTGTGAGTAATGTGAATGTCTAAGTTGTGGGATAAAATTGAGGCAGGGGCAGCCAGAAGGGGACGGGGGGGGTGGCCTCCTCTGCACCCTGGTGACATACCCCTACTCCAAGGTCCTGCATGTGTGGGTGGTTGTGATGGAGCGGGAAGAGGGAGGCAGCTGGAGATGGGGAGGGAAGGAAGGGAGGGCCAAGTGACCCCTCCCTGGGGCCAGCTCCCCCGCTGACCACAGTAGGCACCCCCATACTCCGCGACCCACCAGGGAAAGGGGGCCCAGGCCCATCCAGACCGGGGCCCAGCGCAGCAGCGCCTCCCGGCCCCACAGAGCCCAGGACAGTCCACCCAACCCCACCACAGAGAAAACTGCACCCACCCCACCATCTCACACTTCTGATAATCAGTTGTCTGCTTGACATTTATTCAGCTGTGTAAAAACTATAACTTTAATCTCAGCCAAACCGATTCACTCAGGAACAAATAAAATACTGAAAAAAAGCCAAACAATAACATTTTTAAGTTATCTAAGTGAATATATATCATGTTTAACCTGAGTAGCAAAAGATGGCGGTGGGTTTGAAAACGATTTCCAGGAGTCCGGTGTTCTAACCGGGTCTAGTGAGCCTAGCCCCCGGCTAGCAATCGAGCTAGTGGGTAACAGACGTCTCCGAAAACGTCGGAGCGCTTTTGAAAATATGTGGTGTCTTGATAAACTGAGCAGATATTTGAAGTTTACACAGCTACATTCCCGCCTGAAAATATGTTAAACGTTGATTTTGTGACCCAGTAATATTAAAACTAACTAGCAGCCGCCATTGTTGGAAACTGAGCACGGCCGCGCTGGGCCACGCTATGAATTCTGGGACATCCTTGTACATGCAGTGCTGCCATCTTCTGTTTCAGTCCGTTATTACACTCTTAAATCCTACTACTTATTCCTGCGTCTTTCGGGATCTTACAAAGCTTCAAACGACGTGTCGACTATTCATTCAGTCGTCGACGATTTTAATAGTCGACGTAATCGTGACTAGTCGACTAATCGTGGCAGCCCTAGTTGACAACAACCGATACTACTGTGAAAGCAACTGAAACTACTTCAAACTTGAAGAAGAGTTAAAGCTACACTGAAACTAACATAAGAGAAGTCTAGCTTCAAGTGATTTTGTAAAATCAATCAATCATTCAATGAAAATAACATAATGCCCCAAAACTACTTGAATCACTAAACAAATATGAATGAAGTGGAACTACCTGGAAGCTGTTGAAAAATTTAAATAAACTCCTGGTTTAATTATGTAGCTCACAACACCCTGACACTTAAAATTAGAGATTTAAAATTCAGCCCCTGCAATTCTCAGTACCCAGCAATGACCAATTAATTCGCCTAGAACAATGTGTGAAAAATTGCTAACTTCTTTGCTTTGTGTTATTCATCGGCTACCAGTAGAAACTGTGCACTCAGGCAAAAGGAGAATCTGAAAATATTACTGGCAATATTCTAAAGAATGGAGAAAGAGAAATAAAATCGTGGGTTTTTTTGTTGTTTTGTTGTGTTTTTAACCAAACTTTCCTCTCCTTTGTTATTTTTGCTTTTGGTCATGTCTATCTCCTTCTTTAACATAAATGCATTTTACCTTTTTTTCCAGTCCATCTTCACACATCTCATCTCTGTCTTCCATCAGAGCCATAAAAGCCTCTCTTATTACTCGCTTTACTCCTCGTCTCATCCATCTTCCTTGTTTCCATTTTTCTACCCTCTCCCTTCTCTTGTCACCAGCCCACGGCGCACACCTTCTCGTCACTCTTTCCGACACCCCATCCTCCTATCTTGTTCAAAGTATCACACTGCCTTGGTCATTGTCCGCTCAGCTTGCGTTCTTAATCTTTATTTTCTGCTGTCTGTTTACTTATCACCACCGCTCTGCCCCTCCCAAACCCAATTTCTCACCTTTCCTTTCTCCCCCCTACCCTTCTCTTTTTTGATAGTGTTTTATCCCTCCACGGGAATGGCTTTGCTGCAACGGGTTTTTGAGGTATTGACGTTTCCACTGATATGGGCTTGGTTATCTGTCAGGTCCGGGGCCGGAGTGTAATGGCTCTGTAATTGGATAAGGTATAGGATTTTTGTCAGTAGGGTAAATTGCAAACTGCCTCACCCTCTATTTTATCATATGACTATCATCTCTCATTCTTCTTCCACTTCACTTAGCGCTCTTCTCCCACTCTCCTGTGCCTTTGTGGTCTTACCCTTTTCCCCTGCCCTCACTTTGTCCACACATTTCAGTTTTCACTTGGAAAAAAAACCCAAAACAACATCTGTCACTCTCCAACACTATCTTATCTGCATGTGTGTCCTTTAGACAAGTGAGTCTAGAAGAATGAAAGAACTGACATAGCCAGTTCAGAGTCTATCCACAAGCAAGCTTTGTGAGCTGTCTTGTGGACAAGTCCAGGGAAAAAGTATCTACTTCTCCACACATCTGTTTTATGCACCCCTTTGTGCTTTCTTTTTGGTATTTTACAATTCTAATAGTAGGAAAGACACACTGTAATGTTGACATTTATGCCATATTTTGTTTTGTTTTTTCTTCTTATCTCTGGCTTTTATTATAACGGCAAATGAAAATTAGGTCAGTGTCATCATTTTTTGTTCCCTTGCATCTTGCAGTTGCCTTGCTCTTTTGTTTCTGGACCATTTACCCTGAGGTTCATTTAACCTGCAAGGTCCAGGGGAGTTTGGCCTTTCCCGGGTAGACAACTGGAGGGGTGAAAAGGGGACAAGTTTTAGGGGACACATGAGAGTTTAGCTGGCAATGAAGACAGAGCAATGAGTTTTTAGGCTATCGCAAGGACGTCGACTGCCACTGAGGGGATTAGGAAACAAAACACAGCCATCTACCCCATCAGTCTTCACTATAGTCATAGGAAAGTGGCACTGAAACACTCGCCCTCGTTGTTCTCAGAGATACTCATTTTCAGATACTCATTAAAGCAATACATCACTTTTGGAAGAAGATTTTTCCACAATAGTGCATCTAGCCCCGGAGATCATAACCTTTAACCCTTTTAAGTTACGATGGCTTTCCAAGCATATTTGATGGTCTTCTAATCTATTCAAAACAGTAAAGAAGAGGTCAAACAATTACTCTGTACTTTTGAGCAAGTAATTTCCCTCAGGCCCAATGCCCACTTTGAAAATAACCGAAAAAATTACTTTGTATTTATTCTAACTGAACTGTGTACAGTGAAAATCAAAATCCATGCTCCACCAGGGGGGTAATTCCACTTTAATCTGCACTCAAGGATGCACATATCAAACAAAAGCTTAGCTGAAAATGAACGGAGACATAACCATATGTAGGTGTCAAGACGAAATGGGTTACATGACAGCACTTGCAATTTGACTTATAGGCTTATAGTCTCATTCCGTTTGTACAGGCTGTTGTTGTATTTTGGGATGAAAAGATAGTGTTCTTCCAATTTAATTGTATTTTGTTGTTGAAAAGTGATGATTTCAAGAATGAAATGGATGAAAGTGATGCTCGAGCATTTCAAAAGTGTCTTTATGTCTCAGCTACTGGCATTAAAAACGAATCCTTCTTGAAACCTCATAAATACTAATGACCTTCCTCTTGAAGCTGAGGCATCTTCTATATTGGAGAACATATAATTCTAATAATCATAACAGGGAGCGTATTCTCCTCATTCTTGTGAAACATCTTTATTGTCAGAAGGCTCTCTCCCTGTATGCAAAGCATTTAATAAATTATTACTTCTACACTGGTGCTTGCTAGGAGCAAATTTCTGGGCTACACTCTGGTGGACACTGACCATTAATAATAGGATCGACTAACCTTGTAACGATTAATGCTTTTTGCAAAATGTCATTATTGGAGTACGGTGAGTTTCTTTACCTGTCTTGGATTCTGCTCTAACAGAAGTCTTTGCCAATAAGATACAATTGCACCTCACTTTTGTATAATTTTTTATCATACTGCTAAAATTATATAAACTATTTGGGGAAAACTGACCTTTGATGTCCTACTCATTATGAATAATTACTGACTTTGCAGGAGCCGGTGGATGGTCACCTCTAGACAGTGACCATTACCAGTGGCTACAGGTGGACCTCGGTTCAAGAAAGCAGGTGAGCGCCATAGCAACACAGGGTCGCTACAGCAGCTCTGATTGGACGACGCAGTATCGCCTTCTCTACAGTGACACAGGAAGGAACTGGAAACCTTATCATCAAGATGGCAACATTTGGGTGAGTGGACCAGTAATTTGTGTGGCTGTTATGCGTGTGTGTCAAATGCACAGGTGCAAACTATAAGACTATTAAAATGTTCACATCCTGTGGCCCACACTTGCTTCTAAAGCATCTCATCTGTTTTGGATTACTTCCCAATCACCTTAATTTACCTTAATTTCAAATATGTGAGAGTTCTAGCAGTTTAATTCAGTTCTTTTCTACACCATCGCACACTGGGACAGCTATTTAAAGTAGAGTAAATGACTTGCTCTTGAAACAAATGATGGCATTTCATTAATCCAAATATTGCTAAGTCTATTCTCAAGTCTTGATGGTATATTGCCAAATTGGGTTGGAATTTCAGTAACACCATCAAACTAGAAACTAAAAAAAGGGCAGTTTTGTTTATAAATATTTTTTTTTATTGTGGAGTACCCCAGGACTCTGTCTTAGAGACTATTTTATTGTCTTTTTTGCTAGTATTGTTTTTAATTATGTTGTTTTCATCCTTATACAGATAACATTTAGCTGTGCACTTGAATAGGGCTTACTACTAAAATCTCTGAAACAATTGATTATCTGAAACTAAACTTACTGCTGATAAATAATGGAACTGAATTTTTTGGTCATTTACACCAAAATTCACACTCCTTCTTAAGATTCCTTAAGAAATAATTTTATATTAATTCAATTCAATTATATTAATTATATTCAATTTAAAGGAAAGCCCTGCAAATACATTTAAGAGCATTCACAGAACAATGCTGGCAAATGTTTAGGTAGATTTTTGAGGCTGGAGTTAGCTGTAATGCAATTTGACATGTACATATGTCAACGTGGTTACTAAACTATCAGAAGAAATGCTGATTTTGACATTCTCTTCTATTCTAAATTGGATAAATTTGGTTTATCTAAAATAAACTTACAAAGATTTACACTGATGCTTTTACAAGCTTTCTCTTTAAAATGTTTTTTTTTAATTTAAATCAGCTGTCAAGCTCTGTTCCTAACTTAGCATTCACTAAATGTCTTGTTAACCTTGTAATGCCAAGTGTATCATATTTGATATTGTTGTTTTAAAGACCTCTGTATCGTCAGTGTGACTAGCGTCATATATACAGTCAGATACATGCAGTGCTACTGTGAGCAATAAAATGCTCAAAAATGCCAGATTAAAACTCATATATACACATTTATTTACATTTATTTGTATTTATTTTAATTTGTCAGAAGGTTCAATAAACACTCCATAATTAAAAAATAAAATTATACATACAGCAAGCTTCAATGTTCCTTACTTAAGTGCAAAATCCTCTTCTTTACCTACGTGCATAGAAAAAGCAGAAAACCTTGTTTAGGATGAAAAATCTTAAGTATCACTTCAAAGCACAAGGAAATTTTATTCCCTCAGTTTAAACCAAATGTAATATGACTGTGGCTCATCTAATTGAAGATTTACTGGGTCTTAGAGGAAAGATATGACATAAGAACATCTTTCCAAAATGAGCCGTTTGCATTCAATGTTTCCCTAACAGTATGGATGTGGTTTATTTTTCTTTGGCTTTATTTTCTGTGTCTCTTGTGCCAAAACAACACATTTCCATCAATGAATTGTTAGCAAGGACTTGAGTGGGGCACCTGACAGTTTGTGATCAGCTAATAGGTTAATGGCCTTCACTGTTCACTGTTGCTGCTTTGCGAAAGGCTACAGGTGATAACAGATGGGAGACAAAAGGACAGGCCTGTCGTGAATAATGCTGATACACCAAACTAGACAGCAGAAATCTAAAACCTTGAAATGCAGGGGAGGAGACTTTTTTATGTTAATCTTAATAGTAGAGTTGGAAAGGATATGTATTTGCTTTGCTTGTTTTGTCTTTTCCCCAGTGAATCTGTAAAAGCTTGTCATGTAAATTACTGCTACTGTGCGATGTAGTGCCTTAAATAATAAGCTTTATCACAGCAGCTTTTACATGTTAACTTTAAATAATGTTTGAGGCATTTGAAATGATCAGATCTTTTGTTTTTGCTTTTGAAAACACTGCAGATGGGTTTTTTTTTTAACAAAATACACAAAACCATCAGGAATGCTTTGAAGGATTTTTTACTTTTTATTTGAGATTAAAGGATATTAAAGGGAGTGATTAAATGAGTTTGCATTGCTGTTACCTTCCTATCAGCTCAAAGTTGTCTGGCAGTAGAACAGCCTTACTAATAAAGTAGTTGCTGAATGTATGTAGCGTGACTTTGCTGGAGTATACAGCAGTCGGTCCTATGTTCTCAGATTGTATATACTTCCTGTGTCTGTTTCCTGATGCATACAGTAAAGTTTCACAAATATAATTGTGCTTTTCTGCATTTCGGGAATTTTGTGAAGTTTCAAACAAAATATTTCACATTTTAATTTTGCAAAACTCCTTCCAAAGTCAGTAAGATTATGATGCTTTTAAAGTGTGGTGAAAGGTTCTTATTCATTCATCACAGGGTTGAAGTAAACGTGTAATGAAAAATGGCTTAAATGTTTTGTGAACTGTATTAAGAGTGGTGAGAATGACTTTTCTGCTGTGAGAATAATGCCAGATCAATTCAGAAAAACTTAATACACAGATGACAAAATTTCATAGTGAGATTTCTGTTCTGCAGACACATTTTTTATCACCAATTTAAACACCACAACTCTGTCACAGAACCGGACATTAAATATCAAATTCAACTACTATGTTTAAAATGTGTGCAGTGTGCTGCGGCATTCATGTTTGAACCACTGTTAACTTGCACGGTTACATTTCTGTCTTCTCTATCAGAATCCTTTTGAATGGCTGAACATGTAAACTCAAACCGCAGACATACAAGTGTTCATTATTTTTAGACGAAAGATGCTTTCTTCAGTTTTGGATTGATTATATGACATAAAGACACAATAAAATATGCCAGTGACAGCAATACTGTCCTGACATCTATATAAGATAGTGAGGGCATTTTAATTAAAATCTACTTGATTTCATTACACACACACACACACACACACACACACACGAATGCACTAAAAATGTTCTCAGTGCATTGCAGTGCTGTAACGCAGGACCTGACCCAGCATCAGGTGGGAGTAAGAACTATTCATCTGTGACTATTTAAAGCCATAACTGGTTTAGATGATAACAATTTCCATTAAGAGTGTTAGTTTTCAGGCAATTTTATTTTATTTATTTTATTTTAAATATTTTTTAATTACATATGTAAATACAGTCATGTATGCAAAAAAAAAATTTGTTCATATATAGAAACATTCATTACCGATGTCATTTCCTCATTTTCTCCTATTTAATTATTAGATATTCAAAAGTTTTATTGCTGTACATGAAGATGTACATTTACTTCCCTACTTCTGGTCTTACAGGTATCTAGAGTTCAGTAAATGCACTCTCACCAACTTATCTTGTTGAGTTTGGTACCAATTCTTTGCACACACTGAAACACTGTAGAGTCTCATCATGAAGTCAACCATCTACTGTATAAGCCATGACTCACACAGATTCTTCCTGACAGACCTAATTCAGAACCAAGTACTTTTTCACTGAGTGTGCACCCTTCCTCCCGAAATAAAGCCTGGGCTTCCAATCTTTCTTCTATCTCTGATGATGGGACAACATAACAAACAACCTTTTCAATCAAACAAAAGGTGGCTAAAAGGAGATCCAATGAATTTTGTTAGTTAATCTTGGTTGTGCTAAAAACCCCTAGTTTTCACTCTGTGAGTCTGCGCCCATGTAGAGGTGTGGTTTGCCAACAGACAAGGCAGGTAACCAGGCCAGTGGGGGAGCCCCTGCACCCTGACAAACGTTACACTACTGTAGTGGCGATGTGCAACGTTTGCATTAACAGTATGCGAGGCATGACCTCTCTAAAGTACTCCACCTGACTTCACTCATTAGTTTGGAAATGGCATGAATGACTCTAAACAATGAGAGACAATGAATGAGGACAGAACAGAATTAAATACTCAATGAAACAATAAAGAGGAGTTCTCCTTCTGGGAGTGAAAAAAGGAAGGAAGAAAATAAGAAAAAGGCAATATAGTTGTGGTAAACATAATTAATAATGATTAATCAAAGGCCAAATAAGTACACTCTATTGCTGTAAGTATTTGCTCATCTGCCTTCACATAAAAACTTAAATGACTTCTCATTCTTAATCTGAACCGTTAACAGCAACTATAACAACTACAACTCTTCTGAGAAGACAGGTTTCTACAGGGTTTCAGATCATGTATGGGAATTTTTGATGATACAGATGTGCATTTGTGAAGTCAGGCACTGATGTTGGATGAGAAGGCCTGGCTCGAAGGCTCTGTTCTAATTCATCCTGAAGATGTTCGGGTTGTGGTGAGGACTCTGCACAGGCCAGTCAAGTTCTTCCACACCAAACTCTCATTTATTTATGGACCTTGCTTTAAGCACTGGTAATGTTTGTCATGTTTGAACAGGACAGTGCCATCCAAAACTGTTCCCACAAAGTTTGGAATGTCTTTGAACCAGCAAACCCAGACTCGTCCATCGGATTGGCACACAGAGAAGCGCGATTCATCACTTTAGAGAACACGTCTTCACTGCTCTGGAGAACCGTGGTCTGGTGCTTCACAATTCTGCATCCAATGCTTTACATTGAGTTTGTTAATGTAAGACTTGGAAGCAGGTACTCATCCATGGAAACCCTCACCATCCACTGACCCTGCAGTGAGATTTTACGTAGCGTATCCCCTTAGTTGCCATCATTGGCCGATTGTGGCTCAAGAGTTGGCAGTTCCTCTTGTATTTGGAAGGTTGCCGGTTCGAGCCCCGGCTCCGGCAGTCTCGGTGGTTGTGTCCTTGGGCAAGACACTTCACCCGTTGCCTATTGGTGGTGGTCAGAGGGCCCGGTGGCGCCAGTGTCCGGCAGCCCCCCCTTTGTCAGTGCGCCCCAGGGCAGCTGTGGCTACAATGTAGCTTGCCATCACCAGTGTGTGAATGGGTGGATGACTGAATGTAGTGTAAAGCGCTTTGGGGTCCATAGGGACTAATTAAACTGCTATACAAATACAGGCCATTTACCATTCCCAATTGCTTCTACTTTGTTATATTACCACCAACAGTTGACAGTGGAATATTTAGTAACAAGTAAGTTTCATGACTGGACTTGCTGCACGCTGGCATCTTATCAGGGTACAATGGTGGAATCCACTGAGCTCCTGAGAGTGACCTGTTCTTTCACAAATGTTTGTAGAAGATGCCTGCATGCCTACATGCTCGATTTTACACACATGTGACCCTGGAAGTGATTAGAACACCTTGATTCCACGATTTGGATGGGTGAGTGAATGCTGTGTAAATGCTCCTACTCTATTTTTTTTTTTTTTTTTTTTTTTAAATGACATCAGAAACAGCAGTATGCGACATTACGTGATGGCAGAGCTTCAGTTCATCCTTTGTCTTTTTTTTTTTTTTTTTTTTTTTTTTTTTTTTTTAATAAATAGGACAGGGGGAATGAATGAGAGAGAGAGGGGGAGAGAAAGAAAGAAAACCAAAGGGGAGAAGAGACGGTGAGAAGGGGGGGGAAGAGAGAGAAAAAAAAAAAAAAAACTCCTGGGTCACCTGTATGGAGAAAAAAAAAAAAACAAACAAACAAAAACAAACAGAGGAGACAGCAAACAACAAAGAGCAACATAATAATAGAGAAAACAAAGCACCATCACAATAAACTAGCTAGTCATAGATATCAGTATTTACTAAGTAATAAACGATATTGTGCAGCACGCAAGATAGACAGCGCACAGTGTGCTTTGAGGCAGCAGCCAAGAAAGCTTTAGTCCGCGTCTGTGAATACCCATGTGTGCATACCTGTGTGGATCAGCATGCTTGCATTCCAAAGGTTTCTCCATGTAATGATCTGCTAGGGAGTGTGGGGGGGCCACAGCCCCGTCCTCCAGGGTGTGAAGCGGGTATGGAGGAGATCAAAACTCCAGACATCCAGAGGCCCCCAGAACACAAGAGACCATGGAAGACCAACAGAGGGGCAGCCGCGCCACTGTCCCAGTAAGAGCTGAGGAGAGTCCCAGATGAGGGCTCGCCCAGCAGCAGGGGGAGTTGCAGTGACGCGCCCGTGAGCTCCGCCGGCCCCCAGCTGCGCCTGAGTGACCGAGCCCTAGGCCGAGAGGCCGGGGGCACCCCACCTCCAAAGGGGCCCGAGCGAGCCCCAGGCCCCAGGCCCCGACAAGCGGCCACCAAGGAGTGAGCCGGTGTGTACCCGGACGCCCACCCCCAGACACAAAGAACCACCGACAAATGCTCCTACTCTAGCTTTAACTCACTTGAATCCTGCAACTTCTACTAAAATGAAATTATTTAACTGGCCTAACACAGCAGGCTGGTGTGTCCAGCTTCGCAGGCCTTGGCACAACCAAGTCGAGTACAGGTGGCTGGGAATCAGAGTTTGGACACAGGCAGTTGATTGCTAGAACAAGAATTCATACATAGAATTCAGAAGAACTTTTTGAGCTGTTTTGTACTGTGATATTGTACTCAATTTATTAAGCTAAGTTGTTTATTGTGATTTGCTACTGTAAGACTAATAAAATTACAAAGTATGTCTTATCCTTTTTTCAGCTGCGGGTACTAAGCTCTGTAGATAATGTAATCCTTTTTTTGCCTATCATGGCTTTTACTGGTTGCCGTGACATATACGAATCGTTTACAGTTGAAAGTAAATTAAGCTGTTGTTTTTGTCTGCGGCATCGTAATTGTTTGCCAGTTATTATTTATTCTGAAGTATTTTTCTCCTGCTATTAACCCTGATTCATTGCCTCTAATATTTCTGCAAATACTCCAAAACACATTCATCTCTTTGGCGTTTTTGTAACTATAGCCAACTTTTTTCCCCCCTCTGTTTTGCCAAAATTTATGACATGAATATTGCTTTTTAATTTATTGCCAGTGGAATTCAAAATATTGCTTATGTAAACAAATGCAGAGCCAATAATTTTGAACTGGGCATATACCATCAATAACCCATGCAGTTACAAGGAAAAACTGAGCACATGGATTCTTTGCCTCTTGGCTTATTTAGATGTCGAGGAGCTGCAGAATCTACACAAATGAATGCACACATACATGCAGACATACTTGCACTCCTACTAACCCCTGCTGATAATTAAGCCTGGGCAAAAGTTTAGACCTGTTTTGTGAAGTATGTGGCTGTTTGTGTGTAAGTGGTGATGATATCGGAGCAATCAGTGCTATTGATCAAAGAGATAGGTGGGGGGTGGCAGGTCGCTTAAGCCAACTCTCACACACACACACACACACACACACACACACACACACACACACACACACACACACACACACACACACAGAACTACCATCAAGCCCTGTTTCAGCCCATTCAATCACATTCGGCTCAATCCCATACACCACTGGATGAGACTCACACAGTGATCCCCAGAGAGCAAACTGCCTGTCCTGCACTTTTATGTATGAAGGTTCTATTCAAGAACCTTTTGCCACCAATCACCACCTGCTATTACTCCACGCTGATGACTTAACTCTTTCACTGCCAAACTAAGAGAACAACTTTTTAGTTAAAGCAAGTGTGCCACTTCCAATATAACTGCCGTGAGTGTGCAATTCACTGAGAAGGATGACTGCTAAAGGCCTGGAAAAAACTGTATTGGATGTGTGAAAAACAGTGTTTTTAATAACACACTAATGCACTTCCAAGGAATCAAATGACGCAGATGACTGATTGTAATAATTAAAGCACCAAATGCCTAAGTAGAAGACAATCCCTAAGAGCTTATGAGTTACTGAATTACTCAAATAAAAAAAACTGTCCCAACAGGGCAAAACTATTTTGTTGGACTTTAGTTGGCACAATATTACCATAAGCAGCATAGTATTTTTTTTTTTTAGGTATGCACGTGTGTGCTTGTGCTGGTGTTTGAGAGACCTGTAGAAATTGTCTGCCTGTGAAGATGTTTTACCGAAGCAAAAGTGCAGCACCTGTGAAAGATACAGCTTTATATTTTTATAGGTTGGCTCAAAAGAAAAGATGAGCTTGAAGATGTGAGTGGTCTAGCACATGAGTATTGAGCTAAGTGCTCAATTTGTGTGATTGTAAATGGATTTACAATTAATTTATATTATTATTTTATATTATTTATATTTACATTTCATATATTTGAAATATTTATATTTCAATTTTTCAGAACTTTTACACGATAATACACACATATACACGCATACAGTGATGCATACAGTGCTTTATGGGTGTATTATCTAGTAATGGTGTACTCTTTTTAATCACTCATTAAAAGCTTTTTGTCTGCTTAAATTGCTGCTTATGGTTATAACTGCTTATAATTAACCATTACTACTACTATTAATACAAAACTGCCTTTCGCTTAATATCTCTATTTTTGCAGTTTCTTTTGGTTTATGAATCTAAACTCCAGGAATAACAGCAATTTTTAAACAACGAAAAACAAAAGAAAAATATCTTTTTCTGCCTTTTTTTCATCATCTGCCTCCATCTAACCCTATCCCTAGCCACACCAACACCTCTTCATGTTCTCCTTCACTACACTGATGAACCTTCTTTATAGTGTTCCTCTTTTCCTCTTGCCTAGAAGCTTTATCTTTAATCATTTGTCCAGTATATCCACTGTCTCTCCTCTGCACATGTCCAAACATCTCAGCCTTGCCTCTTTAACTTTGCCTCCAAAGTGCTCAATGTGAGCTGTCCCACTGATATACTCATGTCTAATCTTGTCCATGCAGGTCACTCCCAGTGGAAATCTTTAGAGATTCGTCTCTGTGACCTTCATCTTCACTTCGTGTCATTCTGTCAGTGCCAGTAACTCCAGACCATACATCATAGCAGGTCTCACTACAATCTTGTAAACCTTCCCTTTCACTCTTGCTGCTATCCTTTTGTCACACCTGCTCCACCCTGCCTGCACCTCTCTTCTTCATGTTTCTTGTGCACTTCTGTTGCTTTGGATGGTTGACCCCAGTATTTAGACTTGTTACACCTGCTTCCTTCTCATTCACACACATGTATTCTGTCTTACCTATGCTGACTTTCATTCATCTTCTCTCCAGGGGATACCTCCACCTCTCCGGGCTCTCTTCCACCTGCTCCTTATTCACACTACAGATCACAATGTCGTCTGTGAACATCATAGTCCATGGAGTGTCCTGCCTGACCTCATCTGTTAACCTGCCCATCACCATCACAAACAAGAAAGGGCCCAGAGCCGATCCCTGATGTAATCCCACCCCCACCTTAGACTCATCTGTCACTCCAACTGCACTCCTTACCACTGTCATGCTATCCTCATACATGTCCTGCAGCAACCTCAACATTCTTCTTATTGTATGACTTCCTCATACAGTAGCACAGTTCCTCTTTTGGCTTTCTCTAGAAACGCAAAGGCAAAGTGGGGGTCCTTGTTTATATTTCTCCATAAAAAAGAAGAAAAGACAAATTTGAAAACTAATTGTGAGATTAGAAGCAGTTACAAGATGTACTGTTATGGATATATCTTGGCTACGTTAGAAACCTGCAGAAAAACAAAGAGTAGGAGATCGATTTTATTATTCCATAGTTACAGCATCACACTTTCTTCATGTAATCCCAAAAGAAAGAAATCAAGAAATCAAAATGCAATGCGTACCGAATTACGACAAGACATTAAAAATAAATTAACACATTTCTAAAGTCAGAATTCTCCTCCATAATGTCGTTTGCCATTAGTCTCTATCAGATAGTACCAGGAGGCCCTCTCCTACATTGCCAGATTGTTTATTCATGTGGATGAGATGCTTGAAGCTGAAAGTACACTAGGTCAGTTGACAGTAATGTATGTATCCAATAAACTAGCACAGCCGCAGCCTCATCTTAAGCTGATACAGCATCAAAAGGGAACAAGTTAATAATAGTTTCTCACTGGACTGGTGAAAAATAGTCTAGTCTTTGAACAGCTCTAAAACACGGCATAAGTTTCAGCATCCCAAAACATCCTTCTTATTACCAGTTTATTTTCTGTAATGTATTATTGTGAAGTGTTCAGAAAAAAGCCCCTCAACCTGATATGAAAGTAAAGTTAGATTACTGGAAGCATAGGATGTACTTTAATACATTAGAACAGACACTGGCTGTTAAAATTGAGGTAAGCCAGAAGGAGACACCTGTAAATATTGGTGATGAAAGTAGCTAACACAATCATGAAGTCTCTTGGAACCAAGATGGCGCCGCGTATGGTCGCCCTGGTGCTTCAGTGCGTTACTTTTGTTTTGTTTTTGTGCATTTCTTCTGTGTCTGGGCACTCCTCTGGATACTCGTACACCAGAGAAGAGCTCCTTAACTACAGGACTACAACGCCTGTGGATTTATTTCCAATATTTGTCGCATCTGCGGCAGATTTACTGCTGACTCTGACCAGGAAAGCGAGACGCCGAAAGAGAGGGAAGCGAGCCGGCGCACTCGTGGGTTTGAGGAGACGCGGACTGCGAACTGCTCTTCCTGGGATCTTCCTTTCTAATGTACGCTCACTCGGGAATAAGATTGACGAACTGGCCCTGATGAGAAGCATGAACAGAGACTTTGCCTCCTCCTGTGTCTTATGTTTTACGGAGTCGTGGCTCAGTGAGAACATCCCGGACTGCGCGCTCAAGCTGGAGGGCTTCCATCTGCTGCGCGCGGACCGGCAGGCCGCTCTCTCCGGTAAGTCCAAAGGTGGAGGTCTCTGCTTCTACATCAATAGTGGCTGGTGCACAGATGTGACAGTGATTGCTCAGCACTGCTCTTCCTCTCTGGAATATCTTTTTATCCACTGCAAACCGTTTTATTCTCCGCGGGAGTTTGCTTCATTCATCCTGGCCGCTATTTACATCCCGCCAGACGCAGATGCGCAGGCAGCTCAGTGCGCACTCGCGGAGCAGATACTGCACATGGAGCGGACATTCCTGGACTCTCTCATCATTGCTCTTGGGGACTTTAACAAAGCCAATCTGAGCCATGAGCTTCCCAAATACAAGCAGTATATTAAATGCCCGACCAGAGAGGAGAGGACATTAGACCACTGTTACAGCACGATCAGCGGGGCCTATCGCGCGGTGCCCCGCGCTTCACTCGGACTTTCTGACCACGTCATGATCCACCTAATCCCCGCGTACAGACAGAGGCTGAAGCTCTCCAAACCTGTCGTGAGGACTAAAAAACTGTGGAGCAACGAGGCTGTGGAGGAGCTTCGCACGTGTCTGGAGTCTACAGACTGGGACACAATGAAGGCTGCTTCTAACAGCTTGGACGAGTTTACGGACACTGTCACCTCCTATATCCACTTCTGTGAGGACAGCATTGTGCCATCACGCACCAGGGTGAGTTATAACAATGACAAACCCTGGTTTACTCCTAAACTCAAAAAGCTGTGGCTGGAAAAGAGAAAGGCGTTCAGAAGCGGAGACAGGGACTGCTACAGAGAGGCCAAGTACAGGTTCACTAAAGAAGTGGACATTGCTAAACATCAGCACTCTGAGAAGATGCAGCAGCAGATCTCAGAGAATGACTTGGCCTCTGTGTGGAAAGGTTTTAGGAATATCACAAACTACAAGCCTAAAACCCCCCACTCCACTGATGACTTGCTCTTAGCCAACACCCTTAACGACTTCTACTGCCGTTTTGACGAGCCATCAGGCAGCCTTCACACCTCCAACGGCCCCAACAATAGAGACACTTTGGACACTAATTCCCCCACCTCTCCCCCCTCCATAGAGCCATCACCACCTTCAAACCTTTCACCTACAACACCCCCCTCCTCACCCCACACAAAAGAGGATTTCACACCACCTCCTCCCACCACAACTCTTCATATTCATGAAGCAGATGTGAGGAAGCAGTTTAAGAACCTGAATGCTCGGAAAGCTCCCGGCCCAGACGGTGTGTCTCCTGCCACCCTCAGACACTGTGCAAACGAGCTGGCCCCAGTGTTTTCTGGCATTTTCAACTCCTCACTGCAGGCATGTCATGTGCCTGCCTGCTTCAAGTCCTCCACCATAATCCCTGTCCCCAAGAAACCTAGGATCACTGGACTAAATGACTACAGACCCGTGGCTCTGACATCTGTGGTCATGAAGTCTTTTGAGCGCCTAGTTCTCTCCCATCTCAGGACCCTCACGGCCCCCCTCCTGGACCCCCTGCAGTTTGCATATAGAGCCAACAGGTCTGTAGACGACGCCATCAACATGGCCCTACACTTCATCCTGCAGCATCTGGACTCCCCAGGAACCTACGCCAGGATCCTGTTTGTGGACTTCCCAGATGAATGTGCCTGATCCCATCTGCCGGTGGATCACTGACTTCCTGACGGACAGGAAGCAGCATGTGAGGCTGGGAAAGAATGTCTCGGACTCCCGGACCATCAGCACCGGCTCCCCTCAGGGCTGTGTTCTTTCTCCTCTGCTCTTCTCCCTGTACACCAACTGCTGCACCTCCACCCACCAGTCTGTCAAGCTAATCAAGTTTGCAGATGACACCACCGTTATTGGACTCATCTCTGACGGGGACGAGTCTGCCTACAGGAGGGAGGTTGAACGTCTGGTGTCCTGGTGCAGCCACAACAACCTGGTGCTGAATGCCCAGAAGACAGTGGAGATTATTGTGGACTTCAGGAAGCACACGGCCCCACTCCCCCCCATCATCCTGACTGACACCCCCATCACCTCTGTGGACTCATTCCGCTTCCTGGGTACCACCATCACCCAGGACCTGAAGTGGGAGCCCACCATCACCTCCGTCATCAAGAAAGCCCAGCAGAGGATGTACTTCCTGAGGCAGCTGAAGAAATTCAACCTGCCAACACGGACGATGATGCAGTTCTACACTGCAATCATCGAGTCCATCCTCACCTCCTCCATCACCGTGTGGTACGCTGGAGCCACTATCAGGGACAAACAGAGACTGCAGCGTGTTGTGCGCTCTGCTGAGAAGGTGATTGGCTGCAGACTCCCATCTCTGCAGGACCTGTACACCTCCAGGACATTGCGGCGTGCAGCTCGGATCTCAGCTGACCCTTCTCACCCTGGACACAGTCTGTTTGACCTGCTCCCCTCAGGCAGGAGGCTCCGGTCCATTCGCACCAGAACCTCTCGCCATAAGAACAGTTTCTTCCCCTCTGCTGTTGGACACATGAACAATAACCATATGACTGTACCCGCCACTAACACATGACCCTACGCTGTGTCACTGCATCATTCCATGTTTGGCACTGATCACCACCTGCACTCATGTATATATCTTTCAACGTAGCACTCTTAATTCTTATTCTCATGTATATATCTCATGTATAGCTCATGCACATATCTTTCTACGTAGCACTTTTAATTCTTATCCCTACTTTTATTTTTTCATGTCTATTTAAGTGCTATTTATGACACTATTTAAGTGCTATTTATGACACTATGTTTGCACTGAAGCACCGCAGCAATTTCCTAATGTTGTAAACCTGCTCAACATTTGGCAATAAACCCCTTTCTGATTCTGATGCCTACTACTAACATTTATAGAGATATTGCCGTCACAGTTTAGCCTGAACAAAATAACGAAGTACATGCTGTGAAATAGATGTTTTTACTGTAAATTGATAAGAATATTTGAAAGCAATGCAATAAAACCCAAAAGACATTCTGGGCCTTTGTGCATGGAAGCACATTATCTTGTATCTTGTCAACTAGTCATTGAGACATGAGGAATAAGGCTGGTAAATTGCAGTACAAACATTTTTTCCTAATAGTAGCTACAGATCTTCTTGTGTGTAACAAACACAGAGAGAAACACTGTACAGGTATTTTTTTAGAATCCTTGCATTCAGTAGTTTTAACATTAACAAGCGCTGCACTTAAAAAAAGCATCCTCTGGCTTCTCTCACCCATAAGCTGATAGAATAAACTTTCGATTTGTCCACTTAATACTGGTCATTTAAATCAGATTCCTCAATGATGGTACTACGTAAAATTTCCCGCCAGGTACAGGATAACATTTCCAGTGTAACTTAGTCAGTGTCAACATAAATAAACTAAAGCAACGATTTACACTTCTTTCTTTTAGCTGAACTAAAACAACTGCTATAGCCTTCCGTGGATGTAGAGCAATGAAATAGATTTGGTTAAAGTAAATAATGGCGACACAACTTAATTATGTTGCGACCATGTGTCTCAGCCTGTGCCATTCGCAGCCACATTGCTCAGGTATTTACAGATGAAATTGTGCTGAAGCCTTGCTAAAAAGGTGTCAGGAAATGTGATGCTGTAATACACTGCGAATGTAATGCTTCGCTCTTGCCAGAACAGCTGAGGCTCATTTTATTCCTCTCTCTGTGCTAAAGGCTGTATATAAAACTGAACCTAATGATGTTGAAACAAGCACGTGCGAGCTTATGTGAAAGTGTTAGTGTTCGAGCTCGAGTGGAGCTCATGCGCTTACCTTTGTCCAATTGTGATCGAATGTGTGTGTTCTCAGGAGGGAGGAGTTGCTAGACTGTGGCTCGTCAGGTAAATGAATGGTGATGCCTCCGTGTCTCAGTGGTGGGGACTAATTCAGTTTCAAAAGCTGCAGAGCATGCACTGATAAATCATGCACCTGGATTTATGCACCAGTGGAACACATTCTCTCGCTCGCTCGCTTTTTTTTCTTTCTTTCTCTCTCTCTCTCTCTCTCTCCCTGCTTACCTTTCTTTGCATGTCAGCCTAGTATTTATTTCACTGGGTGTTGCCAAGTGCCTTGGAGCCACCTCAGTCTTCACGACCAATAGGCAAGTTAATGAGTTAAATTTAGATTTGAGAAAACAAATAGAAGATGGCAATACAATAAGCAGTCGCCATCAACAGGGAATCTTTTAAGTCAATTTGTGTAAGTAAAAAATATGTTTGAAATTTTCACCAGAAGTTATATATTAACATTCAAATGAGCTCCAATTAAAATGGTTTGCTACCTAAATTATTAAGGGCTCCATGAGCTTAACGTAATGTGTAAACAAACAGAATGAGTCAGAGTGAGTCAGTGCCCCCAAAACCTCACAGTAAAGATCAAGGTTAAGGTTGATCTGGTTTAAGGTGGTGAAATAAAAAATAATCTAATAAACAAGTCACTAAATCTGTAGTAAAAGTTGTACATCTTAAATGAAATGGTTCTAATTCCCACCTCTGATTTTCACTTTTGAGGCATTGCAGTTTGACTTATTTATGTATGAAATTTCACAGTCACATCTGAGATAGAAAAGCAACGCGAATGAAATGAAGTGCTGACTTTTTGAACTTGGATGATCTTCCGTGCTGCCAGGCTTCAATCGCCGTCCATGTTTTTGCATTTTATTAGATGCAGACATCAAGTGCCTCATGCATTTACATTTTAGGCTTTTGGCAGACAGGAGCTTACATTAGGAGGAAAATGAATAAAGCAAGAAACTAGAAAAACACCAGTAAAGCAGGTCAGTGCTGAAAACAAGGAAAAAAGAAAAACAGAGAAAGGATATTGCCAAATAGACAAATATGTAATGAAAAACAGTGCTTAGAGTATCTTCCATATATCAGGTAATGTCAAAGAGGAGGGATACCTACGAGCATAGAGTAGGTTCATCTAAAGCACTCTTGCAAAGCAATACAATATAAATATAAATATAATATAAAATATATGCAGATATTATTTTGTATACTGCACAAGCTAACATCATATTTACATTTTAAGTAAAGTTAAGTTTTTGGCAGAAAACCATCAAAGCTTGTTTATTAATTTGTTTATGCCCCTTTTGAACAGTGACACTAAAATTAAATAAGGGTATCTTATTTAATCTAATGTAAGAAAATATGATGAAAAGAGCATTATCTAACTGGCTCCTATCTCCCTCCTAAAGTTATATTTAGCACTGACAAACTTGCAGCCTGTTAAATGTCAGCTTGTTACTGAGTAATCAGGAGATGTGTTTCACATCTCAGCAGGGGTGCCATCATAGTTTCACTTTGTATTTACTGAGATTTAGGTTTGTTTTGATTATTAAAACTGTCATGTCACAATATTTTTAAAACTTTACTCATGATGAATTTGGCGTGAACAAAGCCTGAAATGTTGAAATATTTCCTTATGAAACTTTTGAGTAAAAGCATGTTTTTTTTAATTGGAGGACTAGAGGAAAGAGAGTTGTTATGGGAACCAAAATATGATCCTAATTCTTTGCACTTGACATAGCTTTGACATTGCTGGCAGAACTCGATGGCTTGATGTTGCACACCAAACAGATGTTTTCAGTGCACTCTACAAGGACAACAATTTCTAAACCTTTTTGATACAAATTATTATTATAATTATTGTGACCTTTGAAATTGGAGGTCATAATGCTACCGCTTATCAGAAGCATAATCGAGCAGAATAGAGAGCTGAAGCCATGCTGGATGAGGATTTCCCCTCCTGAAGTCCATATGGAAGAACAGGATAAAAATGGTCATAGAGTCAACATAATGTCAACATGATCATCAACGTCCTCTCAAGAATAAAGTTGGCAAAAGGACCTCCTAAACTTAGATCAAAATGTAGAGATGAGTAACGTAAAACTCTCCAACCCATAGAAAGGGCACGCCTCAGCGGGGTAGTTGGTTCAATGTCCCTTTTGATCAAAGAAAGGCTGAACAAAGAAAAGAAGAATGCCATTTTTAAAGTGCAGAAATACATTGCACTCCATAACAAAGTAATCAAAATGAGGGCACATAATCATCTTTGATCTTATTCTGTCCTTGTGTGTGTAAAACACACAGGCAAAATAAGTCTTTCCTTCTCAGCAAACACAAAGACTTTTTAAAAGAATATATTTCTCGAAAATAACATTAAATTTTCTTACTTTCCGTTTTGTTATGTGTATATGCTATACAGTAGTATGTAAACATTATGCAATATTAGAAGTATGCTTTTTTCTTAAACAATTTCCAATATTATCCATGTTGCACTTAAGCTAATCTTCTTACACCATGGAGTCTCACTTGAACTAGTTACAAAAAGCCTTGAATGTCTTAATAATTCAATTCAGTTCAATTATGTTTTATTTATTTAGCACCAAATCACAACAATCATCTCAAAGCACAGCAGTCATATGAATAATGACAATACCCTTCATGTCAACTAGAAATGGTTTCAAGTAGCCTTGTTTTATGAAGGTGAACACCATCTTTTTCTGTGACCTAATAGGGGTCTGACTGCATTGAATTCCTGCACAAGCCCAAGTACATGATTGGGCATGATATTATGACCATCTGGCTACTATTGTGCTGCTCCCCCTTCTCCTCCAAAAACAGCCCTGACCCATTGAGGCATTTAGGTCTTCACTAGACCCTTGAAGGTGTGTTATGGTATCTGCCACCAATATTTTAGCAACAGATTATTCAAGTCTTGTAAGCCCTGATTTTGCACCTCCAAAAATGGGACTTATTCGTTTAGCACATCCCACAGATGGATGGCCACCTTCTTCCATTGCTCATGGTCCAATTTTAATGCGCGTTGTTGGTGCTTTCAGTGGTCGACAACTGCTAAGAGATGTCATGATTAACAGCCTAGTTGGTATATTGTCATTCAGAATTTTTAACTTCTGTTTACTCTCTCCTTAGCACTTTACTTCGATCCATTATAAAGACTCTTTGGTACATTATAACTACTTTCATCTCCAGGGAGAGACAGTCGATAACATAACCATTTGTACGTATGTTTTTTGGGGGGGTTTTACACACTGCCCCCCAGTGGCAGTAGACAGGCCTGCAAAGACGTACATACTGTACATCAGTGCAAAACCATTGCACCATCAAACTGAATCATTAAGAATAATTACACTCTGTCCTTGTAGTCATGATAGCTGCGCCCTAGCAGAAAGTTGTGTCAAAATGTTCTTAAGTACCAGTTTTCTTACTGATTATTAATTTGGTGCTAACACCACTAATAACGTGACGTAATACAAAGATGAATGCGTTCTCCCATGTTTCATTGAATTCAAGCCAGCCGCAAGTTACTAATGAGTCATGTCACAGATGGAGATGATCCATTGCTACCATCCAAACAGCAACTGCTGTCTGCTGTTGAAATGAATCGGGGAAAGACTCCAGGAGGTTCATTTACATCATACGAAATAAGGCACACTTATTTGATATTAATGTAAGATTATTAAAAGGTTTAGCATTCAGAGTGATGCGTGCATTCATGATTTGTGTTGATTCTTTATGCCTTACTCTTACTGACTCAAATTCCTGACACTGGTCAAAACTGCATCTCAACAAAAAGAAGACAAACTTGTTTGTTGACCAGTGTTTATCCCCATACATAAGCAGTTTCTCATTCACTCACACTGACTGTTGATGAACAGCTGCTGTCGACCACTAAATGAGTTATCACGTTCAGCATTAAAGTCCAAAATGTTTGAATTGAACTAATCAGAGGAACACTGCTGCTTGAAGTCATGGAGATTACTTTTTATGACTTCATCTTTTTTTTTTCTTTTAATCGGCCCTGATATAAAGTCTGTCTTTTAACTTTTAAGTCTTTATCTTGATTGGCTGCAGCAACTTCACAGAACTTGAGTGTCAGCCTATTTAATGTCAATTCATTCTAAATAAAGAGTTGAGTGTGGAAATTAAAATTTGCTGAGCGAGAATAACGAAGATGATGAATTCAAATAAGCCTTTTTCAGACATGCACTACTCTTCATTAATCTGATGACATCTCAACGTGTCAGCTTTATATCTGTATGAGCACCCTGGTATCTCTTCCTTAAGTCTGACCAGAATGCAGTTTATTGGACAGCCATATACTTGTGTCTCGCTAAAGCACTCTAAAGATTGTCCTAAACACCAATACCTTGCACTGTGCACATCAAATTTTATTTTCAGACATTTGTCAATGATAGTTCTCTCCACATACATAGAGAATGTGTGATCATGTTATGTCAATTCTAAAAAGTGCTGATCTTTTACACACATGGAAGTCATTGCAGAAGTGCTTCGGCTTACTCTGACACTGCCGTAGGAGACCTACAGTTTGTAACCATGAAGATCATCAACATGAATAATATGAACAAATGTAATGGGTTCTTTATTTTTAAACTCAGGCGTTTCAAGTCCCATCGCCACAAGTGTATACAATCAAGCACCTAGCCATGCAGTCTGCCTTTATAAACATTTGTGAAAGAATGGTTGTTCTAAAGAGCTCACTGGATCCTAGAATAACAGGATACCACTATTGCATCTTTTTTATCTGCTAATGAAATATCTTCCCTCCAAATAAAACGTTTTAAGAGGTATTGTTTCAAAGTAGAAGGAAGCACACCACTCCAGCTGCAAAGTGGTAGAGTTGCAGAGCCCAGTCACCTAGTCGAGTGTTGAGACACATAGTAGTACGTTAAACTTGCCAGTGCTCTGTTGACTCAGACTTGCAAACCTTCTGAGACATTAACATCAGCACAAAAGCTGTGTGCCAAGAGCTTCAAGACATGGACTTCCTTGGCTTAGCATCTCCTTTAGATTTAATGTGTAGATGGCCCAGTGCTTTTGTCCATACTGGTATAAAACAACCTATATTTGTGACTGTGTAGCATATCAGTGACACTGGTATTATTACATATGGAAGGTCTGAAAAGCATGGAACTATGGCGAAAGGGTAGATCCCAGTGAGTCATAAAAGTTTCTTTACAACTTAAGTGGCTGTAATGAAATTTTAATTGGTCTGGCAACAGTTTCAAAATGGTACTTGTGTGGACAGTGTATAAAAAATAGCACTGAGGTAAAATTCCTCTTTCCTACTGTATGAACTCTCTTAATATTGTATGATTAATGAGGACTGTAGAAACCATTTTATATCAACAGTGCACTGATGGTTTTCACTTTTTTCTTGATACTGATACTGACATGATACTGTAAAACTATTGCATGTCACTTACATCAGGTCCAAACACATGTACACACTAGAGATGGACCGATCCGATATTACGTATCGGTATCGGTCTGATACTGACCTAAATTACTGGATCGGATATCGGAGAAAAATAAAAAATGTAATCCGATCCATTAAATATCACGAAAGCACCTCACAAAACTTGCAACACGCCGTAACTCACCTCAGAACGTTAGCAGTCGGAGCAGTATGCATCACGTGATAGAGCGGCTGTGGCATGCAGGACCTGTCGGTGGTCTGGATAGCATTTGGAGCTTCGCTAGCAACCCGGCATTTCATCTCCCGAGAGAAGTAAAGCAAGTGTGTAAGTCCATCTCTGAATGTTTGTAAAGCATTCCTGCGTTAAGCTTAACGAGCGACTGCCTCTCGCTCTCCGCTGCTACTTCAATCATGAAACTGCTTAACGATCAGCTGATCGGCTTTTCTGTCGCGAGTCCGTGTCTCTTGTTTGTTTTTGGCCCACTTTGCACCAGAAAGAGGAAACCAGTGGATAAACAACAGCAGCACGTTTAAGCTTGATAAGCTGTTGTTAGAATGTATTTAATATTACTTTCTACTCGAGGATCTTTTTCTACGTAGCTGACGCTGGTAACTGTGCAGGGGCGGATCTAGCAAAGTTTAGCCAGGGGGGCCGATAGGGCATTAACAGGGAAAAGGGGGCACAAAGACATACTTTTCTTTCTTATTCTCATTTAAAATGTCGAGCTTTTGATTATTTTATATTTATCTGAATCTTACACCCAAAGTTTTAATCTGATGTAAAATGTATAGAAGTCCATTATTGTATATAGTAACTGTTAAGTCTAATATATATACCCTAGTAAGCTATAGTACTTTTTCCTTTGGGAAGGTACCATCTGTGGAGTCTGCAATTTTGTTGAAGAAAGATGTTGAATCTATTTAATATTTCTTGAAAAATAATTGATTTCTGTGTATTTTTTTTCACACTGCATCAAATTAAGGTTGATTACGTCGATTAAGCATCATGAGGTGGAGCGTGAGGGGTGGTTCCCTATTTTTTATTTATTTATTTTTGTTGTTGCTGGGAGTTGGAACCCTATTAGTTAGGTTGCTTAATATTTATGCTAAGTACTCTTTAAAATACCAGAATAGGGAGGATGGTGTAGGTTTAAGTTTATTAGATTGATCAGTATTGCTGAATTATGAAATATTTTTTTTTGCATACAGGTATAACAGAATAGCTTTAGTGTAGTTGTTGTTTTAAACTTGAGTATGAACTTATACAAAATGCAGCAAGATATTTAAAAAACAGTTTTGTTGATTAAAAAACACTATATCGGATTCATATCGGTATCGGCAGATATCCAAATTTATGATATCGGTATGGGTATCGGACATAAAAAAGTGGTATCGTGCCATCTCTAGTACACACACGTGTTTTCTCCTGCATGTGTGTAAATTTAAGGGAAGACGTGATGAAGGTTTCTTGCTAAAATTTCCTATTTTTTTCACTCTTTCTATTACTATACAGTAATTAATGAGCCCAAAAGGCAGTGTGTGGAAAAAAGTATTGGTATGAAATGTACTAGAAGTGTTTTTCATTTTTCCTTAATAATGTATGCAAAGCAAAGAAAAGATTCAATTTTCCTTTGTCACCAATTCTTTGGGTGCCCATTTTAGCAGGTAAAGCCATTTAATTGGCGACTGAACTAACTATCTGGCACATACGGATACAAAATGAGATCATTCTGAACTGTTCCAATAAAAGACTGTAAAGAGTCTCTGAAGCAGCTTATCGTGCCTTTGATGTACAGAAATCAACAGAAGTGCACATAACAATGGAAGGACATACATTCGTTTTAATCAAACTTTCAGATTTGCAGTTCAATTCACTGTTCAAACTTGTAAAGCAAGAAATGTGTTGCCAAAAACAGACATGGCAGAAAGTCTATATAAACAAAACTGAAGCACAAACATATACAAGGATGTACAACTAAGCAAAATATTATTACATTTCTAAGCATAAATCACCACTGAAGAGAAAGAACTAAGAAAACAAAACATGAACAAAAATATGATTGAAATACAACAACAAAAAACAATACAAAAAATACAAAACCATTACAGGAAATAGCACAGATCAAGTTCCTCATTCAGCTCATTGAGCCCATCTGGAGCTGCAGACTCAGATCAAAAATCCATTTAGCTTCTGCCTGCAGCAGAAGTTGGTTGTGGTCCTCACCCCTAGTGGGATACTTGATTGACTGTGTAGCCCAGAATTTTAATTCTGTCAGCAAGTGTCACGAAACAGTAAGAAGAGATTTCCTATTGAGGCTTTGTGTGTAGCACGGTATACTCTCAAGATGTTAGCCACATGCTGTAGTATGTAACACCCAGCCCACTTTAAAACATTTTAAAGATTCATGACTTCAATTAAGCATTACTAGAATTTGTCCTATTTTCCTGGCACAGACACAGCCACCCACAGGGCTTCACAGAAACACAAATTTCTCTATGGTCCTTCTGTTTTGTCTCGTACACTTGTCAATAAAAACAAAAGACCAGACCAGGCCGGACTGATTTCCCCTGCCTGTTTGGAAGGAACATACACATAGATCCACACACACACAATAGCCCTGACTCTGGGCTGGTCTAACAAAGAGTCCAGCAGCAACAAGCAAATGCCAGAAAATAGCTTTCACTTGTTGTTTCTCAGTATCTAGAGATCTGTTCTCTGGAAGGGCCTCTCTCTGGCTGTCAAAACGCAGACACGCAGCACAAACAGAAATATGCTCGCACATATACAGACTGATTTTCAGTGAAACAAAAAAGAGAGAGAATAGACAGAAAGGACAGATGCTCATTCAGGAAATGAAAACATGCAGCCAGGGAAAATAAGAAAGCGGGTGAGGAGTAGCAATGAGGGAGAGCTTTTGAGCAGTTAGATAATGGGCGTGTGGAGAATTTTGCCAGGGTCTGTTTATGAGAGCGAGCATGCCGACGTGGATGTCTATCTCGTATACAAGCGAAGTGTGTTTGTGTATGTCAGACAGAGCAGACCACAGGGGTATTTTTTTGACCAGCTGTAGGAAAGTGATTGGCTTGTTCTTTCTTGAATGACAGCCCCTGTGCTCCAAATGGTCAGCACAGAGACTGGCTGGTTCTCAGCTTCCCTCATTATTTTCTTTTCCAAGTCAAGATTTCTTTCATTGCTTTTCTCCCACTGATCTCGTGGACTGCTGAAATCATGCGTGTGTCCTTTACTAACTTACACTGTTCTAAACATTCCAAAATATGATGCACATCCTCACAGAACTACATAAAATAGCAGTAAATATTTTTCTCAAGTATCAAGTAAACCAACTAATCTAACATTAACTGTACATATCACTGACATACTGTACATAGTAGGCAGAATCATGCAGAAGTATATGCAACTCTGCACGCATGCACATAGCAGCTAGTGAGTAAACTCTGAAATTTGCTTCAGGCACTTTGTGGCCTTTGTTGCCGTAAATTACCTCAGTTCTTGATTAAACAAAACGTCAAAGTGTCTAAGCTCTAAAGTTGCTTATAAAACACGCACACGTGCACACACCTCAACATAAACTGTCACACAGGCAGTCACACACATATATTTCCAATTACTCATTGGTTTGCCGCTTAATGATTTGACTTTGGAGTAGAGGGAATTAAATGGTTCACTAGGCAGACTTTTGCAAGGTGTTCAGCATCCACAGCTTTTTCCTCATCTTCATCCTCCTCTTCTCTTCCCTATCCTGCCTTCTGCCCCCCACTCTGCATAGTAATGCCTTTGAATTGAGCTGTTCATTCAGCCAAGCACAGATAAGTGTAGAAAGCGGGATGAACACAATAGGGAAATAGAGGGGGGAAAAAAAAGAGGATGGGGGGATTGAGCTTTTGGGTGAAGAAAAAAAATGGTTTTGTTCTCTCTCTTTGTCTTTTTTCTTTTTCTTTCTCTGGTATACCTTGACAAGGGCAAGGAGAGGAAGGTGACAGCTGGACAAAAAGGAATTGAAGTCATCTGCATGCAGCCAGAAAAATTGTCAGAAGATTTTTTTCCTCTTTCGTTATTTTATACCCAACGATGAGGCGATCTTAACAGTGACATCAGGTTTTAACATTTCATAATTGCTTAAATGGCAAGGTCGTGCATTGGCAGTCTGTATCTATATGTGTGCATGGATGCTTGTGTGTATTTATGCAGATTGTAGATATAACTGTCATTGTGCTTCATATCAGAAGCCAACACTACAGGCAGTTTGGAAACAGAATACTGAAGGACAAACATGCAATAGCGAGCACAGGAGAAGAAAGCTTGAGAAGATTTAACAGCAAAAGAAAAAGATAAGGGTTAGAGGGGAAGAAGCTATTGTAGAATTGCACAAACAGCTCCAAAGAGTAACGTTAGCCCAGGTGAATAAAGGAATATCTCAGTTATGGAGACATTTCAGACTTCCAGTGTTTTGATGATGCGGTATGCAACTATGAAATGAGCTCAGCGCACATTGTTTGAAGTCATAACAGGCTCCCCGAGTGCTCAAAGTTACCAGTGCTGTGCTGACTCAAAAACCTCCTCTGGTATTAACATCAGCACAAAAACTATGTGACAGGAGCTTCGTGTCATGGGTTTTCATGACCTAGCAGCTACTGTCCATGTAATCTGTAGGTACTCCAGTCCTTTTTTTTCTATAGTGTGGAAGCTACTTTAAAAAGTACCGATATAAGCAGCAATTACACCTGGCAACTTCCACTTAATTGCTATGATTTAAAAGAAGAGAAAAAATGCTGTTTCCAGTCAACTTGCTTTAAAAAGCAAATTTAATGTAACTTTAAGGTTTGCATTGCTGAATCATCAGTTACCAGTCGTTGCACAAGTTAAACAGTATTGTCTTTCACATGATCAGAGTGGCTGCTTGATCTGTTGCCTAGCCACTGATGGATGTGTCCAAACTTCCTGCAGAACCACGACAATTTGTGGATTTGTGAGATTTTATGTCTTTGGGTGTAAAAGCCATAACTCTAGCTATGTCATGGTCAGGAGCATAACTATTAATGTGCTTGCTGTTTTTATTTATTTATTTACTTACTTATTTATTGGTGACATACATACAATACTACGCTGCAACCTTCTCTTTCAAAAGGCATACTTTATTTATTCCATAAAGGTTTATGGAATAAATAAAGATTAAATATGAAACTGAGAGGAATTCATTGATAAAAGAAGCACTGTCCACTCCTTCACAACAGTGGAAGTTCAGTAGCTCTGAGCTAAGTGTGAACTCTTGACCATTTCCTCCTTTTGCAGATAGCATATCTTCAGGGGTACATTCTTGGGTCACTGAAGAGTCAGCTGAAAGCAGGCTGTCTGTGCAAGTTATTTTTTTCCCATACACTCATGCTCTGCCCTGCCCACTCCATGTCTTATCTGAAATAACACATGGCTGTCTAGTGTCTTGCTCTCTTCTAGTTACCTGCTAGGCTATTAATGAGGCTTCTCCCCAGTGGTGTGTGCAAACTGTTCTGTGCATGTGTGTGTCGAAAGTAATGCATGGGGGAACGGGGTTGTGTTGTGTGTTTATTTCAGAGAGCAGAGCAGAATGCACAGAAGTGAAAATAGTTCAGGGACTGTGGTGAGGTGGATTAGTGGGCGGTTAGAGGTTCTCCCCGTCATGTATCAGGTCAAGTGAAGGAAGAGAAACTAAGTAGGAGGAAAGAAAACAAGAATGATGTAGTGAGAAGAGGAGATCATTTTAACGAGTGCCTCTTTTACTCATCCAGTGGGATTCTATAGTATTTGGTGAAGTGAATGCCATCCTTGTCTCATTTCTCTTTTCCATGTAAATACAATTTATTTTTTTTAGTGGGTGGTAAAGACTCCAGTCAGTCACATTTAAGTCAAAACAGCAAAGGGGGAATGCACTGTCAGGAGATGTACTTCAGTAGCCTGTCATTGAAATTTGACATCAAATATTTATGCTTACAGCAAAACATTGGAGAGCAGCTCATGCTGTCAAGCCATGATGTGTACAAAACAACCAGCACATGTTCAGTCATGGAACTGCAGCCACACTGGGGCTGTGCAGAGACACTTAAAATTGCAGATAAATACGACATTTTAATTAGGCATCACTGCAATCCTAGAAGTGTTAAATAGGCATTATTTGCTTTTCAAGATGCCTTTTTTTTTAATAAGATGAGTTTTTAGACAGTATACCAGCTGTGTGGAACAAAGGGCTAATATAGCAAAGAACTGTAAACCTCATCAGTTACAAGCCTCTATTACTTGTTGGGACACATAAATCAGTCTAGATATGAATTGATGTGAGCAGGGAGTTTCTTAATGCATACGCAGCTTAATACAATATGCAATTTACTCCTAACATTCCCTACGGTTAGACTGTCCTATGGTGGGCATATTAGATATGTAGACTCATAATTATTTTGTATGTTTTGTGAGTGAGCACCTTCAGGGTAGGATGTGGTGAGTGGAACAAATACTCTTGTTCTGAAGTCCTGAAGCTGCTTGTTTGTCTTCAGGCTTGTGGCGTTGATGTATTTAATTTGTGTGTGTTGTGTGTGTGTGTTTGTGTTTCTCTCTATGTCTGTGTGTATATGAATGATTATGTTCATAGGCTTTCTCTGGGAACTCCAACTCAGAGAGTGCAGTTCGCCATGAGCTCCAGCAGGGAATCGTGGCTCGCTTCCTTAGGCTCATCCCGTTAGAATGGAGCGAGGAGGGACGGATTGGTCTGCGAATAGAAGTTTACGGATGCTCCTACTGTGAGTGGAGATAAACACACACACACGCACACACACGCACACACAAAGACACACACAAACAGGTTTGGAGAACACCTGCAATGTCTCTTTTATATTTCTCTTACACACACGGCTAATCTAACACCTGTAACACCTTGAATCTTCACACATTATTAGACAGAACAATAATCAAAGGTGGAGGCATTCATTTGCATATTAATTGCTTTACAGTCTGGAATCACAACACTCAGATACAACAGCCGTTTAAAGAAACCAGATAGATTCCACTCCTAAGTAAATATACTCCTAGTAGCCTCACAGGCTTTAAACATGTGCAGCCTAGCACTTAGCATTTCAAATTGTGGATCCATGTGGAGAACTTAATGATGGTTTGTCAGCTCCAATCAAGGCACAATGGAGCTATTTCTGCATGTGAATTAAACACAATCCCAGCATGAAAGCCTGCCACGATACATACATGCACAAATAAAATCAATTTGCAGCAATATGCAGAGCACGGCTGCAAACTCGCAAACATGTACAGATACACAAACACTCATACACTGTCTCTCGCTTTCTAACAAATGCATCATCCAGGGAACTGGCTCTCTTGCAGCCTCTTTGCCCTCATCCTATTAAAGGCTGCCAAATTGATTCTGATAACAATTTTCAATTAAGGCTCTGCATAAATTACGGTTATAAGTGACACACATACATCTTTCATTCGGGAGATGTGATTGCACTATGCGTGGATATGTTTGTGAGGGAGGGGGTGTGCGCGTGTGCGTTTGTGTGCGTGAATGCAAGGGCATGCGTTGTATTCCAGTCAGTCCTCGGTTCATTGATTATATTTTCCTTGTTTCATTTCCTTCCCATGTCAAAAGAAAAGCATGACAGTAATGATAAGGCCCACGAGATGTGCTGCACATACACTTAACACATACAGATGCACACATGCGTGCATAGGCACTCCTAGCATGAGCAACACAGCCATTCAGTTCATTTCAAGCTTATACACATTACTTCTCCCCACACATTTATAATCACACTTAGCTCATTTTGTTGGTATTGTCATTTCACTTTTCTCACACATCAATGGTGTCAGTGATCCTAACATGGAATTGCTGGGGCCTTGTTTTTACCTAAGACGATAAGAGATAATGTATTTTGAACAGATTTGGTGAAAGAGCTAGCTTTAAAACATAATAGAATTGGAACAATATCTGGATGCAGTTTTCCCAATTTGGAAAAAGTCATAGTATTCCAGTAACACTCAGCAAGATATATTTCTCAAATTTAGCAAAAGAAATGTAGGAACAATCAATAACTTACATAACATTGGGCATGCTGTCAAGCACCAGTGGTTCTGGAGTATTTGAGCAGGATGTGAAACATACCTTATGCAGCCTATACCCGCAAGCACTTTGAGAAAGAGGTTACCACTTTACTTTAGACAGCAGAAAAAGTTAAATTGGGCTTGATCCAAACTCACTGTTTCACATTGGCATTGGCAGTTTTCTGTGTGAGGGGCAGAGGCGAATGGTCAGACTGCTTTGAGCTGATAGGAAGGCAGCAGTATCTCAAATAACCAGTCATTACAGACGAGGTATGCAGAATAGCACCCCCAACATGTTGAACCATGAAGCAGACGGCTGCAGCATCAGAGGCCTACACAAAGAGCTACGAATAGGAGCTAAGAATAGGAAACTGATATTACCATTTGCACAGACTTATCAAAACTGGACAACAGGAGACCAACAGGTGGACCATTCAGATAGCAGGGTCAGAATTTAATATAAATAACATGAAAACATGGATCCATCCTGCTTTCTTTCAAGGCTCAGGCTGCTGTTGGTGGCACACTTTAGGGCTCTCGGTGCCAACTGAGTATCATACTTGAGTATCACTGCTGACCATGTCCATCCTTTATGACTACAGTGCACCCATCTTCTGATGCTTGCTTCCAAAGCATATCTCAAAACTCAAATAATCTCAAACTGGTTTCTTAAACATGACAATGAGTGCCTCCAATCTCTCTACCCTTGAAATTTTGAAGTTAAAGGCAGAGACCAGGTGTGAGATCCCTTGCAGTTAGTTGCTGTCTTTCAGCTTTGCTTAATTGAGAAAGCAATAAAATAAAAACAAGAATAAAGCACCAACAAGACAGTCTGGAGTCATTTTTGACTGAACAGCATTGAAGTGCAGCCCAAACCAGACAGGGAAAATTTACAATTTATAAATGTATAAATGAACAAAAACATAGTTACTTCATTTCATTAGCAACCAACTTTAAACCTTGAGCAGCATACTTTTAAGGCTGGAAGCAAGTAACAAAATAATACATAGCGTATTAGCTTTTTTAAAAGGTAGTGCACATGTTTCTCTCTGAAAACAGCATGGCAGCTCAAATACACGAGGGGAGGCTTAAAAATATGTTTATATATTTATGGAATAAGGGTGAACTCTTCTATTAGAAGTTGGACCTGAGGAGAGTTCTTATAACATTTCCTTCTCTCATGTCAAATAAATAAACACTTATAGTGCCAACTACTACGCATGTAGTTGGCATAAATTAAGACACGTTTTTCTGTGTTAAATTTGGTGCAATTTGCAGTAAATTGCCGGCTGAACCTGATTGATTCAGGTTTGTGTGTTTGCATCATTGTTTGGTGAAGCAGAGAATTTGCGCACATCAACACAATCTCTATGCATTTGTAAATAAGATGGAAATTAATTTCAAACCTTTGCCAATATGTTTGAGAGTTAAGGCACTCAATCCAGCCGAGTTGGGCCAAGGAAGGTTGCCTCCCACCAGATGCCTTCAGACCAAAAGCGGTCACCCAAAGACGGGTGCTGATTGGTAAACCTCTGAGGACCAGTTGTTCACAGCAACTACTTGCAATTGATCCCACACAGGGGAAAAAATCAATGGGGTCACTTCCAAACCACCAGTTTTTCTTGGTCACATATAGACTTTACGGTCTTATTTTTATTTCTAATCTGATTGAGGTTTTCACTAAATAGCACTAAAATAAAAAAGAAGACGAGGAAGGAAAACAAAAAATAAAAAACGAAACAAAAAAAAGAAACCTACTTGCTTGTCTCAAGGCCCAACTAAGCTCAGAGAGTTTGTGTTTCTGACAGATATGAATGTTGTCCACCACTCAGTGACATCTGTTTTGAGATGTATAATAAATGCAAAATAAGGAAGACACATGCTTAAAACTCAAGTATCAGCAGAAACACAGAAAGAGGGAAACACAACTACAACTACACATACACACACACTCCCTCTGGTCAGGTGCATCATCTTTCAGAGTTGTCTGTCATCTTTGTTTTGAAGCCTGCAGTGGTTCCTCATGATTATGCTGTCACTGCTTCTTTCTTCAGCATTCAGTCAGAAAATGAGAACTCATACATTTGTCTGTTCATCTAGCCATCCTTCACTCCCTGACTCTGCAGTTCCCCTAGAATCAGCTTCTTGTAAATGTTTTTCCCGCTTCCCAGCCGGAAGATGAAAGACGGGAGAAGTACAGTGTTGGGCAATGGCAGAGGAAAGAGGATGAAAACAGAAAGCACAAAAGAGAAGTAGTGGGAGGAAAAAGAGGCAGATAAATATAGATGTTATGTTTCCAGCATAATCACCAAATATGTTGGTTGTAGATGATAATTCTGGGTTCTGAAAATGTATGATAATTAAATGCAATGCCATATTATGACTCATCTAGGACTATGCAATAAAAGGCAGTATCTGTATGCATGTGTGTGGATGTGGTTGTGCCAGAGGTGCAAGCTGCAAAGGAGTCATGATTCACCATGCTGTGGAATTTACATGCTCATTTCCATTTTGATTAACATAGGATCAACAGCAAATCAATTACTTCATAGATGAGTCGGTAAATAGTAGAAGCAATATGTGAGAGAAAGGGGAATCAGACAGAAACAGAGAGTACAAATTTAATTTTCCATACAAATGCAATCTCTTTCACAGCTGACTTCAACCCGTGGCTTTTTTTTTTATGCCAAAGACCAAATCTGTTGTCAGTATGATGTATCGCCATCATAATCTGTCAAGGCTAAGAAATGTACTTATGGAGATTTTCTTCTGAATAGTATCTAATTCTAGAATAAGCATCAGCTTAAACAGCATCATTCTGGCTCTCGGGCTCAATATTACATTAGAGTAAGCATGGGAACCGCATGTATGGTGTTGCAAATAAAACTTGCTTTCATGACAGATAAACAGTCTGAAACAATTATCTTTATTTGACCAAAGGAGAAAGTTACATCTCAAGTATTGTTTTCAAACCAACACAGATATGTGATTTAAAATGTGAATTAGTTTTCAGTGTTATGAAAGGGAAGTCAGTTTGTGTTTACCAGGAGAGAAAATTTCACATAGTCCAGAGTGCCACTAGAAACCATTGTCTCTGGCTCCTCCCAGCAACACCTGAAACAAGTTTCTACTAACTCGAATGGATACATTAGATCAAGAAACATTTTATACTATCAAGGTGAGGCTTGTGGTCCCTAGTTTGATTTATAGTTACTCTGATTCATCACAATAGCTTCACATTTAAAACTATATTTTAATCTGTTAGAATGGGTTAAATGTTTTGCAAAAACAATAAATAGGATAAAAAAAATAGTACTTTACGTAGGATTAAATTAAAATCGCTCTCCGCCCACAAACTCCACCTACACAGTCAGGAGTTGAGCAACCAGACTTGGCACACAGGTACATCTTAGATCCCTTTAAGGTTCTTATCTATAGAACCATATGTTATGACATCATCATTTTGCCTAGCAGCCACCTACCAATGAGTGATAATAACCCATATTTAACATCTATGCACTCATAATACCCATCATATAATTTGAATTTCACAACATTAATGGTTAATTTATATCAGCAAAACTCATGCATGGTATATTATAATGTGATCATGTTCCCTGGCAACCATTTAACAATGGGCAAGGATGCACCTTTGCACCTGTAAAACCTTAGAAAAGCATTGTATCATTTTAGTTTTGCAAGATTTTGTAGCACAGAGAACATGAATTATGCACATCTATTATTTCATCAAAATGTTGTAAAGCAACCACCTACCAGCAGCTAAAATGACTAATTTACACTGTTTACTCACCTGTATAATTTTAATTTCATGACAGTAACATCGCATTTATATCCACAAAACTTTAATTAAGCATGCTATATTATGATCATTGTGATTATGTCATGTTGACTAACAACAACCTGACCATTAAAATCAAAAACCAAACATTACTGTAGCAGGATATTTACAAGTTAATTAAATATATGCGTTCAGGCCACTGACAATTAGTTTTAGAGAACTGAAGCTAGTATTTAAGCAGTTGAAAAATGCATTATGTAGTTATAGTTTAACATTTCAATGTCAAACTTCATTTTGTAGTTTAAAATGTCAGAGACTTTTTTTGGCATTAGCATAATTATAAGCAACCATAAAACATTTGTATTTGCATTTTTTGTGTGTGCGCGCATGCATGCGTTTAATTTTTATTTATTTGATTATTTTATCCACGTTGATCCATATCCATATATGGCGACATATAAAACTGTTGGACGCTGAGATACCACCAATGCCTGTACCATAAATGTGACAGAACAAAAATCAAAGTGAAATGACTGAAGAAAGATTGGAAACTAAAGACAGAACCAAAATAAATAACAAGTAGAGCAGAGTGGAGAGTAATGGAGAAAGATGAAATTGGAAAGAGTGGGGTGAGGGTGAAGCAGCAAAAAATACTGAAAGCGAGACAGCATTTGAGAAGTTGGAACAAAGGGAACAGATGTAAGTTCCCTCTACCTCCCCTCAACTATTTATCAGGAAAGGCATCCTCAGTATATTTGTGTATTTCTGTGTTTTATATAAGTAAAAACCCAAGAAATCATATAAGATTGAGGGGCAGTGTGACTGTGCATCATTATCCCTGTATCTCTTTCCCTAGCTATGTTATCCCATCATTTCCTGTGCTCTCTTCTCTAAATTCTCCAACCAATCTTGCCACATATGTGTTCTCCACTAACCACTCGAACACTTGTCATGATGATAGTAAGACTGAAGAGATGCCTCAAGCACTGCTCTTTATTACTGAGCTCAAGGTCTGAAAATCATCCTCATGCCACTGCTTGTCTCTTTTTTGAGCTCCTTCACTTATACGTATAGTATATACACATAGCATTTCTTTGTACTTTAACTTTGTTTAACATGACACACATGGCTTGAGTTCTCCTCGATTAACCTCGGCTTACACTGAATCTGGGATAAGTTGGAGCTCCCAGCTCAGTCTGCATGCAGGTGTATCTGTGTGGCGGTTTTTAAATGTGTAAAAAAGGCATATCATTTTTTTAATTATTGCAATTATTTTTAATCTTAACGTATAGCATTAAAAAGGAAACATGATTAATAGCAAGTGTGCCAGTAAACAAAAAATGTGTGTCAATTAGCCAACGTGTTCTTCCTACTGTGACATATAAAAAATTTTCCTTTGAAAAAGGCAATTTGTGGCATGTAAAGCCAGAAATTGAGCTGGCAATATAATATCTAATTTAATTTGCCCTTTTACACATTCATCTATTATTAGCGCATCTGTTCTTTTAAATATTACTGTCAGGTTTGAATTTAATGTATCTGAATGTTTGTGTTTTGTGTTTGTTTAAATAATAATCTCTCTCTCTCTCTCTCTCTCTCTCTCTCTCTCTCTCTCTCTCTCTCTCTCTCTCTCTCTCTTCCTGTCTTTTAATTCCATCTTCCTCCTTTAGGGGCAGACATCATCAATTTTGATGGGCAGGGTGTGATCTCATATCGTTTTAAGGTACCCAAATTTCAACTTCAGTAGTCGAATATTTAAAATTGGATATTCAAAATTATTGGATTGGAATTGGATATTCAATTTTGAATAAACTGGAATATAAAAAGCAATATTGACTCGGTCATTGTAGAACATGGAGACTAGATCCTGTAATGAATTCTAGTAGAGGGTATTGGTTATATTGATCATTCCTTTGCTAGTCACACAAACTTATGGCAGTCCTTTAATAAACATTGGAAAACATATTTAACAGAGAGTTTCAGTATTTTGTTCGTCATTGTGTTTTATCAAGACTTGGGATCCTATACGTGTTTAAAACTATTGCCCTTAAATAGAAGTCTTGGAGTCTGGAGTCTTGTTAGTTGGTACACAGCATATACCTGCATATTATATAGGCTAGATCATAAAATAAAAACTTAGAATGAAAAAATTCAAATGTATCACGATAAACTGGCATTTTTTATGAGAGCTATATATAAATAAATGGATGTAGATTTTGAACACTGGGTAGTGAAAATTGTCTTGTTTTGTTACCAAGTATAAAAGTTTCTAAAGTGAAAAGTTGTTGTTGTTGTTTTTTTACATAATGTTTCATTTTAATCTAATCAGAAATTAGTTACCAGTGTTGCAAACAATCACACAAAGTCATTGGTGTTTGCTAACACAGGTGAAGAAGATGAAGATCATTAAGGACGTGATCGCACTGAGGTTTAAGACGTCAGAAAGTGAGGGTGTGATTCTCCATGGGGAAGGCCAGCAGGGAGACTATATCACACTGGAACTCCGTAAAGCCAAGCTGCTGCTGCAGATAAACCTGGGTGGGTAACAAATAAATGCCACAGAGTTAGAAAAAGCAACTTTCTCTTGATGGTGATCCTTCTCCAACAGTGTTTAGGATTTAGGTCTTTACGGTATCAGCCTCAGACATGTCTTGCTTTACAGTGATGTTTAAACATGTGAGGATGTTTTGAAACCTCCATCAATGTGTGTCTAGCTGGGAAATAATGGAAATGAATTGGGATACAAAAAATAACACTTTGCTGTGCTTTGATGGGATCAATGGATATACTGATGGAGGTTTGCTGAAATTATATTAGTCAAGGGAAAAGTTAAGATTCTAATACACAATTTCCCCCTCTTCATGAAGGAAACAAAAGCCCATACCATCCATATGTCTGTGAATCATGATTCACTGTTAACCAGAAGTGTGTCTGACACACCAAGGATGTCTTACTGCAGGCATCCTTTAAAGTTAGAGTTTAAAATTAAATGAAATCAGTAAAAAAAAAGTTGTGTTTGCTTGTGTGTGACATATTTGTTTTATTTTTACAGCACCTGGTCACACCATTTGTTGTATTTACAAATTCAGCCGCCGTTCTCATGGCTGCATTTTAAGGCTTATGCTGTGTTTATTACAGGCAGTAATCAGTATGGCTCGATCCTGGGTCATACCTCTGTGACCACAGGGAGCCTCTTGGATGACAATCACTGGCACTCAGTAGTGATTGAACGCTACCGTCGCAATGTGAACTTCACCTTGGACAGACACACTCAGCACTTCAGGACTAATGGAGAGTTTGACCACCTCGATTTGGACTATGAAGTAAGTCGAGATGAAGCCAATAAACATAATAACACAAACAATAAGGAAATATGAGAAAGTTGAAAAGTTCAAGATTTTCTGCCACTGCCATGATAAATATGAATAACTATATGACATTTGAATTTGACTGATAGTGCTTTTGAGGTTGTGTCCAAGCAGCCATAAACTGCTCCCAAAGCTCCTTAGAAGTCCCAGTCAGATCACTTGAAGATGTGCATTTGTAATGCATGCTTGATCTCCTTCTGTCTGTCCATAGGGTTGGCTTGCAAACCTAATAGTTAAGAGGAAGAAAGAAAAAAACGCCAAATGATTCAACAGCATAACATTGATAGGTAGTCTTGGTATTGAAGCAACTTATGATGGTGACATAATGTCAGCCAAGACCAGCTGCCTATTATACGGATGACTGGCTACCAGGCAAAGAAGAAACAGACGTGTTCTTAGTTCTTCAGCTATATGGTTGTTAATTGTAACCGTGCAACATCTGTTAGAGATCCTGCTCATCCAGCAAATAGTCACTGCACTGTGTAGGACCAAACTGTGCACTTGGTTTGGCTAATTATTTACAAAAAATTTTTTAAAGTTAAGTATTTAATTAAATAAGTTTAGCTCTATTTATTAATTAGGATCAAACTTTATGTGCTACAAAGTCAGAAGGTGTGCAAATGCAGTTCTTATGCCGTCCTGGAAATATCCAGGATATATCACATTGTACTGTACAATGTTGCGGACTTTGCCAAAATCCCCCAAAAGGTTAAGTCAAAATCTATCAGACTCAATAATTGTCCAGTTTGAATGCTGCCATTAGTGCAGTCTTAATGTTTGTAGGTAGACTATAAATACCAAGCTGAATCTCTACTTGTAAAATAATGTCTTATCTTTATTTTCCCATTCACGTCTAATACACCCAACTGACTTGAATTGACTGCATGAAGTACCTTGCAGTGTTTCATTCATTAACAGTTATGCCAGTGTGTATTTGGATTTTGGAGCTTAATGATTCTGGTTTAGGTGACATTTTGCAGAGAATGCCGCAATGTGAGCAGTTGTAAGCATGAAGTTGCATTTGTCTGTGTTTGCTTCCTTTCTTCACTTGCTGCCTTATGCCCTTGTGCTGTTTTCTAATTTGCAGCTGCATTTAAACTGCTCATCACAAGTGATCAGTACAGTAAAATAAAGCCACACAGGAAATTAGATATTGGTTTTACACTCAGCTATCATGCTACTCGATAAAATTGGCATAATGAACATCAGCTAATGAAATGCAACTCGCTCAGCTAATAATACCTATAACAGGAAACTGATTATGGGATACATACAAGTAAGAAATTTGTTTGTAATGTGAGAGTGCACATGCACGTGTGCAATTTTGAATACACACAAGGTTTTCAGGATGTGTATGTCTGTGTGTTTGTGTTTTTATTGATGTGGTTGTGTGTAAGTGTTTGACCTTTGCTAGGTATTGCTGATATGCCTGATCTATTCCACTGTTAAGTAGGATGCTGAGAAATGGGGCAGGACAAACCACAGTCCAATTAAAACTGAAGCTGTTGAATTAAGGGATCTGGAGGGAAATCTATACAACAAGGGTGTACCAGGAGGCTTTGTGTGCATGTGTGTGGTGTGTCTGTGGTGAACCTTAAATAGATTCTACCAATGTCATTGCCTGACTAAGTCTATCTACAGTTTGTGACCAGCTTTTAGTCAAGTGTACTACTGTACTCAGTACATTTAGTCTGCACACTCTATTTTGTGTGCATCTTTGTTTGTGTGTATGTGCGTCCTCTGCTCCCATTTAGGGCTGTAGACTAAATATCCGGGTGCATTTGTGTCTACCCTTGGCAGTAATTACTAAGGCTATTGGAGCGTCACCACAGATGCACACACAGCACAAGCAACAACACACATGCACACAAAAAGACAGACAGACACATCGACTGGTAATTGCACACTGCCCTCCATCATTTTGGCTTCCTTCAGGGCTCAGAGTTGTGTGTAAAATGGAAAAAAAAACGAACACATGTATAACTGTAGAACAAATATGAAACCCAGTTTACATTTTATCAGTCCTCTGTTCTTCAGTGCTTCCCATCAGGTGCCAGTTTATTAGCCCTCATCTTCACACCTGAATGCTCCTCTCAGCACATCTGTTCTCCCAAAAAGACCATGTTTCTCCTTTAATGCACAATATATATAATGTGCAGTGTTTCTTTACTCATAAAAAGTAATGTATTACACATTGCTCATTACTTTTCTTTAAAGTAATGCAGTACATTGCTTAATTTGTTACTTTCTCTCAGTTCCACAAATCCACAAATCATTACAAATCCCTATCCTAATTAGGCCAGACACACAATCTTTCTTTTAGTATTTAGAAATGCAAAGCCAACGACACAAAAATAAGATGAAAAAGAGCCTAAAAAGACTTCAAGGCCATGGTGATTGTACCTTAAGAACAGGTAGAAATGGAGGCCGCAAGCCTGACTGCTTATTACTGCTTTGGTTATATGTTGAAGTTCAGGGTCTGGCTGCTGGGCTGGTGTCAGTATTCACTCAGCTTTATAATCACTCTGGGGTTTTAGCTAGCTTTGTGTTAGCATGCTGTCTAGCAGACGTTTACAAAGAGCCAAAGTTCTGTTAGCAGCATAAAGCAATTGTTGTTGTCCTGGATACAGACTGCATCTCAGCTCATTGCATCCTTGTGTGCAATAAAAATAAAGTCCATATCTGCCCTCTACCATCCATTTTCCTCCTCCCGCACAAAGACAAAATTAGCTGATTGTAGCGGAAGTGCGGAGGAAGAAAACCTTTTCTTTCATATTAGTGAGTCTTGTTTTTCTGTTTGCCTAATATAGATAACTAAAGAACCTTCATAACACAAGTAACAACATTACTCTTCTTATATTGCGCTTTCCTATTCTATAAGAGCACCCTACACACCTGGTGTTTAAAAGAGGACCTGCAATATTTACACAACATAGTGTCACCAAATTTTCAAAAGTCATATTAGATAGAGAAGCTATGAGTCTCTCAAACAATGATTGTATCTTTATTTTTATTTTTTTTTGTCATTGTAAAAAAGTTATTTATCTATTAATGGTACCATGAATGGAAAAACTAAAATATTTTTATACACTCTTTTTTTTCCCTATTCAGGCTCTCTACTAAAATAATGGCTCCTACATTCAAGTGCTTCCACTTTAATTTGAGCTTTATAGTAGGTCAATAATAAGTCAATAATAATGGTGGGCATGTGGTGGGGGAAGCTGAACGGCCAGATTAATTGGACACATACTATACAGATGAAGTCACAGTAATTATTTTATGTCTGTGTGAATATTGAGTGAAAAATGTGTTACAGTAAATGACTGCCAAAGTCGTTTACCCACAGGCATCATTGGACATATTGTATCATCCCTTGTGATGCTCTCTCGGGCCTATACTGAAGTCACCTTTGTTTTTGTTTGTTTATTTATCTTTTTTGCCTGTGGGGTCTCTTTGTATTTTGTCTGACTTTCAGCAAGCGGACTGCTGCTTCATCAGATTGAGATCTTGGGATGTTTCCAGGATTTTCTAAATGGGGTGAGACAGGAGGGACTGACAATAAAACAGAGGAGACCACAGGAAATCACAATATTTAATCAGAAATAAAATTAGTGTAGAAAATTCACACTTAAAAAAATTAGGCATGATTTTAAGGCTCGTGTGCTGCCCCGTGTTCAACCACGCATTTAGTATATGAAATGTGGAGCTGCACAAGTTTTAGACATAATTTTTGGTTGAATAATTGTTTTTCAAATTAGGAAAAAAATATTTAGATTGCCTGCTTAAGTAACAATTATTGTATGAGTGCACAAGTTGTATAGTCAAGAGGTGTGCCATCTCATAGCTCCATTCTAGAAACATCCCAGCACTCAAAATGGGAGTTTTTACACCGTGCAGATGATTTTCCGATCTGCTTGTTTGCCTTTTTCTGTTATTTCCTTAAGACAAAAAACACCCTGAAAATCAACTACCTTTGATATCTTTCTGATAAACATTTACTATCACCATTTTTCCACTTCTGTGGTCACTTGATTATATACTGAGTCAATCTAAAGGTCAAAGCTCAACTCTTAATTAACTCTGAGCCATGTGTGAGCTCTTCTGTGCATGAACTAACACTGAAATGACAACCGACTGCCTTAGAAACTTTTAGTAACCAAGTGTCAAGCCAATTACTTTTGAGCCCCAGCAATTTAAAGGACCGTATCTAACAGTCTAAGTTTTTGCAATATTGATGTAACCTCAAAGTGCAGCTATGGCTTGGCACTTTAACGTAGTATTCATTATTTTCCTTCAAATCAAATATGCTTAGTCACAAAGCATGACGAACAAAAAAGCATGTAACTGCCCAAATATAGTACTGGAATTTATACTGTCTTCTATATCTATCAGTGACTATCCTGACATTTTACGAACTAAACTGACTGATTTTTACAACATGAAAGTTTGTGTGAATGCTTTATGCCCCGCAGGTAAAACTGTTTGATTTAAACAAATTACTAGCACCAACCTAACCCATAAAATGTACATATTGAACATCAGATAATGAAATGCAAAGAGTTCAGGCAATAATACCTAAAACAGGAAATTGATTGTCCAATCCATCGAGGTAAGAAGTTTGTTTGCAATGGGAATGTGCACACTTGTAAATCCATAAAAAGCAACCGGGAGGAGAAGCCTGAAAAGCTTATTAAAGAAAAATTAAAGGAATTCTTGCCATGCGTTTTTTTTCTCACTCTCTATCTCTTTTTAACTCTTTGCACTATGTCTCTCTGTAGTTGAGTTTTGGCGGGATGCCATACAGTGGAAAGCCAGTGGGAATAGGAAGGACAAACTTTAAAGGCTGCATGGAGAGCATCAACTACAATGGAGACAACATTACAGACCTGGCCCGCCGAAAGAAGCTCGACACCTCCAGCTTTGTAAGGAAAATGTGCAAAATATATGTCTAAACGTTTTGGAATAGCGCTTATAAAGGCAGCTGCCTGTTGAACATGCTCATTATTGTCACACTAACTCCATACTTGACCCGACTGTGGGGGCAGATTATTCAATGAACAGATTCATAATTAATCAGATACTACTGACCTGTCAGTGGCCCCTCCATGTGTGTCCTTGCTGTCTTTGCAAGTGTTGTTATCATGACTGCAATTTTACCATAACTTACAGTGGAAAGACAGGTTTTCACTGCATTGACTATTCAACAGTTTATTTTCAACATATCTCGATGGCACAAGATGCAGATTAAAGGCCTTGTTTCTTTTCATGAAATGCACCCTACTTTTTCAGACTGCAGGATGCACCTTCAGCACATTAACTGCCCTGCAGTCCTAAAAATTAGCTTCTGAAAAATCTGAGCCCTTTCTCAGGGGACGGCCAGTGTATCTGCTTTGATCCCTGTTGGACTGATTGAACAAATGGTGGGACTAATCAAGTTCATTCAAACCACACCTGTAATTCTCTCTGATGACTTCACACAGCCATTTATTTCTAATCAAAACAGATCTGCTCTTAGATTTTACACACACACACACACACACACACACACACACACAAAATCAGGAATCATCTATAGTTGGAAAGGCAGCTCAATGCTGTGTGCTTGCTAATGACTAGATTAAGAGCACAAGGTTGGAGAAATTCAATGATAATTAGTGCCTAAATACCACAATAGTGTTTGTTTTTCTGCAGCACATAAAATTCACCCAGGTTACTGTTTAACTCTGTTTCTCAGCACAGCAGTGCATTAGTTACTACTATTGCTCACAGCAGGGAGGATCTCCTGGTCAGCTGGATTCTAGTTTATATGTTCTGCTTTTTCCTGATAGATGGGTTTTCTTCAAGTGTTCCCACTTCTCCCAATAATTCAGAGACTTGCATATTAACTTAATTGGTGAATCTAAATTATACATAGTTGCTGATGTTAAATAAAGGTCGATAAAATTTTAGATAAAGTGATTAATAAGATGAAAATAGTTACATTTCAAAGACAGGTAGAGCTAGAAGAAAAAGATGAGTGTGTTCAAGCTTCATCAGTCTTTCAATCTCGCTTCAGTCACTAACATGTGAAAGTAATCACGCAGAAGTGAGATTAAAAGCAACAAAAGGGTGGTGAAGTACAAGATTTCCTTAAGTGTTTGAGGCATTTATTTCACAGGCAAGCCCCCTTAAAGGCATTAGCTCTGTTTTTGACTTCTCTGTTTAAAAACTAATTAATCTCCCGTTGTCCATCTTTGTTCTTTCTTTTTTCTAATTCTGTATGCTAACAGCGAAACCTGTCCTTCACCTGTGCGGAGACCCACACCTTCCCAGTCTTTTTCAACGCCACCAGTTTCCTGCAGTTGCCTGGTCGAGCCAATCATAACACGGTATCCGTGGGCTTCCAGTTTCGTACGTGGAACCCTCATGGCCTCCTCCTATTCAGCAATCTTGATGATGGCACTCTGGAGATCTCGCTTGAGGACGGCAAGGTTGCAGTTCACATCAATGTGACGAAAGCGGCCAAAAGCTACCGAGTAGATTTATCATCAGGTGGGTTTGCCTACATAAAAACATATCACATGTACGCTTACATTATATTTGCTATTGAACTATATGGAAAAACATTCATGTAGGAAACTCCTTCTAGGAAAAAGACTTGCCACTCAACGGCCGCATTGGTTATGCTTCTTGGGCAGTGTTTTTTTCTTTCAATGGACAGTAAATGAAAACTCTATAGAACCAATAATCAAGCCTGATTGCAACAAAATAAGTTTTAATAAGGTTTAAAGGTTTTTTTTTCTCTACAGCATACTAAAACAAAAATGTAATATGATGAGTAGATATACCTACCAACTCACAGCTGAGGTGGCTCATGTGTTTCCCACATCAGCTGTTGTTTTGCTCTTTGGGGACAGGAGCATGTGAGCGGTGTGCTATGAAGGCAAGGCAAGGCAAGGCAAGTTTATTTGTATAGCACAATTCAACAACAAGGTGATTCAAAGTGCTTTACAGAGACATTAGAAACAAGAACAAATAAAAAGCATGATTTAAAATTGAATAAAACAAGCAAATAAACTAACTAACTAATTAACAAACAAACAAACAAACAAACAAACAACAGTATATAAAATCAAAACAGATAAAATCAGAACAGTAGATAAAATCAGTAGTTAAATGTAAGTTTTGAAATTTAAGCTTAAAGTGTGGATTTGGTGCTTTATTCAAATGCAGCTGAGAACAGGTGAGTCTTCAACCTGGATTTAAATAAACTGAGTGTTTCAGCTGATCTGAGGCTTTCTGGGAATTTGTTCCAGATATAAGGAGCATAAAAGCTGAATGCAGCTTCTCCGTGTCTGGTTCTGACTCTGGGAACTGATAAAAGACCGGATCCAGATGACCTGAGGGATCTGGAAGGTTCATACTGGGTCAGGAGGTCATTGATGTATTTTGGTCCTAAACCATTCAGAGCTTTATAGACCAGCATCAGAACTTTAAAGTCTATCCTCTGACGGACAGGCAGCCAGTGTAAGGACCTCAGAGCTGGACTGATGTGGTCCACTTTTTTGGTCTTAGTGAGGACTCGAGCAGCAGAGTTCTGAATGAGCTGTAGTTGTCTGACTGATTTTTTAGGTAGACCTGTAAAGATGCTGTTACAGTAATCAAGCCTACTAAAGATGAATGCATGGACTAGTTTTTCCAGGTCCTGTTGAGACATCAGATCTTTTATCCTTGATATATTCTTGAGGTGATAGTAAGCTGACTTTGTTATTGTCTTAATGTGTTTTTCTAAGTTTACGTCTGCATCCATCACTACACCCAAATTTCTCGCCTGGTTTGTGGTTTTTAGATGTATAGATTGAAGTTCTCTGGTGACCTGTAATCGTTTTTCTTTGGCGCCAAAGACTATTACCTCAGTTTTGTTTTTGTTTAGCTGGAGAAAATTGTGGCACAACCAGTCATTGATTTCCTCAATGCATTTACCAAGAGCCTGTACAGGGCCTCGGTCTCCTGGTGACATTGTGATATATATTTGTGTGTCATCTGCATAGCTGTGATAGTTTATTTTGTTGTTGTTTATAATCTGTGCCAGTGGGAGCATGTAGATGTTAAACAGAAGAGGTCCCAAGATGGAACCAAGATGGAACCTTGGGGAACTCCACATGTGATACTTGTCTGCTCAGATGTGAAGTTACCTATTGATACAAAGTATTTCCTGTTTTCTACGTATGTTTTGAACCAGTTTAGTACAGTTCCTGAAAGACCTGTCCAGTTCTCCAGTCGTTTGAGTAATATGTTGTGGTCAACTGTATCAAATGCTGCACTGAGATCCAGTAAAACTAGGACTGACGTTTTTCCACTGTCTGTATTCAGACATATGTCATTAAACACTTTGGTCAGAGCGGTTTCAGTGCTGTGGTTCTGTCTAAAACCTGACTGGAAGGCATCGTAGCAATTATTCTGTTTTAAGAAGTAACTGAGCTGTTGAGAAACTGCTTTTTCAATGATCTTACTTAAAAACGGGAGATTTGAGATCGGCCTGTAGTTGTTCATTTGTGTCTTGTCAAGATTGTCCTTTTTCAGTATAGGTTTGACTACAGCAGTTTTTAGTGATTCTGGAAACACACCTGATAATAAAGAAAAGTTGACGATCTGCAACAGGTCTGACTCTAAAGTCTTTGAGACCTTTTTGAAAAAACTTGTTGGCAGGACATCTAAACAGCAGGAGGAGGAGTTCAGTTGACCTAAGATGTCCTCCAGGTCTTTGCTGTTAATAGGTTGAAACTGTTTCATGGTGTTTAAACAGTTTTTTGGTGGACACAGTACATATCCTGGATCTGCTGTTGATGTACCAATTGCTTGTCTAATTTTTTGGATTTTTTCAGTGAAGAATTTGGCAAAGTCATTGCAGGCCATGGTCGAATGAAGTTCAGCTGCCACTGACACAGGGGGGGTTGTTAGCCTGTCAACTGTAGAAAATAAGACCCGAGCATTATGGCTGTTTTTAGTGATGATGTCAGAGAAGTAGGACCTCCTTGCATTCCTCAGTTGTAAATTATAATTGTGAAGTTTCTCTTTATAAATGTCATAATGAACCTGGAGGTTTGTTTTTCTCCATCTGCGCTCAGCTTTCCTACACTCTCTTTTTTCATTTTTCACCAGTGTGGAGTTTCTCCATGGAGACTTTTTCCTTCCAGAGATAACCTTCACCTTAATGGGAGCAATAGTGTCCATTACATTTAACATGTTAGCATTGAAGCTATTGACGAGCTCATTGACTGACCCTCTGGACAGGTCAGGTGTTAATGGGAAGACCTGGTTAAAAATTGCACTACTGTGTTCAGTGAAGATAAAACTGAAGCAAAAATTGATTCTTGAAATTTAATGTGCACGCTGCATGATTAATTGAATTCTGAACAGAAGTGAATCTGACTTTTTGTTCCATATTGGGAGCATTCAAACCAGCCCTAACATGAAGACAGTCCATGACAGACAGGTGTTTCGTAATTCCATTTCAGTATTTGATCTCTTGTTTTTTTGACAATTGCTTTGTGTGGTTTTAAACCCAACACTAACAGGCGAACCGGTGAGGACAGCAGTGGAACTGTTGTCTTTGTATTTTCTGTCATATAATCTACCAAAAGCACATGTTTGATTCAGTGAGATGTAAGTGCAGCTAATCCTCATTAGCCAAAAAGTTCAGGCTTTTTCTTGTTCTAAGCACTCTGTTTTGAACTGCTTATTACTATTGTTCTTGGCTCTGTGTGATATCGGTTGACTTGGGACATGGGAGGTTACTAAAATGGCTTAGTTTGAGACAGGGGATGAACTGGGGGGGGGGGGGGGGGGGGGGGGGGTGTCGCATCAAGTTCCACTACAAGGTAATTAAGCGTGAGTTTGAAATGCTAATTTTCAAAGCCGCTCTTGTCGATTCCAAGAATAAAAATAATGAGCTGAAAATAAGAAAACTTGGTGCCCATTAAACTGATGCACATAAAGCTGGAAGTTATTATTAAGGTAGAAACAAAATAAGGTTCAAAATAATTTTAGCCATGATGCTATCATCTGTGGCTCTTTTTATTCCATTTATTTCATTCCCTTCCTACAACCTTTCTTGCCCCTCACCCCTTCCTCCCATACTCTTATTTCTTCCTTCCCCTTCTTTCTTTCTCCCTCTCTGTAGACACACTCATTTATTCTGTCCACTGCTGCTTTAATAGGCCATTATGCCCAGGGGTAGGGATTATTACAGAGTTACCCTCTAGGCTAATTGGGATTGAGCCTGCGATTACATCAGTATTACCAGAGTACATAGACACACAAACACATACCCGCACACGCAAACACATGCTCCCTCCTTTGATTCTGTTATTAGTATCTCTGAAAAAGAAAGCCAAACTGGCTTCTAGCTTCAATGACACAGTGGGAGCTCAGTAGACTTATAATGAAATGCTTAGTCCCTCTTAATGGCAAATATACTGGGGAGAGACGTGCAGATATGCACACATCGAGGAGCGAAACGAGAGTGAGAGAAAAGAGAGGCTTCTCACAGACACAACGCCATCCAGTTTTCCCACTGGGGATAATTTGTTTATGGAGCGTTTAAGTGACAGCTTATTCAGACATATACCTATTTCCAAACAGATAAGATAAATAAAGTATTTCTCATTTTCTCTGTTAGCTTGAAGGAAAAACACACAAGCACACAAATTCTTTCATTTGGAGCTTTTAACCCGAGTAACCTTTTAGCCATCTAAGACTGCAAATTCACCAATGATGGTTAATCACAGAAAGTGTTTTTTACTAAATCTCTGGTTTAGGCCAAATAATATGCCATTACATGAGTCAGAATAAGGCATGTGATTAATTCCTGTAAACAGAATTGAATCACATACTGTAAACTTTGAAATGTACAAAGCTGATTTCAACACGTCTGTTTATGGACACAAATATCTAATCAGCCAGTCGGATGGCAACAATTCAGCGCATTTAGGCACGTAGACATGGTGAAGTTCAAATTGATTATCACAATAGGGAAGAAGGGTAAATTATGTGTCTTTAAATGTGGCATTGTTGTTTGTGCCAGATGGGCTGCTCAGAATATTTCAGAAACTGCTGATCCACTGGGATTTTCCAACATTACCATCTCTAGGGTTGAAAGAGACTGGTCTGAAAAAGAGAAAATATCCAGTGAGTTCTCTGGGCAAAAATGCTTTGTTGATGACAGCGGTCAGAGGAGAATGGACAGATTGCTTCAACTGATAGGAAGGCAGCAGAAACTAATCACTCGTTATAACGTATAAGGTATGCATGAGAGCATCTCGAACCTTGAAGCACATGGGCTAAAGCAACAGAAGACCAGATCAGGGACTAATACTGGAAGCTAAAAACAAAAAACTGAGTTCATGCGAGCTGGACAGTAATGCTGGCTGTTCTGATGAGTCCTGATTTCTGCTGCAGCATTTGGGGGGCAAGGTCAAAATTAGGTGTGAACAACATGAAATCTTGAATCCCTTGTGCCATGTATTAAGACTTCAGGCTGCTGGTCATGTAATTGTGCAGTGGATATTTTCTTGGCACTCTTGCACTATGTCATGAAGCTCAAGTCATCTTAAACAGCTTTCATAGAGATGAAATTTAAGTCACTGTACTCAAATGACCTCCACAGTCACTAGATCTGCACCTTTGGGATGTGGTGGAACAAGAAATTCACATCCATAGATGAGCAGCAGACAAATTCACAGCAACTACTGCATGTGATGCTTAAAAGTATATGGCGTTCCAAGCATTTCCTTTTTTGCCCCCAGAAACATATTCTTTAAAGCTCCATTAAGCAGTTTGTTTCGTCAAATGAAATGAAATGCTGTAAAGATAGTGTTATTGAAAGCTAGAATTAGAGGAAGGTCTGTAATAAGCCAGTTAGACTGAGACTTTTTCTTCCCCCCCCCTCCCCCCCTCAGGAGCCATTGGATCAGACCGCAGCAAGAATGCAAACCAATGTTAGACATTTACATAACGATAAATATTATGATTCTCAATAGAAGGCCCATGCCAGTCTGTTTTTACTCTAAATGTGTCATTAATGACAGACAGTTGTTCCACATGTTCATATATATAATACTTTATCTAGGAGAACACGTTTGGGCTCACTGAGGTTGTGATTGAGGCCACTTTTCTTTTTTTGCCTAATGTACTTTTAGGTGCAACCTGGTAATTAAACGCATTTTTCTGAAAACTAAACGGGCAGGTGGAACACAAGAAATAGGGAGAGCAGATGATGCAAAGAAGGCTTGAATAAAATCATCATATATCTTCATAACCTCTTTCTTGCCACTGTGGGTCTGAGGTCATTAAAGTCTCCACCCCCACACGCCAAATCCACCAGACCATAGATCTTCCCCACTATGAACACACACATCGACTAAACACACACATCCAAATCAAATCAAATCACATCAAATCACTTTTTTATTGTCACATCACATGTGCAGGCACACTGGCACAGCACATGCGAGTGAAATTCTTGTGTGCGAGCCCCACAAGCAACAGAGATGTGCAAACACAACAACACAAACGAGCAAAATACAAGAATGGCCAACCTGAAACTAATAAATATATGTACAATATATAATAGTGTATGCATTTCTGGATGTGTATACTAAATATTTTCCTACGTGTGTGTGTGGTGTGTGTGTGTGTGTGTGTATGCACATTTTTACAAATTGAATAGTTAAAAAAAAAAAAAAAAAAAAAAAAAAAAATAATAATAATAATAATAATAATAATAATAATAATAATAAAATATACAGAGTTGAATATGTGCAAAACAAGTGGCATTTATATACAGTGTGGAGTGCATAATGTTAAAGTTCCAGTAGTGAAGCTGAGGTGTCTATGACGTGTTCAGCAGTCTGATGGCCTGATGGAAGAAGCTGTCTCTCAGTCTGCTGGTACGGGACCGGATGCTGCAGAACCTCCTTCCTGATGGAAGTAGTCTGAACAGTTTATGGCTGGGGTGACTGGAGTCCTTGATGATCCTCCCCGCTTTCCTCAGGCACCGCTTCCTGTAGATGTCTTGGAGGGAGGGAAGCTCACCTCCAATTATCCGTTCAGAGCACCGCACTACTCGCTGGAGAGCTTTGCGGTTGTAGGCGGTGCTGTTGCCATACCAGGTGGTGATGCATCCAGTGAGGATGCTCTCAATGGCACAGTGATAGAAGGTCCTGAGGATGCGGGGGCTCATGCCGAATCTTTTCAGTCTCCTGAGAAAGAAGAGGCGCTGCTGCGCCTTCTTCACTGTTTTGTTTGTGTGTACTGACCACGTAAGATCCTCAGCCAGATGTACGCCAAGGAACCGGAAGCTGCTCACTCTCTCCACAGCAGCGCCGTTGATGGTGATGGGGGTGTGTACTTCTCTGCACCTCCGGAAGTCCACTATCAACTCCTTTGTCTTTGCGACGTTGAGGGTGAGATGGTTGTCTTGACACCAGTGGGTCAGGGCGCTGACCTCCTCCCTGTAAGCCGTCTCATCACCGTTGGTGATAAGACCCACCACTGTAGTGTCGTCCGCAAACTTCACAATGATGTTGGAGCTGTTAGTGGCTGTGCAGTCGTAGGTGTAGAGTGAGTACAGGAGAGGGCTCAGTACACACCCCTGTGGAGCACCAGTGTTCAGTGTGATGGGGGATGAGGTGATGCTGCCCAGTCTGACCACCTGGCGTCTGTCAGACAGGAAGCTAAGGATCCAGCTGCAGAGGGAGCTGCTCAGTCCTAGATCCTGCAGTTTCCTGTCCAGCTTCGAGGGAACGATGGTATTGAATGCTGAGCTGTAATCTACAAACAGCATCCTCACATACGTGTCTCTCTTCTCCAGGTGTGACAGGGCAGTGTGTAGTGTCAGGGCTATGGCATCATCAGTGGACCTGTTGTGGCGGTATGCAAACTGTAGAGGGTCCAGTGAGTCGGGTAGTGCAGAGCAGATGAAGTCCCTGACCAGCTTCTCGAAGCATTTGCTTACGATGGGGGTCAGGGCTACAGGTCGCCAGTCGTTCAATGAGGAGATGGTGGAGGATTTGGGTACAGGGACGATGGTGGCCATTTTGAAGCAGGCTGGGACTACAGACAGAGAGAGGGAAAGGTTGAAGATGTGCGTGAACACTCCAGCCAGCTGAGCCGCGCATGACCTGAGGACGCGGCCGGGAATCCCGTCCGGACCAGTAGCTTTGCGTGCGTTCACCTTCCTGAAGCACTTCCGCACATCCTCCTCAGACACAGTGTGCGCACTGACGTCATCCGCGGTGCGCACACTGTCCGGTCTCATGGTGTTCGCTGTGTCGAATCTAGCGTAGAATACGTTTAGATCCTCACACAGAGAGGCCGTGGTCTGTGGTGTGCTGGTTTTCCCTCTAAAGTCTGTGATCGTGTTTAGTCCCTGCCACATACTCCGAGGGTTGTCAAACTGTTGCTCCACCCTGTCCCTGTACTCACGTTTGGCTGCTTTGATCGTCTTCCGGAGTTGGTAACAGAAGTCCACTAACAGAAGTATGCTTATTCAAGATGTGTGTGTGTGTGTGTGTGTGTGTAGCTGTTTTGTGTGTGTGTGTGTGATAGCAACAACTTGCAGTAAAAGTGTTTGTGACCACTGAAAAGATGCTCTTCTGTTCTCTGACAAAACGTCTGTCATTTCATCCATTTATCTCTCAGTCAGGCAGATAAAGAGTAAAACAAAAGGGCACACGAAGCTTTTGGGAGAACACTCCAGGTGAGACTGTGGGAATCCTTTGAATAATGTTTTTGTGAGCGTGTTTATATCTAGTCGATTCTCTAATTTTCCCATGACTTTCCCACACACTCATTAACTCTGTTGTTGTTTCTTTTACTCTCATCACTCATTTATTGGAACAAAATAACAGTTTTGTTAGAGTGTAGCTGCAAATTGTTGTGTTAATGACCATGCAGCAGGACCAAAGCATGTTTGGTATATCCAAACTAAAATTAAAGTTCTATTTTCTCATTTACCAACCATGAAAATTTCCAATAAACCAAAGCCAATGAAAGAGGATCTCTTTGTACCTGTAGCTGGTAGGTGGCAGGTATTTGAGTATATGTGTTGAAGACGCTTTCCTCTGATCACCTCTTGATTAAATATTGAATTATTAGGCACCAGCATTGTTTCCATGGAAACAATACTCACTGTCTCCACTGCTTTTGCACGGACCAAGAAATCTAATTTCCTATGAGATTCCTGTGATACATAGTGAGGAAATATATTTTATACTCCTGTTTAGCTGTCAAAGAAGAAAAAACATTAAAATAGTGGTAATTAATCTTATTGAATTAAACATCCCACTACATCGTGAAGAAAATATGACTCTATTTATAGACTATAGCACTCTGCATTGTAGACCTCCATATTTTACTTTAGACTGAGACAAGTAACAAGAGGCATGAATGCATGTGGGAAGGCCAAAAAATGTTATTTATAATAAGAATTATCAGTAGATTTGTACATTTCCAAAATAGTTAATAGCCTACAAATCATCAGTAATGTTATCATATATGTTTTAAAAGCTACTTTCAGCTGCTCACTTATATACAAGCGGTTGCCACATCTCCGTATGTTTGATTTGTGACTTGCACCAGGGATCTTTGTTAGACAATTGTGTACACCACTATACATTTGCCTAACAAATGTAGCTCAGGACGTAGATCACCTATTAATCACAAGGTTAATGGTTCCATCCCTGGCTCCTCCAACCTGCATGACAAAGTGGCTTTAACTAAGATACCTTGCACTACATTTACCCCGATCCATTGAAGTCTTGGCATGTAAACATTAGGTTAAAAAGTGCTTAAGCATTGAAAAAGAAAGAAAAAGCATTTCTATAAATGTGCGTGTGTGAATTGAATAATCAAGGCTTGTATTGAGTGAGTTCTTAAAGTAATTAGAAGTGCTATATAAGTACCAGTCCATTTATCCCTACACTTTGGAGGTACATTTTGTGGCTGAAAACCTACCAGTTAGTGAAAATGAAAAATTCTGAATGATTATTTATGCCAGTGCCGCTCCACCTGCCTTTTAAACACTACTTAAAACATGTATTATTAGTGCCAGAATAAACTTTTATGACAGCCTATGTATTTAGTATTTAGTATTTATTTATTTATTGTCATTGTCAAGAACAATGAAATTGCGTTTGGGGCTTCCATACAACCCAAAAAAAAAGAAGAAAATAATAAATACCCCTTAAAACCCAAGTGTACATATTTAACCCAGTGTGACTCCAATGCAATAAGACAATCCTTAGCAATAATGTTCGTAGAAATTCAGACAAAGACCTGAGAAACATGACAAAATACAACAATGCAACCCATTCAATATTATTGTACTGTGAGATATGATATCAGATATGATAGTTATCTATTTAAGAAAGAGGGGGGGGGGGGGGCAGGAGGGGGAAGAGAATAAACATATGATGCACCAATGCAGACCAGTTCATTGCTATTAAGAAGTTGGATATGGTTATTGTCCGTGAGAGGGGGGCAGAGAGTTCAGGAGCCTCACAGCCTGTGGATACAGGCTGTTGGCCAGTCTGGATGTTCTGGCCTGTATAGACCTGTACCTTCTCCCTGAGGGCAGCAGATGGAAAAGGTGGCGCGCAGGGTGATGTTGGTCCCGCAGGATACTGTGCACCCTCCTCAGACAGCGAGTGGGGAAGATATTACTGATCTCTGGCAGACTTGTTCCAATAATTCTGCCAGCTTCTTTCACCACCCGCTGGAGTGCCAGCGGGTGCTTGCCTGTTTTATTAACTTTAATTAAAGTAATTTACTAACTAATTAATTTGAAAATTTCTAGCAATAGTTATTAACATCACCCAATGTAATATCAGAGTCCAGCATTTTAACCTTTTTTTTCTGTTAGATATTTTTGCACATGCTTTATGCAGTGTTTTATTTCTCAGGTTTATAAATGGTTAATGTTATGCAAACAACTTTTTCATCTGCTTTCCTTTCCCCTACTCATTTTTTTTTTCATTTATTGACTCTTCTCCTCATTATTTTTGTAAATCAGCGTATTTGCTTGCATTATTTATACAACTAGGGAACTATATCTTCCCACAGAATCATTCTCTGTCAGAGGTAAGCCTCGCTGCAAAATTGGACAAAGCCAGAGGCAGCAGAAACTATTTGATTCAGCGTCCTCCAAAGTTTAAATATTTTGCCATTTTAAAATTCTGCATGTGCGTATGTACTTGCATTCATACTTCATACCCATCAACTCGGCAAGAAGTCATAAAATCATTTCTTTTGAGATGCAGAATTGCCATCAGTCACACATGAGGTTACTTGCACAGTCCGAACAGGAAGCATAGAGCATTACAATAATGGAAAGGCCTGAGGCACACATTTGAGGGGAAAAAAACACAGTACAGCCACCCACCGATTATAATGTTATATTGTTTCATTCCCCCAGAATGTGTGTGTGTGTGTCCATGTCCAAATGCATTTGTATTTGTATGTATATATGTGTGCATAGCCAAAGCTTAATATGTCATAGTCTGGAGCTTTGTTTGGTTGGTATATTGCCATCTGGGAGGACGTGCAAAGCTCTTTGAATTACCTTGGAGGGCTGAATATTTAGGAGTGGAGGAGATGGGTGGTAGTGGGGAGGAGGGGGGTTAAAATTCATGAGTGCCAGAGGGTCCCATAAATTCATAGCAGACAAAATTCATTTAAAGTGTACATACAGGATCAATATGTAATAGAAACAGGGTAAAAAAAAAAAAAAAAAAAAGAAGAGGAGAGGAGAGACCTTTGACCCTTAACAAACCCTTTATTGGTTCAATTTTTCATTTACAACAAGAAAATATTAAATTGAAGCTTAACATGGATCTACAACACGCACACAAATAAATAAATAAACAAAAATATATACATGCATGCATAAATGGTATATTGCATGATTTATTTTGCATGGAATATGACATTAAGAATCCTTTTTTCACAGTTTTATTGCACAGGACAGCACTGACTCCCCAACCATAAACATATGTTTTAATGTCTGACACTATTTTACGATACACAAATTTTATTTTAAGACCTGAAGCCACCAACTGGGCGATATTGGAAAAAAAATCTCATTACATTTTTTTTTTAAATATCAGTCGATACCATCATTAATCAGGATAAGAATCAAATAAGTTTTTCTGACAAGCTTTAAGGTTCCATTTTACTATCAATTGAAGTTATGAGGTTACCTAAACATTTCATCTGCGCCCCATTCTACTGTAGGAATGTTTGTTGTACTTTTCTGTTTCACTCTGCAAGCAAAGGCCTGTCACATTTTGACCAGTTGACCACCATAGTGCCAGTTTCATCATCAGCATATGCAGACAAGCTCACTGTGCTTATTACTACACTCGCAAAGGTCAACCCTGCAAGACCATGCCTGAGTTGAATAAGAAGAGATCATTTGTAGGAACTGAATACGATTTATTGAGATAGAGAACTTAATGTATTTGGCAATTAGACTCCGATTACTCATCACGTGTGACCGTAGGGAACATGCTTTTTTTTGCAGTACTAGAATAAAGTGTAATTGCACATCCACTACAGCATCAACATCAACTGGTTAAAGTGGGTCAAAAAATGTTTATAGTTTGAATAAAGATTTTTTTTTTTTTTAATTTCAGGAAATTGATGCACGTTAAATGTAGCAGTAGTAGTAGTTTAGAGAGGGGGCGTAACAGAAAATAATTGAGAAGCACTGACTTATACCAAGAGTACAAGCTTTACTAAAACCAAAGGACTTTAATTTTTAAAAAAAAAGATAAAGATTAACTCCATGAAATGACTTTTCCTGGTAAATAGAAAGAAAAAAAATGTTTGCAGGAAATCCATCAACCGACCACAGCTGAGCTGCTGAACTGCTGCCGACATTTCATCAAAAGAGATGGTGGTCTCCAGTGAAGCAGGCTGCTTCACCCACTCGAGACGAAGGCCCAATATCTTAGCCAAACAGTCCACATCACAGTTGTCAGCACTAAAGCTTGAGTGCAACTCTGCAGCAAGCTTTCTCAACCCTCAAGAGTCAGATGTTAGAGACCCATCTGAGAGCTTGAGGTGCAGCATTTGATTGAACTTTTTTCTCCAACTTAAAAAAATATGGGTTGGAGCTTTATTTTATAGTAGGGATGCGAGTTCTAATTAAAGACCCTTTCGCTTTTTCTTGGAGAAACCGACCTAAAGCCTTCCTCCCATTATCCATCCCAAGCACTGTTATTATTGTCTGTCCCATTAATAATTGTGTCTGTCTTCTTTAACCCTAATGTCCCTTTCTATATCCGCAAGGCAATTCTTTTCAATAGCTGTTATGACTGTAGTGTATTCTTTGCAAAAGAAAAGTCTCATTTACAAGACCTGTTTCAGACAGTATAATAAAATGACAACATTAAAAAGAAACAATAAAATTATGCTCTATTTAACCTATTATTGTATTTTTGATCAATTACAAAGATAAATTGCATCACGCCTAACTGCCCTCACACTGCCCTCAGAGACTTTTAGGTATGTATAATGTAGGATAGAGTTTCCGCCACACATCTGTGAAATTAATTTCATCAGTGGTGGTCAGAAGGGAGGCTGAAGGTGGGTGATCTTCCTCTATATTCCTATCAGCTGTAGAATAGGTGGTAAAATTCCAGTCCCGTACGTACCACTACAACTGAGCTACTGTAATACTCCTTTCATTTGTCACTTAGGTTGTGAAATTACACTACACAGTCAGTACCAGAGCTCTGAGCATTTATGAATGAACATTTATGAATAAAAATAATATATCCCTGATTGGTGCTTCCACTACTTGGAACCTACTCTGCTCCACTTCACACATTGAAATGTTTGTTAAATGAAGGTGCTGAGAAAATAAAACTGCTACTTGCACTCTAGGATTACTGGCTTGACTAAGAAAACACTGCCCCCTTGAACTCATTCCCCATTCAGCTTCATTATCCACAGAGCTGTGTGCTTCCTGTAAAAGGACCACATCAATGTTTTTATTTCTACTAGGCTCAGTTGGCAGTTCTGGCCTTTCTCTATCCCTACTTTCATTGATGTTCAATGTTCCCACTATTAAAACCACCTTACAAAGCAGAAAGAATAGGGGAGAAAGAGGACACTGATTCCCTTCCTAAGGAAGACCTCCTCCTGTGCGCCAGCCATTTCATTATCTTACCTTAGATTAGTTTCCCCTCATTTTTCCTTGCTTCTTTCATTTGTCTTTCTGAGATGGTCCACTGTTTCTTCATTGTGAAGCTTAACAGTTGTTGGGGTAGCAGTTGTGACCTTCACCTTTTTGTGCTGCATATTTTGTGGGTTTTTGTTAACTGGGGGGTGGCCACTAACCGGAAGGTTGGTGGTTCAATCCCAGTCTGCTCCAGTGTGCATGCCAAATATGCGTATGCAGTCTGCATGTCCATATTTGTATGCAGACTTGGGCAAGATACTAACCCCATGTTTCCCTCCGATACATCCATCGGAGTATGAATGCTTGTAGAAACAGCTTAGAAACTTAGAAACAGCTTAGAAAAAAGTGCTTGTGTGAATGAGTGAATGTACAAGTTCTGTAAAGTGCTTTGAGTGCTTAGATTGAGTAGAAAAGGGTCATTCAGGTACGTGAACACCTGTTAGCAAATTTTCAAAGCGGATCAGCCTGTTTTCATTATGGATGAAGCAGGAAACCCAGACATAGTGATGTATGTTTAAGACATCAATAAAGGCAAAATACCAACAACAAATCATCGAAGGTCACCCCTCTCTAAACAAAAAGAAAAATCAACAGCCTTGTTCATCTGAGAGCCGTAAGTGATGTCTTCACGGCCAGCCTGTTTTCCTACAGCCAAAAGAACCTGCTCTACAGTAAACTGTGGGGCACTCATCACTCCAACCCCGTGTCTAATTGACAGGGAAGGAGAACCCACACTAGGGAGGTATGCCGTGGCTCAAAAGAAAACAAATGATTAACTAAGTTTTGTTCACCCAACACAAATCAATGAAATAAACTTCTCTTACCTTTTCATCAAGGACAAGATGTAAAGAAAGAAAAAAAAACACACAGTCAAGAACTCAGCAGCTCCTCACAATCATCCGCCACCTTCACACACTCGCTCACTCACGCTCCCAGCATGCAGCGCAGTAGGGAGAGGAGGTAGGTGACTTGCCCTAGTCTCCAAATGATTTATTGCACACAACATTCCATTCAATTCAGTTTTATTTATAAAGAGCCAAATCACAACAACAGTTGCATCAAGGTGTTTTATATTGTCAGGTGAAGACCCTACCATAATTCAAGAAAAACAGAGAAAACTCCAACAGTCATATGACCTATGAGCAAGCACCTTTGCGCCAGCAGAAAGGAAGTACGCTCTCTCTTTTTAGTCCCTGTTAGTATGGTCAGTTGCTGCAGGATTGTGTATCAAGTGTAGGCTTTCCAGGGAGTTTTAAGTCCATCCTGACAACAACGAATTGCAGCAGTCCAGCCTAGAAGTAATAAATGCATAAACTAGTTTTTCAGCATCACTCTAAGACAGGATGTTTCAAATTTTGGAGATATTACACAAATGGACGAAAGCAGTCCTACATATCTGTTCAATGTGCATACTAAAGGACTTAGCCTGATCAAAAATGACCCCAAGATTCCTCACAGTGTTACTGGAGGCCAGGGTAAGCATCTGGATAAATACTGCATTTCTAAGATTTTTAGGGCCGAATGCAATAACTTCACTTTCATCTGAATTTTGAAGCAGGAAATCTGAGGTCATCCAGGTCTTTATGTCTTTAAGACATCCCTGCAGTTTTATTAATTGGTGTGTGTTTTCTGGCTTCATGGATAGATAAAGCTGGGTGTCATCTGCAGAGCAGTGAAAGTGTATGCTATGCTTTCTAATGATACTGTCTAAGGAAGGCATGTATAATATAAACACAATTGGTCCTAGCATGGAACCCTGTGGAACTCCATAATTAACCTTAGTGTGTCAAGAGGACTCTCCGTTTACATGAATAAATTGGAGTCTATTACATAGATATGAATCAAATTTCAAATGAACTTTTGATTTGAGGCTTTCTTTGTCGTAGGCGCTACAGTATCTAGAGTTGTAAGCAGTGAAGAAGTAAAAATATTAACAAGATAATCAACCTCTGTGGGAATAGTGTTCAGGTAGCTGTGCTGCACTGTGTTTGCACAGAGCATGAAGAAGATAACAGTGGATGGATTATATCCTTAAACTTGGTTACAGAAAGACATCTGCTGTCATGAAATCTATTCCCCACTTCTGTGTAATCCATTATTGTAACCAGACAAAAGAGGGTAAAACTAGGAAATACTGGTAAACATTCCCTTTCTATGCCATATATCAGGGGAAGATCTAGAGTGTGATTAAAGTGATGGGTGGGTTCTTTTACATTCTGAAAGAAGCCAGTTGAGTCTAATAATAGATTTAAAATGTGTTGAGGCTGTCATTTTTGCTATCTACATGGATGTTTAAATCACCCACAATAATTATTTTATCTGAGGTCAGCACTGATTTTGATAAAAAGTCTGAGCATCCAAACAGAAACTCTGAGTATGGCTCAGGTAAATGATAGCAACAAATGAAACTGCTTTTTGAGTTTTCCAGCTAGGGTGGACAAGGCTAAGCATCGCGTTTTAAAATGAATTAAAACTCAGTCTGGTTGTTGAGCTGGAGTGGGAGATTGCTGCCACACCACCCCACCACGCCCAATGCTTCGGGGATGCTGACAATTGGTATAACTCTGGGGTGTTGGTTAATTTAAATTATTCATGTACTGACAGGGACTTAGGAGTGACAGACCTAATGTTTAATAATGCAAATTTTACTGTTTTACTCTTTAAAGTTGTGGATACAACATTGGTCTTTCTTTGAGTTTTTTTGTATTTAAATGATTTTCTGCTGATTTTTCTGTCACAAACTAAACATTTGACACAAAGAGCAGGAAAGTGCGGGAGGGACAGGTGAAGAGGCCATGCTGCTAGTGAGTTGGCTACAAGCTGTGCTAAGCTAAGCTAGCAAATACCTAAAGAGAGGGCATGCTGTGAATATAATTAGCGAGTGAATCAACACAGATTGTGCTTTGGACAAATTACACTCTCTGAGCTTACACTATGAAATCAGACATTATCTATAAGTGTTTAATTAAATTGGCTACTCAGATAAGCTACACAAAAACACCACTGTGTGTTGTACTGTAAGAGGAAGTGATACTCTACTGCAGAGAGAGCCAACACCAAGTCTTCCTTAGATGATTAAGATTGAGGAAAAATAAACAGGCAACCATAAAATTATGTTGTCCTTATTGTTTGTTTCATTCATTTGTTTTGTTTTGTTTGTTGTCTACAGTTATAACTATTATTACTCTTGTTATGTGTATAATCAGTCTCTACATGAGCTAATCGCTATCTTTAAGAATTGCTCACCATTTTCCTGAGTCAGGTTAGGATCCTCTAAAACATATCGCAGCTTCCTATTTGTAGTTTTACAGCTCATATAATGCAACTTAGACATTTAAGAGGCCAGTGTCCTTTTAATTTATTTACCCACTTATAAGAGCACATACAAAAAGAAACAGTAGGCATTTGCATATAGTTTTACACACGACACATTAATTGTGTCTATTTATTAGCTAGAAAGTGCATCACTGCTGTCTAGTTATTTTTCTCATTCAGTTTAAAAGCTACGTTTAAAAAGAATTTATTCAATTTGGCCCTTGTGAAAAGAAAGAGCAGTACAAGACATTATCATGAACTCCTGGCATGGACATGACTTCTGAATTATTATTTTCTGATTCTTTTTTTTTTTTTTATCATATTTGTATTTTGACAGGAATACAATATGTGCACAATTACCAAACACAAACACAAATACAGTATGCACACTTTTAAAGCTTGGAGGCTATTGCTGCTAGTTTGCCAAAACTGGTTTTTGAAACTTTGTGATAACTATTATCCCAGCTGTGTGGCGTTGTTTGTCTATCCACTTGTCTGTGCACTGGCTTGGCACTTTCTCCTTTACAAGATTTCTTTTTGTGCTTCACTGTTGGAGCGCATGTCTCTCTCTCTGTCTGGCACAACTGCAGTCAGAGTAACTGTGTGAATAATGGAAGACTTCTCATGATCAGGCAGTTCTCTAAAAGACTCAAACTGTGCAGTGTTGGAGAGCTGTTAGTATTATCATTCATACTGTTTTTCATTCAGCTAATCTTTAACAACCATTAGCTCCAAGGTCAGGCCACAGCAGTTAAAGGACTTAACTGGTTCACTTTGACCTCAATATGTAGCATTGCATCTGTATAAGTTATCTCATGTTACCATGGTTAAAGATGTAGTGTGCATTGTTTGTCAGTAAGAAGGGACAATGTCAGTCTGTTCTTAAAGTACGCAAGGTACAGTGACTCTTGTCCACAGCTGTCATCTTTAGCAGCCAACAATAACTTCTGCACAGGGTTATTAATTGGAGATTATGTATAGGAATTTCAGGAGCGGGATCACGCCTCCAAACACACTCCTTCCGGTTGTCATCTACTGTATATAGGTTCCCCCAGTTCTGCAAGCTGTTCATTCTCGTTTACGTGCCCCACCCTTCCTCCCTGCTTGTTTTCAATTCTTTAACTTCTTCTATTTATTGCATCGTAAACACCCTGACCAATTTCCTCTCATCTGATGGTGACATTTTGGGTCTTCTTGCAGAACTTGGCACAGCATTGATTCATTGGACTAACTTGTATTTTGTGCAGTTGTTTGTCTTTTTCTTAGATTTTTGCTGAGTATTGGTCAATCTATTGAGTGTTGTCAAACAAAAAAATGTATTATGTTAACGAAGAGAAACAGTTTTAGTCAATTATGATCAGTAGAAGATAACAGGACTTGGCTTTGAAAAGTTAAAAGACAGTTCAGAATCTTCAGCACCGTTTATTAAAAGATTTAAGTCAGTGTATTTACATATTCGTGTCTGCACTTGTATGAATACATTTGAATCTGTGTGGAGAAAATGCAAAAGTAATTCATAGCTTTGGCATTAAATATGTTTGGTATATAATTAAAAAAACATAAAAACCAAACACATAGTCAGTATATAGTTTCACTACAGTGTTAGTTCATCCACACATATATAGACTATGGGGTCACACCATTTAATCTTCTATCCCATTGCAGCAGGTGTATCAAACACCTAGCCATGCAGTCTTCCGGTACAAACATTAGTAAAAGAATGAGTCCTTCTAAAGAGTTCACTGGATTTGAGTGTGATACTGTAATTAGATCCCATGGTTGCAACAACTGGCAACTGTAAGTAATATTACTGCAAATAGGAATTTAGGAACAACAGCAATAGACCAGTGGGATCCCGCTATAGTCAGAGGGTATGTTCCAACTATAGGGGGATCACACTCCTCAGCCTCTGTGGGAAAGCATAAATATATATTTTAAAACACTTAAAATGAATATAGAATTTCACAAACAAATGAGGGAAATGTCAGAAACCACTAAAGAAGTGCAGTAGAGAACTGGAAAGTTCAGGCTAGTCAGTTATAAGGGTCACATGATGTATTGCATACTTGTAGCCTTGCAGATTCTTGAAAAGATGTTACCTAAAAAAACTAATGGGCCGGTCTTTCTTGAAGAGGCCTTACAAACACAGAAAGCAAGCTTCAAGATATAAACACACAATGGAAACACTTTGCTAAGGTGGTTATTTTTCTGGAAGTGTAGATAAAATTTTCAGGTGTTTCTATATTTAGATTATTATTGTGTGGAAGTAGAGGTGCAGCTATATATGTCTTCTGGTGTCTTATCAAAATACCTGCATTTGTCATCCATATTTTATCCTTTGTTACTGGTGAGCTGCAGTTCAGTCTTCTCTCCAGGTCTTCACTCAGAGCTGTCATCTCCTTCTCCTTCTGCTCCTGCACCGCGTCGTCACTGGTTGTCACTTTTTGAATTGAGGACTGCCAGTTCTGCAGCTTATACTAGAAACATGAAAGCTAATATTTTATCTACAGTTCTTTCAAGATTTTCTAAAATTACCAAGTCTGTGATTTTCATACCTGAAATCAGTCTCTTAGCCTCCTCCACCATTTTCTTCTGTTCAGTCTCAGGCGCTTGAAGCTTTGCTGTAATTGCTGTCACTTTGTTTTCTGTGGCTGTCAGTCTGGTGCTCATCTTGAAACATCATAGAGGATGAGATTTTCAGTGAAAAGCATGAGCAGTAAGCTGCACCAGGCTTTGTTTATTGGTGGAAATTTCTGAAAATTTTTTGAATTGAGAGCAATTTGCAGAAAGTAAGTTGTTTTCTTACAGTAATGACTTTTGTTAGGTTTAATGGATCAGTATTTAAATTACTGCTATTCAAATTTAGATAATGATGGAGTTCCAATTGCTTACATTGCATGCATTAAATTAACACAGGCTAATTTATAGCAGAAACAGACAAGTAAGAGCAACAATTAGCCATTTAATAGAGAATATATGTGCAACAGTTTTGTTATGTTTAGGAAAATTGCCCTACCAACATGTGTCTCGGTGCTCTCAGCTCATCCGAGGACTCGTTCCTAGTCTTGCACTTCATCTGTGGTCAGCTCAGATCTTCTTCATGAGTACACATCACAGACAGATAGAACTGCATTCTTTCATGACTTATTTACCTCTTTTTTTGGGGGGGGGGATTACCCCAAACTAATATTCCAGAACATTAATTAAACAGTTTTCACATTGTTTATTGTATTTATACAGATGGTATCTTGTCTATACAGATGGTCAGTGGTTACAAAGTACACACACCTTTAGGATGTGCATTGAATTAATTCAATTGTTGACATGAATAATGAATGTTAGATTTCCTCAGATGGAAATGAAAACTAAAATGTTGGATTTATTTTGCATGACCTTAAAAGCTGGTTCCCAACAGATACTTACAAGGTGAAGCTGCTAGAGATATGATGATAATGATGTCAAAACCTCAATCCAATCAAGTTCACTGTTTCACAGCATGAAATCATCACTTTTGTGTAGTGATTTTATTTACTGTTTGGATGATATTTTTGCCACAGTTGCATTTGTTTACTAAGGATTCAATATAACATGAATTAACCCCAAGTTCAAACCAAGCAAAGTAGCTGATCAGCTTGTCACTTTGTTATCAGACCCTGCATTTGAATGACAACAAAGAAAACCACAACTTTATCAGGTTTAATCTGACTAATTCTCCTCCTCCTTCATCTTTTTCACTCTTTTTTTTTATCTGTGACAGACAGCTGGTATGTGCATGATTTTTGCCAGTGTACAGTGGCTTGCAAAAGTATTCGGCCCCCTTGAACTTTCCCACATTCTGTCACATTACAGCCACAAACATGAATCAATTTTATTGGAATTCCACGTGAAAGACCAACACAAAGTGGTGTACACATGAGAAGTGGAACAAAAATCATACATGATTACAAACATTTTTTACAAATAAATAACTGCAGTGGGGTGTGCGTAATTATTCAGCCCCCTTATTCAGCCCAGAAGGGCCGATGGCGCGATATGGCAGCCTCGCTTCTGTCAGTCTGCCCCAGGGCAGCTGTGGCTACAACTGTAGCTTGTCTCCACCAGTGTGTGAATGTGAGAGTGAATGGGTGGATGATTGGGTGTGTAAAGCGCTTTGGGGTCCCTAGGGGACCACCTAAACTCACAGGCCGAACAAGGAGAGCGCTGATCAGAAATGCAGCCAAGAGGCCCATGGTGACTCTGGACGAGCTGCAGAGATCTACAGTTCAGGTGGGGGGATCTGTCCACAGGACAACTATTAGTCGTGCACTGCACAAAGTTGGCCTTTATGGAAGAGTGGCAAGAAGAAAGCCATTGTTAACAGAAAACCATAAGAAGTCCCGTTTGCAGTTTTCCACAAGCCATGTGGGGGACACAGCAAACCTGTGGAAGAAGGTGCTCTGGTCAGATGACACCAAAATGGAACTTTTTGGCCAAAATGCAAAACGCTATGTGTGGCGGAAAACTAACACTGCACATCACTGTGAACACACCATCCCCACTGTCAAATATGGTGGTGGCAGCATCATGCTCTGGGGGTGCTTCTCTTCAGCAGGGACAGGGAAGCTGGTCAGAGTTGATGGGAAGATGGATGGAGCCAAATACGGAGCAATCTTGGAAGAAAACCTCTTGGAGTCTGCAAAAGACTTGAGACTGGGGCGGAGGTTCACCTATAAGCAGGACAACGACCCTAAACATAAAGCCAGGGCAACAATGGAAAGATTTAAAACAAAACATATCCATGTGTTAGAATGGCCCAGTCAAAGTCCAGATCTAAATCCAATTGAGAATCTGTGGCAAGATCTGAAAACTGCTGTTCACAAATGCTGTCCATCTAATCTGACTGAGATGGAGCTGTTTTACAAAGAAGAATGGGCAAAGATTTCAGTCTCTACATGTGCAAAGCTGGTAGAGACATACCCTAAAACAGCGGTCCCCAACCCCCGGGCCTCGGACCAGTACCGGTCCGTGATTCGTTTGGTACTGGGCCGCGAGAGTTGAGGCTCAGGTGTAAATGTATGGTTTTCAGGGTTTTTATCAGTTTTCAGCGTTATTTTTTTCATTGTTTTTATCGTTAACTCGGTTTTCCTGGGTCTCTTCACGTGTGTTATGAATAAATCTTCTTTTTTTTTCGGTACCGGTACTAGTTTTATTTTGTTGTATTTATCTGCGACACCTTAAAGGCCGGTCCTTGAAAATATTATTGGGCATAAAACAGTCCGTGGCGCAAAAAAGGTTGGGGACCGCTGCCCTAAAAGACTGGCAGCTGTAATTGCAGCAAAAGGTGGTTCTACAAAGTATTGATTCAGGGGGCTGAATAATTACGCACACCCCACTTTGCAGTTATTTATTTGTAAAAAATGTTTGGAATCATGTATGATTTTCGTTCCACTTCTCACGTGTACACCACTTTGTATTGATCTTTCACGTGGAATTCCAATATAATTGATTCATGTTTGTGGCTGTAATGTGACAAAATGTGGAGAAGTTCAAGGGGGCCGAATACTTTTACAGGCCACTGTATTTGGTGCTTTTGACAGCGAAAGAAAGACAGAGAGACAGAGAGAGAGAACACGGATCGCATATTTGAGCATGAGGGTTTCAGCAGGCACTTGTCTGTTTGTGCATGAGTGTGAAGGTTCAGTTACATCGCCATCACTGATAAGCTCATCATTCAAAGCTATTGCAGGTGATGTAAAACAGATGAGGGAACACAAGGTTATACAGTATCTATTTTCCATTACATTCAAGAGGTTATAGAGAGTGGGACAGGATGGAGGAGAGAGCTTGGTAGTGATTACATCAAACCAATATGCAGGCAGAAATGTGATTGTCACTGAAGGAGGTTATCAAGGTCGCTTTCTGCCAGAAGTAACTTTTTTGTGGTTATCACTCGGACAATGTAGACACTGTCCTCTAGATTTTGTGTTATTAGTTTTGGGATCATGGCCTCCTGACAAAAAAGCGTTGTTAACAGTATTATTTTTTATTATTTTATTTTTCTCCCTGCTAGAGCTAGTTTTTAAAAAAGGGTTTTACAATTTTAAGGGGTACCATGTCCCGTGTATGCGAGTGTGTATTTTTGCATGCCCAACCACGTTGCCCTGAGCGTGGCTGCTGTGGTCACAACTCTCAGATTTCTTTAGTCACAGCCTCGATCGCACACAGGCATACAAGCACAGGCACACACGGCCACCCTGCTGATGAAGATTAATTAGTGCAGACTCCCTGCTGATATGAAAGCTCGGGTCTTCAAGTGCATTCTGGGAAGAAGTAAACAATGTGAGAGTGCATCTTGCAGACAGCGGGGACTCACACAGAGGCCGCCACACAAAAATGCAAACACACCGACATAAGCTTGCCCACCGTCTATGCGAAAGTGTGTGTATTGACGTGCATGCAGATCCATGAGTAGGTGCGCTCTGCCTAGACTGATTTACACATGACCGTACCTTGAACTTCGCTACAGTTTCCTCAACAGGTATCGATGTATTACAATCAGTGAGGCAGTGTGCTAAGCCCAATTGAAAAAGAAAGACACTGCAGCAGATGGCTGCAAACTTAGAGAAGTAGAGAAGAAAAGAGAAGAGAGAAAGAAAAAGAGAGGAAATTTTAAATGCAGAAACAGAGGAAGGGAAATAAAGATGGAGAGATAGAGGAATCTGGGATAGCGATCGAGGTGAGGAGGAAAGGATGAATAGAGATTGGTGTCAGTAAGAGGTGATGTATAGAGGAGAGGGCAATGAAAGGAAGCTGGCTTCTCTCTCAGCTCCAGTAGTAATGTCCCTTTCCAAAACATCACTCATATTTAATGGAGCACAGCTACAAGAGAAGGGAGAAGAAAGGAGGGCACGGAACTTGCATGCACCAAACACACACATATGCAGACAGAGCAACACATTAGAGCCTCGTGCACTTTCAAAAAGTACTCAAAGTTGCAGGCACATAAAGGACGCACACACACATGCATTTGGATACTCAGCAAACAGGGTTCTGTGAGACTTAATGGAGTTGAGTCACATGGGCTTTGAGACTACAAAAGGGAGCCAGGAGAAAGAGGGAGTGAGAGAACAAAAGAGAAGGGGAGAAGAATCGAGGAGCACGGACTTGCATATGTGACTGTGCACATAAGTGAGGGGAAGCCGAAATAGAGGCAGAAAGATGATCCTCGATAGCACTGAACTCTGTTGGAATCACATTCAGCAGGCACACAGGAGTGCCATTGTTGTGGAGAAAAACATATGCTGAATATAAAAGTAGAAGGTAAACAGAGAGGGATAGCCACACATAACAGAATGAATCACCCACACACCTCTCACCCAGCCAATTGTCTTATTGACAAATCCCAGTCAGGGCCTTACATATTCTTCTATATTCTCCTATTAAAAGAAATAACTTGGACCTATGGGGGTAAAAAGTACCAGTATTGAGTTTTGTGTGGTGGGCCTTTTTTTATTGTTTTTTTATTTTTATTTTTCTCAGCAAGTTTTATTATTACATCCAGGGATTTACACAAATGCTTTTGCCTTATTGCTTTTTTCCAGGCTCGGGCCTCAATGATGGCCAGTGGCATGCAATACGTTTGGTTGCCAAGGAGAACTTTGCCATGTTGACGATAGACGGCGAGGAGGTGTCTGCTGTGCGCTCCGTCTCACCTCTCAGCATCACCACGGGAGGAACCTATCACCTCGGAGGTAAGGGTCAACCCAGCACCAACACCACATTTCTAATGAGAACTAGACCAACTTTAGTGCCAGCATCATTCATTTCCATCGCATTTCTCTACACTGTGGATGTGTGTACTCCACCACATGCTCCCTATGTTTGAGGAGGTGTGTTGCATGTTTATTTTTCATGTTTTACAGCTAGGATTTGAGTCGTCTATGCTGTTCATATAGAACTTGTGTTGGTTTTGTGGTTATTTGCAGATAGTTCTTCAATCTAAATCAATATTTCTAAATCACCCATATTTGTACATGTGTGTGTTAAGGCAAAAATGATCAAATTTCTTTTCCGGTAGGCAAAGTTTAACTGAAAGTCGCTCACTTAGCAAGAGCCCAGGCACAGCAACAACACCATATATATAGGGGACACAAACTATAACAAACAGACACTCACAGAGAGATAGAAAGAGCGATAACACAAGCAGCAGCCTCAATCTGTCAGAATTAGGAAGACGCCAGGTTAATGATGCCAGACACCTCTGTCTGTCTGTTGGAAGATGGTCCGTATCTAAGTGTACTTGTGTGCATGTGTGTGTGGGTGTGTGTGTGTATGTGTGGGCACCTGTATGAAATTACAGTAACTTAGAGAGATAGTGCAGCTCTGATAGCTCCATCATGCCTCCCCCACCCCCACCGCTCTCTATCTGAGCACAATCTCCTCCATCGAGCAAAATCATTTCCCCAGGCCAGTCAGTAAGGATCAGAGCAGCCGACAAAAACACAGCCCTAGTACTTTTATTCTGTTGTCTATTTTAATTTACTCTTAGCTGGTTTGAGTAAATCCCCAAGTCCATGATGACTCTGTACTTTTTTTATATATGAAATCAAAGTCTGTGAGACCTTGATGGGCTAATGGATTTTTAGTCTAGAGTCTGTTACATCTTTGAAGGATTCTGAAGGTCTTTTGTCAATCTAGGCTGTTGCAGAATCATTGAATTTAATTCTTCATTTTTCATTATTGATATCCCAACTTTCTGTCTCTCTTTTTAGTCTTTGTCTGTCTTTTATATCTCCTCTCTCCTTTTCCTTCTCACCCTCTAGTCTCCACTTGATGCAATTGGTGATTTATTGATTTCAGTAAACTGAGTTGTGAATCAATAGTGGCTGAGAGGAGAGGAGAGGATCTCCGCAATGTCTTTACTCCATGAAGAGGGCAGAGGAGACAGTTAGACGAAGGAAGTCCAAAAAAGGAAGAGAAGAAATAGTACAAAAGATTGACAGGCAGGAATTGCAAAATACAGAAAGAAGGTTTTATAAGGTGAATGAAAAAGGTTAGCACATTAAAGAGTAAGGCAAGGCCAATTAATCTATGACGAATACTTCAAGAAAGTTTTCTGATGTTTTTATTTAACCTATGGTACTTGAGTTGAGGCACATTTGGCAGTTCTTGCACTCTTGAATTTTATTGGGTAGGACACAAGAACCTTTGCACACAGATTTGGAGATTTTCTGCCATTCTTGTCTGCAGATCCTCCTAAGCTCTGTCAGTTTTGATGCAGATGGTCAGAGTTCATTTTTAGGTCTCTCCAGAGATATTTCACTGAGTTCACAGCACGGTTGTCGTTGGGCCACTCAAAGACATTCACAGAGTTGCCACTCCAGTTTGTTTTTTGAGAGGGGGCTATATGCTTATGGTCATGTCCAGTTGAAAGGTGAAACTTTGATTCAGTCCTGAGTGCTTTGGAAAAAGCTTTCTTGAAGAATATGTCTGTATTTTAGCTGTTAACCATTCCCTGAAGCCCAACTAGTCCATACAGAAAACATCAACTCTACATGAATGTGGCACAAGCGTGCCTTACCACTGGGATGGTATCGGGCATGATGATTAGTAGTGATGGATGGGTCCCTTAGGTGTGACATTTAGAAAAGAACTATCTGGTTCTTGTTAGCAGTATGCCCTTTTCTGGCAGTTGCTTAGTTTGGCCAGACAGCCAGCTCCAGGAAGACACCCAGTTGTTCCAATTTGTGCATTGACCTGATCCTCCCCTTTGACTTGTGCAACAGTATTCCCTGTCACCAGGCTTTTGATTCCCAGATCATGTCCAGTCAGTTAAATTTACCACATTGCAAAGATAAGCAAGAGAAATACCTAGAAACTGAACTAACCTATGCTAAATTGGTTCTGAATGTCAGTCATATTCTTTCTTCCAATAAATTTGCAAAAGATTCTCAGCATAGATTTTCATTTGGAAAAGATTAATTAAAAAGAGCAAAATACTGCACCATAGGTGATATATAAAAACTATGTACAGTGCATTGTAGTATATATTCTACGCCACTTTGCATTCCACTTGCATATAAACACATACAGTATGTAATCACATATAAACACTAAATACACATTGCAGCAACTGGAAAAAACAGCAATGTTTTTCAGTAGTTTCTCCCCTTTGATGGAGGTGGTGCGCTGAATTGGCAGGAACTGTGACTGGGGTTTTTCTCGTTAATTTTACATGACATAATGAATGCTGAGGAGCAGGGAGCCTGGTGGTAAACACAAGTTTGAAGGCTGCAGGGGATACAAAACTGTTGATTATTACTATGGAAAGAACTACAAAATGATATTTAGGCCAGCGCTTTAGTGGCTAGGGAAAAACTTTTAGGAGCTGTTTCATGGAAAACAGTGTGCACTGATGCAGCTTGTGTTTAGCTCTTAGGGTTATTTTCCTTTTCTTTTCATTTTTCTGTGATTGGGTTTGGTGTATTTAAATACTGTAGCAACAGAGAAATTCCATGTGGAGCAGTGTGTGAATTTTAATCGCAATTTCCATCTTTCATTCAATATCTTGCCTCCTTGTTATCAAAGAGGAAGCCTAAAATCCTATGTGTGTTGGTTAAGTTAGTACGCAAGTCTGTAACTCACATGAAAAGATGGGTGTCCTACATACACACAGAACTACGTTAGCTCAGACAAAATATCCAGCACATGTATTCAAACCATCCCGCTCATCACATTCAGAGGCTAATTTCCATCTCAGAGGTAACAGAATAATATAGTGAATGTACAGAAGATAGTTTAGCCTTTGGCTTGCCCTCAATTACTCTCTCTGATCGCTCGGCTTGATGAGTCAAAGAGGCCAAGCCCATTAAGCTGTCCTAAAGCTCTCTAACAGTATTCCATCAGCACTTTCACTGTGACTGAGACTGTTCTATCAGCGAGACACAATTAGCAGAAACCTCACAGTATTATGAACAATCCCTGTTTTTTTATATACAGGACAAGGCTTGAGTTAATTGCTGAGAGTAATTTATGTAGGTGCGGCCATCCAGGTAGCCATCTGCTTCAAATCACATGGCTGTAAGGCATCAATCTGCTGTGCTTCCGCTGGCAACAGTTGTAGACCAGAGACCACCAACTGAACCCTACTTCGTAAACAAGTACCATGTAATAGCAGAGATATATTTTATGCTCTTGGTTTTATGTTGTTTCTGTGCTGTTCTTTGTTGTCAACCCCATCTTTGACTCAACACTTTCGAATAGTGATTTAATAACAAACAATAACAAAGTTGTTTTTTTAGTTTAAAAAGTTTTAAAAAATACATACATATATATATAGATATAGATATAGATATAAATTAATATCCACAATGATGTGTCATCTCTTTCTTGGATTTTGTTCTAAGTCACGAGTATTTGGTCTCCATGAAAAATAAATGAGCAAAATAGGAAATGTCAGTCTAGAGCAGACTTGCCCAACTCCAGGCCTTGATGGCCGGTGTCCTGCAGGTTTTAGATCTCACCCTGGGTCTAGACACCTGAATCAAATGATTAGTTACCAGTTCTCTGGAGATCTTCAAGGCTGTGTCCCAATTCAGGGTCTGCACGCTTGAAGAACGCACACTACGCGTACTACGTACGGTGCGTACTATAAGTACGAGAAGTGCGGAAGTGAGAGGCTTGTGAAATGGGACGTTCTAGCCTTCAGCGTGCAGACCCTGAATTGGGACACAGCCCAAGACATGTTGAGGAGGTAATTTAGACATTTAAATCAGCTGTGATGGATCAAGGACACATCTACAACCTGCAGGACACTGGTCCTCGAGGCCTGGATTTGGACTCCACTGGTCTAGAGTAACTATTCCATTCACTTTGATAGCATAGCACCTTAACTTTGCTAGGGAGTTAGAGGAAAGTGGGTGTGACTATCTGCCTCCTATAATCTTCAGTTATATTTTTATTTCTGCCACAACTGCTACATTAAAGCACATTAGCACCAATTAGGGTTTTATTGAGGCGTGACTGTCACTAATCAGAATCAGAATCAGAATACTTTATTGATCCCTGGGGGAAATTATTTAAAAAATGAGGAACGCTTCACGAATTTGCGTGTCATAAGTAATAAGTAATAAGTAATACATACGGTATCACTAACACTAAGTCTGAGAACACATGTTTTACATGCTTTACTTAGACCCACACACACACAAATACGGCATATAAATGTCAGTCTGTATTTAATCAAATCACAGCAAAGTGTGTGTGTGTGTGTGTGTGTGCGTGTGTAGAATTGGCTTATATGAACAAGACTGTTTTTTTTTCTTTTGCATAACACAGTCTTTCAATGCTTTTAACATTAAAATTAATGTTATTCATATGTTATATGAAGGCATGCATATTGACATGAAATATTTGCTAATTCATGCTTTTATTAAATAAATAAATTACCCAGTTTAAATCAGTGGTAACTTTTAATGCATTTTTATTTGATTTGATTTTGGCTATGATGGGACATTATGCAAATGAGGTACTATTCCCAAGGAGTTTAAAGGCTATGCAAATTGAGTACATAATATTTCCCTTTATTGAATATTCTTCCTTATTTCCTTTTTTTATATATATTGTCTAGAATGTGCAGTTTTTGCGTGTCAGTTAATAACAGCTAAAATAAGACCACTTTGCTTCCTCTGAAATTATGTAATAATTGACAGTGCAAATCTCTGAGTTCTGCAGCCATTCAACATTTTCCTTGTGATGTAATAGTCCTGCCATTTAATTTCTGTGCCATTAAAATTCTCTTGGAACCTCTCCCAAGGTTGCCAGGTTATAAGATATTATACTGAGGATGTCAGTGGCAAGAAAGACCTAGGCTTTGAGCCTTTGAACGTGCCCTTTACTCTTCCCTCTTTCTTCATTCTATTCTTTTCAGGTTTCTTTCTGTTTTGCTCCTTCAAATTTCCTCCCTACCTTATGTCTTCATTTTTCTCATTATTTCATTTGCTTTAACCCCTTCCTTTGCCTCCCGCTGGACTCCTCTCCTGCTCCTCTCATCTCCACTCCTCTGTCCATTGAGCACCTGCTTTTAGAAGCAGTCTCCTGAACCCAAAGCCCATTTTACGGAGAGTAGTTTTTCACTCATGACGCTACGCTTAGAGAAATTAGTAAGTGACTGGCAGAAGACATCCATAAATTGAATTTCTCAAGAGGCACGACAGGGAGACACACACAATCACACATAAGTGCACATACACGGAGACACAAAGTCATATTTTCTATTCAGGAAGAGGGGAAAAATTGATACACTAATGAGAGAGCAGTCAATTATGGGACGTTCCACTCTGAAGCTTTCTAGCATTTGATAACTGTCTGTAGGTGGGGGCGGAAAGGAGTATGTAGTGTTTCCTATTGTAGTGTTGAAATCTTGACTTTCTTATACATTTGATAATACTGAGTGGTTCCAAATATTGTCACAGCTTTTCATAGCTCATTGCTTCTTTTCATCATTTTGGAAATGATAGAATGGCTTCTTTCACATTTTCTATTTGTGAATAAATGACTCATCATGACAAAAGTCCTACAGTTGCTTTCCCATTACTACACATAGACTGTACACTATGACACAGTATATTTTTTGACCTTCTTGAAACACAGCATTGTAGCCCTCCAGTGCTTTCTTTTGGTCATTTTAGCATCTTAAGTTCTTGCGGTAACTTGTAATGAATAGCACATTTTCAGCCATGCGTCTTGCATGCCGTTCCTTTTAAATCCTACCTTTACATCCTAAGGCTTGTGATGAATAAGACATGACACTCTGGCAACCACATTTATCAAAGTGCAGTCCACGTGCTGCATGTGCATCTTGTGTCATTTTGTGTAAGTGCAAACAGTTCTGTTTACGTGCATATCAGCTAAGGTGCCAAATGATTTTATTGACATGAGTTTTGTTTGATATTAATGCGAGTTATGTTTGTTTGAGAGTGCTCTGAGGACTTTTTTGGACACTTAGGGTAAATTGCTGAGGGACAAACTGCAGCAGGTGGTCAGGAGATAAGCATTTTCCTTTCCGGGAGTGCATTCTTGGTTTTGTGTGAAATTACATATTGTGTTTGGCAATAGTTCTTGTCTCTTCTGAATATATTCTAGAGTTACATCCTTGGAATATTTGTTTAATAATTTACCTCTGAGCATATTGGCAGATTTCCAACCTACCTCTTCCGGAAGCAGACACATACCTCTAAATGTAATGGGATTTGGAAACATAGCCTGGGAGCCAGCCGTGCACAGGTAGAAGAAAGCTGGTGCTGGTCTTTCCAGTGTGTATTGTAAGACGAGCTCTTTAGGCCCAACAGGGGGATTGTGATAGTGTGCCAACAAGACTGCAGGGGGTTATTGCTGTTGTTCCACATTCTGAACAGTTATAAGAAACAGAGTTCTTCTGTTTGTAGTAATACTGCAAATTAAAGCAAAGAATGACATTGAAATTAGGGAGAAATAAGTACTGCTTATTCTTATCTAGAATTTAGATTAGAAGATCGATTGAGGTATGGTGATGCATTTGCTTTGCTTCCAGCAATTGTTTTGTCTTTGTTGGACTTTCTACTAACAGCGGTCTGAATCTTGAGCTTTGTGTGAGTATATCTGCATTACATTCATACAGTGATACATATTTTAAAATCATCCATCCATCCATCCATTCGCTTCCGCTTATCCTTTTCAGGGTCGCGGGGGGCGCTGGAGCCTATCCCAGCTGTCATAGGGCGAGAGGTGGGGTACACCCTGGACAGGTCGCCAGTCTGTCGCAGGGCCAACACACAGGGACAGACAACCATTCGCACTCACATTCACACCTAATGGCAATTTGGATTTTCCAATTGACCTATCCCCACAAGCTGCATGTCTTTGGACAGTGGGAGGAAGCCGGAGTACCCGGAGGGAACCCACGCAAACACGGGGAGAACATGCAAACTCCACACAGAAAGACCCCGGCCTGATGTTGGAATTGAACTCAGGACCTTCTTGCTGTGCGGCAACAGTGCTAACCACCGTGCCACCGTGCTGCCTCATAAAAAATTAATTTTCTTGAAGCTTCTTGGGGAAATAAAAATGTTCCCAGGGAGGCAGACTAAAACAGAATTGTAACTATATATTAACATTGGTTATGTCTGGTCATTGCTTTAGAGTAATAATAAAATAAAATGCTGTACTTTAAATCTATTTAAAACTCTGCTACTGCAAAATCTACATACTCTCTGAGTCTTATTTATCCATCTATTAATCATTTAATATGCAATATGGTAAAAGGAGCATTTATAGTGCTCATTCATATAGATAAATGATCACCTGTGTCTTTTAAATAGTGATTTGCAGATGTTTGGATTCATTTAGCTTTTTCTAGATATCAGATTTTTGCTTTTGTTTGCTGATTGATGATTAACTTTTAATCCAAAGTCAGCTGTCACCTGAAGCATGCCGGTTTTAGTAGAAATACAGGTGCATTTCAGTTATTGCTCTTAAAAAAGTATTTTTGCATCAAAAGAGTAAATTATAAAGTGACACCTAATAAACTAATCGGATATAGTGTTGAACTTTAATTGCAAAAACCACTCAGTTGGTGGCTTGAAAAGAGAAGCAGAGAAACAAACCTCCCGCTGGCTTTCATGGCCGAGCAACATACATACATCCACCCATAGCTTCATGCATGGTGTCACTCATTCTGCCAAACTGTCAGGATAGCTGGATTTCCTTTGCATTTATAAGCTATCCACAGGACACAAAGTGCTGCCAGCCAGCTGCAGTCTGCTCTGTTTCCCATCTTCTCTTCCTTTTCTATCTCCCTCTCTGTCTTTCTCTCTCTCTCTGTGTTTCTCCCTGGAAAAAAAAAAACAAAAAACCACCAGGCAGGTGTGGCAGGAAAAGAGACAGATGGCAAGGATGACAGGAGAAACTTTTTGGAAGGAGGAGATGAAAATCAAAAGATGTGAAGAACAGGATGAATCCAGCAAACGTGCACACACATACCCTTATACATACTGTTTACTTTCTACTGTTTTATATGCTTTGTGTCAGGGACATAAACTACAATTATGTCGATGTATACACACACATACACACACACACACCCAGTGCACACGCCTTGTATAATAAGTCTCTTTGATGCTTTGGCCTTGAAGCTGATAGGCATGCTGGAGAGTGTGACAGCTTATATCATCACGATGATGGAGATGTCATTGAGCGGTTGTGTTTTATGAGTGACCCGTGTGCTGTTGGACTGCCTGTGCTCTGTAGATTTACACTCCTATACTGTATGCTGTGCAACTATTATACACAAAGCACGGAGGCAGATTTAAACATGTAGAAGATATGCATGTAGAGTACATGTAAACCTGTCATATATCAGTGAAGTTTTGTAAAAGATAAAGAATGTTCAAAAAATACACACAGGTGTATAGTTTTGTCCTAGCCTTGTCCCCTCTTCAGTCAAGGCCCAGTGAAACCTCTGGACGGGCCATTGACTCCTGTACCTCATAAACGTACAGTATAGAGTAAAATCTGTATGTCCTCTAGCCTACTGCAGTCTTAGCACCAGCATTAAGTCTAATGGGCCTTGCGGATAAGCTCTAAAACAAGACAAGTGATGAAGGTTCATGGTTTTAAAAAAGGGGACAATAACCATTCACTGGCCAGGTGTGTTGTTGCTCATCAAGGATAATGTCACTGTCTTCTTTTCATGGTGTGTTTTAAATCGTGAGATTGCAGGGAGAGCATAATAGGATTCTTTCAATCTCCCACTTCTTTCATTTCACTATTAAAACAAGCTTTTATGCATCCCTTTGTTTCTGTTCCTTCTCAAAAATAGTTACAGCATTTTTTCCACTTCCAACTATCTGTAATTGTCAGCAGAAAATTGCCATTTTTTTATGTAACAATGTTTTACTTTCTTTTCTTTTGTTTGTTTCTTGTATGGGTTCCAGGTTATTTTCTGCAAACACTGTTTCCACCAACCCAGCGTTCGTTTCAAGGCTGCATGCAAGCAGTCTTAGTTGATGACCAACCTGCTGATCTACATGCTGTGGAGAAAGGCACTGTGGGAGCTTTTGAGAATGTCAGCCTGGACATGTGTGCAATCATAGACAGGTAAGAGTGGGTCAGGCATGGGCAGAGGACAAAAGCAATGATTGATATAAATCAACTGGTTTTAAATAGGAAGAATCATATACTAGACAAGAGCGCCATGTGGAGTCTTTGAATTTCGATCCAGAGACTTATAGCACAAACATCCACTTGTCTGTTTGAATCAACAAGTATGTGAGTGTATTGCTGTCTCCTATCTGCTTGTCAGATATAGTTGATGGGGAAAATTACAGTGCAAGGAGGTGTGTATTTTATCAGTGGAAAACATTGGACAATCTTAATCAAACATCAAAAATGAGCCATGCAGTTCGGTTTTATTGCCAAGGATACCAGACATGGAAATTCTGCACAGCACCTCCCAATGTTGGCTCACTGTAAGCATTCATTAAACTTGTTGACATTTCAATTTATTTCCTTGTCATGGACTAGACAAACACATTGGAATGGATTCGCCATACATGCAGTCACCCATGCAACATTTGCCTGCATTGATGCCTGTGTGCAAAACCATTTAAACTTTGAGGACACGTTTAATCCCGGTGGTGTTAGTCACGTATTATTTAGTGATTTGTCTTCAGGTGAGGTTTGTCAATGACCTTCATCGATATCCTTGGTGAGCGAAGAAGACACCAAGTACCCCTGCTTGATTGTGATCAATTTAGGTTCGCCACAAGTGGTCTGACTGGCTGGGAATCTTGAGTTCAGACAACTGCTTGGGCACACACTTACACAGGCAGACTCATCAGAAAATCCTGTTTAAGTCAGTGTTGTCATTTTGCATTTGCATTTTCAGATAATGTTTCTATTAAAGTGTTTGTGGCAGTTTAGGCCACCTAGTTTATAACTCTAGTCAAAAAATCCTTTTTGTGCCCTACTCTCCTCCAATAATGAATGAAACGTATTGTATTTGTTCATATTGTGTTTATTCTTACAGTGTACCTGGAGGGGGTCAGGAGGAGGGGCTCTGTGAGGCAGAGTATGACACAGTATGTGTCATACCTAATATGAATGATAATAATAATTTTGATTTGAAATGTCATCCAGTAAATAGCAAAATGCTTACAAAGTCAAAATTTGCATTTTGACTCTGTTTGACTCTGTTTTGCATTGTGCTGTGCAATCAAATGCCCAATTTAGAGGTGCTAATTGACTGAGTCAGCCAGAAGACCGCGTTATTATGTTTTAATTTGATCAAATGTTACTCATCATTGTTACAATTTCACTTCAACAGAATACTGATGCTGTTTATTTTGTGCAATTCTGTGCAACTGCCTCTATGTGACGTACACTATACTGTACGGAGGAAACGATCACAAAGATGAGTGACCGAGAGTGTTACAGACCACTGGAAGTTGGCTTCCTGCTGCTGCATATTGAAAATGCAATAGCAGATGTGCTGACAGTTCTCCAGAAAACTTCTGCCTTCACAGGTGGAGAAAAAAAAACTGTCCATGGCCAAAAAACTTTATTTTGGACGTGAACTAACACAGAAGTTTCCAAATTTAATGAAACTATCCTACTCTCTGTGCTCCCAGTATTGCCCAAGTCTATTACTTCAAATGTTTTGTATAAGCCCTGCAGTACTTGAGGTGGGCCTTGTTCTGCCATGGAAGATGAATGGGTGCACTGTTACCATCTAACTAATCAGAATGTCTTTGAAGGCAGTTCAATAGCCCTGTCTGACCTCCCTTTGATCAATGCCGTTCCACTGTGAGATTGTGTTTAGGGTGAGATAGTGGAAGAAACAGAAACTACATACAACCTAACAGACACACTCTCAGGTGGACACATAGCTATGCCCATGCAAATTCCCACAATGTCACTGTTGTTCTGTAATACTGCCGAGGCAATGAGTGCAGAGGCACATAAAACCACACACGCTCATAAATTTGCCGAAATGTCTTTTTTTTTTCAGGAAAAAAAAAGCCGCATATATAGTTAGTATACTTGAGTGATCACAGCTTGCTGAGCATAATGTCTTTTGTGATTGTCAATTGCAACCCTCTGTGAAAGGCCCTTTATCTGAACCTTGTTACACTGTAAAAACAAACTTTTAAAAATATACTCAACGAAATTGATGTAACAATTAACCCTAACCCTAATTAGTACACAATTTGTTAGGTGCGATCTACTCTATATTTGTACTCAAGCACAACACAAATAGGTCAAATCTACCTAACCTTTGTCGGTATGTTACACCACTACAAACCTTTTTAAAAAATGACTAACATTACCTCTGGATTGGAAATGCCTAGATTAAGTAGGAACATTAGGGAAATGTCTTGAAAATTAACAGAACAATGTTGCATTATCCATAACAAGAAGCATGCTGCAAAGATGTAACTGGAATTGAATCATGGATTTATTTATTTATTTATTTTTGGAGCCTTGCAGAAAAGATTAGCACTAATGCTAGTGCTTTCATCATCAACATACCCTCTGCACCACTGATGAATAGACTTGTAGTCAAGACAAGACCAAGACAGACTGAGTCAAGACAAAGACAAAGTCGAGACCGAGACAAAAAAGCCAGATGCTGCTTCGTTTACGGGTGTCAGGCATATTTATGTGTTTTTGCGATGCACTCGCACAGCCCTCCTCACCACTGTCTACTGTCTCACTCACTTACTGAGAGGACAGACGCACACTCCACTTAACTGTCGCGTCTCTCCCTCTGTTTTTCATATAATGATATTATCCTATATCCTCGCATGTGACTGGCCACAATATGGAGGGATTGGAGCATAGCTGAGCCACTGTGTGAGAGCTGCGCAGCAAAAGGAAATTAACTGTGCGTGGGGCTGCACGGCGTCAAAGCTTTAGCGCAGTAAGCTCGTTAACTTGAAGTTAACTCTACTTGGACAAACTGCCCGAAATGCGCTGACAGAAACATTTCAGGGAATTTGAGTCATTCTGCACTCCAGATGCGTTACTTGCATTAAAAATGTGCTGTGCAATCTAGTGTCACACTAGAATGTTTGTTTTTCACAGCTTTTAGACTGCCACAGGGTCGATTTTGTACATAGCCAAATGCTTGTCAAATATTTTGTAGCCTAGCAGACAGGCAGGATTTTTATTTATTTTATTTATTTCATTTTTTTTACAGCACATGCTGTCCCCCTCGTTTTCCAAGTACACTGAGTCCAAATGTACAAAGAAATCCAAAGATGGCCACAATTATAACCCCCTCTGCTGTCAGTGAAGCTATCCTATGTTATGTGAACAAGGCCAAAGTAGTATGTCACTTTCATCAGTATTGTGTGCACAACAGCAGTAATCATCATGTCCAGCTCCAGAGGTGGAATATTTGTGCTGCTTAACTGCCCGACAGCCAGTGAGGCTGGAGAAGAACTCAGAATTTTAAAGGACCCCTGCAGCTTTTACGAGTCAGTGTTTGTTTGTCCTCCAGCTCGCTTTCCTGCTAACACCATTTTATTACATTCAAGTAAGCAGACTTAAAAATTCTAATCGCATAACTCATACATGACTGTGTGTGTGGAAAACCCCGCTTTAAGCCTCCCGTGCCTCGGGATCCATCCCCACAGGCCTGCAGGCAGATCAAACCACAGAACTTTGATGTGCTCGGGATTTGGGTTGGTATTCAAATTTTAACAAGAAAAACTGTGATGTCTTAACTGCTGTGTGCTCAGTGCTGTGTTCACACTCTGTTTACTTCCATCTGTGAATATAGAGACTAAATTTTAACAATAACAATATGCTTTATGTTAAGAAACCTAAGATGGAACACTGAGATTCAGCATCATTAGCAGGTCTGTCGCCTCGTGCACTCAATAATCAATGATGTTTCATTTTAGTATAGGCAGACACACACTTCAGTAGTCACTGACAGTCTCACTTTATTTAGTCGCACATGGTCCGATTAAAACTGAGTTATTCCTGATTGTTTACAGTTAGCCAAGGTCACCAGTAGATCCTGCATTTTCTTTCACTGACTGGGTGTCTTGGCACAAGTATTGCTGTGGGGTTGGGGGGGTATCAAGTGAAGGCATTACTTTCTTTCTTTTGTTCTTGTGAACACCTTGAATGGAAATGTTAACAGATTCATTGAACCTATCAAGCTAATAGCGACATCATTGGTTATGAAAAGAGTCCAAACAGGGAGAAAATATGTGGAAATTCAAAGAACGAAGGTTCTTTGCCGAGTTCTATTTTAAATTATTAGAAATTATCATCATGCTGACTGATATGTTTGAATGGTTTAGATCTTATCACTGGTTTTGTCCTTTTGAATCAGCTTTTTTACAGCATAAATATTTAGTATCCTTTGCCTGCAAAGGTATGTGTGGTAGTTTTCAAGGGCCTCGGGTCAGTGAAATCATAAAACTTACATTAATCTCAACTCATAGAATCACATTCTTTTATTATTATATTGTAAGACTTCTGTCTCAGATGAATAGGGATGCCACTCTGTCAGTCCTGTATTTCTTTAGATAGTAGCTACCTATAGTAATGGACTTCTAAAGAAAATCTCAATGTGGTCACAGTTCATGTAACCTACAAGTAATCACCTTTTAATGTATTTCCTTTCCTTTTCAACAAGTTAGATATAGTGCACCTTAACATTGTTTATCACAAAATTTAGATCATCTGTTATAAAAAAAGTTTTTAATGAGATGTCTATATGGGCATACGCAAGTTTGTCACATTAAATTGTTAATTCGTCATATTACCATAGCCCAGAATATTCTGTTGTTCTATGAAAAGGAGCAAATTGCCAAAACAAAAAGCAAAGAAATTTTTTTGTTTGTTTGTTTGTTTGAAGAAAATAATCCACTCCTCTCTTCACAACCTAGCACCATATGACTCTGTAAGAGATCTGTTTCCAAGTCAGAGACTCTAGTGTATTTGTCCCATTGCTCAGCTGCGCATTAGAACAACTTCTTTTTTTTTCTTTTATAGTTAAGTTCAATTAAAGCTGGGAACAGAACTAAGAATCAGAATGGGATATCTTTTGTTTTGGAGAACAAAAATACTCTGGTGAGTTTGGGTCATTTTGAGAAAAGATTTGATAAATGGTCTGGCACTTACATGGCGCTTTTCTACTCAGTTGAGCACTCAAAGCGCTTTCTGGCTCAAGCCCCGTTCAGCTAATCACAGAACGGTTCATACAGTGTTTTATCGATGGCACACACTTTCTAACATCACACGCTGACTCATGGTACAAAAATGTTTGTAGTTAGAAAAGCTTTTGTTGAAGCTTTTATTGTTTTCTGATCAATAAGTTTTTTACCGTGATAAATTGCATTAAGTAACACAATGTGCTGTTGGATGGGTGCTATCATTAAAAAGTATCTATAAAAATCGATGTGCTTTCCTTTCAAAATAAGAACTCTTCTGAGTGACAGATATTGATCATTGAATGGTAGTGTATTTATTTATAAAGCAAGTTTTTAAAGCAACAAGTGTTGAAAACATTTCCTGTAAAAGTGCTATTGCTGTCCTCCTCTCTCTAGATGTATGCCCAATCATTGTGAACATGGTGGTCGGTGTAAACAGACCTGGGACAGCTTCAGCTGTACTTGTGATGGAACTGGATACACTGGAGCAACATGTCATACTTGTAAGTATGTGTGTGTGTGTGTGTGTGTGTGTGTGTGTGTGTGTGTGTGTGTGTGTGTGTGTGTGTGTGTGTGTGGCAAGTTGTGTGTACAGTTGTTTGTTCTATTCATTTTTTGTTTCTTTGTGTTCCCGTCCGTGGAACAACACTTTAGGCCGCTCTGCTCTGCCTGTGTGTGTGCGTGTGCGTGTGTGTGCGTGTGTGTGCGTGTGTGTGTTTGATTTAGCCTTCCTCCATTCGAATTTGAGTGATTAAGCTGTTTGTTGGGTTTTTTTCAGCTCAAAGCCACAATTCTCATTAGAGGGACAGATGAACTTTTGAAGTATTCATGGGAATCAGGCTTTTCTGACGACACTGTGTGTTTTGTTCCGACAGAGAAAAAGGAATACGACCCAAAAAGCCCCATAACACAAAGAGAACAGAGTCGGAGAGAGCAAAGCGGGATTTTTTTAAAAATGCTTAACAATTTGAGAATGCCATCCCTCCTCCCATAAGCCTCAAAGACTGTTCTCTTTTAAGAGAAGGCAGATAAGTAAAGTTCTGGAAATAAATCTAAAAGAGCAGATTTAATATAATGGAAGTGTGAGAAAGCCAGAGGAATAAAGTGAGTGAAAAAGACATTTTTCAAATTTAGGCACTGCGGAGTTGGTCTAAGTAGGTAATAATGAATAGATCATAAAAAATACAGAAACAGATGAAGCAAGATGCACATCGAGAAATGTCTTTGTACGACTGCATCTCTCTATATGTGTGAATCTGTGTCCAAAATTGCATCCCTATTTACTATATACTTACTGTATCACATACACCTCTGAGTTTCTGGGGCTATATGGAAACGCTATGCAACCACATAGTGCTCTGCGATGCATTGTGCTGCATATGTGCCAAAATAACAGCTGCTGGTGATGATACATGAAAGAAACAAATGAGTAAACAAGGTGCTGACTTCACGCATGCCCTCTGAAAAAATTTGTCAAGGATTAGTTAGGAGTAATAAGAGACAGCCTAAGGCAGTAGTAACCTAGAAATGAAGGTCTCTGGTTTCCGGCTATAAAGGTGTGAGGCAAATCTGGAGACCTGCCAGTAAAGTGTGGGGAGAGAGAGTGAATGAGCAACTCTTTTCACTTCCTTAAAGAGCCGCTTCTTTGTCACGGACCTCTAAATAGTTTCTCTGGTGGAGCTTGTCGGTGGCAAAGTTGATGAAATGGAATGGACGGGCATTTATATAGTGCTTTTTCAGTCTTACTGACCACTCAAAGTGCTTTAGAGTAACAACCACATTTAAGCATGCATTCATACAGTGCTTTATTCTACATTTAAGCACCTTATTAACCCAACATGCACAAAGAAGCTGAGGTACCTTCAAACAGCACACATGGGTACAGGGCAAACCTTATGACCACCAGAATTACACTTCTCAACCTCTGGACTACGATGGCAGCATAAATAAAGAGTGAAACAAAACCATGGTGTAATTTGACGCCATGAAATGATTTAAAACATGTCACCAATTAAAGACCCAGGAGTGTGCAGTAGTGTCCCATCCTTTAGTGATTAGATACGTAATAGTCAATTAATGGAAGAATAAATATGTTTTAACCATATTCTGAGATAAAAACAATAACTGAATGGTTAATAACTTAAAAAAAAAAAAAAGAGTATACAGTTTTGAAAACTGCATTTTAGTTCATGCCAATTAAATACTTTGACTGTATTTTTTTGTCATTAAAAAATAAGCACAGGGGTTACCAGCATTTACAGCTTTTATGTTGATACTGCCATAAGCTCCTTTCCAAATCCTGCTAGTATTCCACTCTGATGGTAAATATATGCAGACATAATTTTTGTATTGACTTACTAAATATTCTAATTAAGTTCCCTCTGGAGAAATTTCTCTGAATTTCTCTGTACATTGAATCTTTCTGTTGTGGTACATAACACTGAAGAAGTCCTAGGAGAAATGCTGGCTATTAAACTACCATTGTATTAGAGCCTTTGCCAATGGCTTTGAGCCAGAACAGAAACATCAACCTCAACACTTCTCTTGATCCTTTGAGATTCCTCAGTACAGTTACATCCTCCCAACACTGGTTGTGGTTAACAAAAAGAGTCTCCTCTAATCAGAAAACCACCCTGCAAAACTGAGATCAATGAAGTAGTCGGAGAACATATAGAAAAGAAAAGGCTGAAAAATAAAGAAACTGCAGACAGAAATAAGGAGTTGATAGCAGGCAAACTAACAAAGAACTATTAACATATTGCAGGCTCTTTTTCTTTTTAAACTCATTGTTAAGCCTGTGAGGAGTCACACTTCAATCAAGAAAGTTTCACTTCAAGGCACGCTCGCAATTCACTTTGAAGTGTAATTCTTCCTGCTGTCCGCGTCCCTGTCTGTCTGTGTGTACGTCAACACAAACACAACATCAATATGTTGTCCGCTAGATTGCTCGAGTGTTAGGGAGAAGACGCCGCTCCTTGACAGGCACTGAATAGAGACAATGTGGTGAGCGAGGCAACCATATGAAATTGCCTTTTGGACGAAGGGGAAAATAAAAATAGGGGGGAAAAAAGAAAGCAGCTTTGGAAACTGAGTTGCTATTTTAGGTCCATCGTGGATTTGGAAGCTTTAGTTGCTGAATTAGATAACAAAACAGAAATGTTACTCTAGCATTTGTCTATAGTATATTTTTGAGTGGCTTACTGTAGCCTCTTCTCTCGCACCAGCCTCAGGGCAAAAAGAAAAAAAGAAAAAACTGCCAATCTATGAACGCTTTTCTGTTTACGGGGAATCAACTGCTGATTTTGCTGGAAAGCCAGGCCTTAACACTGCCACCACCCACGGCCATTTTTTATTTTTATTTTTTATTTTTTTTTGCCTCATTGGTTAAGATTTATAAATAGGAAAAAAGTGTTTCCTCATCTGTCATCCATTCAACAGTTGTGCTCCTTTAAATATGGATGTTCCCCAGTGTCAGTGTATATCTCAACATGACGTGGTGTCACACTGAGTAGGTGTCAAACACAGACTTGTATTGTAAGCCTAATTTTGGGGAGGGGATGTATAGTGCGCTTGTTTTTTTTTGTGTTTTTCCTTTAATACCCATCCTCCTTCAACTGCTCATGTTTGCTCTCATTTTTCTTCACCCTTGCTCTGCTCCAGCGATCTATGAGCCTTCGTGTGAGGCCTACAAGCATTTGGGCAAGTCCTCCGATGCCTACTGGATCGACCCCGATGGCAGCGGACCTCTTGGCCCCTTCAAAGTTAACTGCAACATGACAGGTGTGTGTCTCCAGTGTGTGTTTGCGTGTGTGCCTTCCATACTGTCTAGCCCCAGTGACCTGTGAAAGGAAATAAACTCTGCAGCCTTAACCTGTTATATCTGTGGTTTCCATGGCAACATGTTCACAGTAACTGACATTTACTTCTGAAGCAGCAGCAAACACAGATACTGAGATGCACATGCACATCAAAACACACGCCACAAACATATACGCAACGAAGCTGTTATGCAACTCTAGGAGTGCTCTAAGGGTCTGTGTGACACTTCTTCTGTCACACACACCTGCACACTTCCATGAACACACACACACACACAGTGGAATAAGTAGATAGTCTGGAACGGCAGAGCATGGAGGCAGAGCAAAGGCGAGACTTTTAATGAAATGTCACTGCACTCCACTGGCTGGCCCCTCAGTCACGCTGAATAGCGCACTCACACACACCTCTGAAATGTTAAGAGTTTCACGCTCTCTCTCTCTCTCCCGCACACACACACCTCAGAAACCTGAACCACACACACACACACACATTCCCTGACTGACAGTGTGAATGAACAAGGAGCTGTGTGAGTGACTGGTTCGTACTATAACAGGACAGAAGTGTCTATTAAATCCCGGAGTCTCATAGCTGTAACTTAGATTACACGGAAAGAACTTCACTGCCATGACAGCTAAACTGCACAACTCATGTGTTGCTATGTCTGCATGTGCGAATCGATTGCATGTGTAAAATTAAACGAACGATCAAATACGTTTCCTAGGTTTAAATTGCGCTATGGCTTGTTTTCATTTTGAATGTGTTTTGTCTATTTTCATAGAGGACAAAGTATGGACCACAGTGATGAACAACCTGCCTCCCAAAACCATAGTCACAGGCTCCAGCAGAAACAGACGGACCGTGTTACAGGTCAACTACAGTGCCTCAATGGACCAGGTAATGCACTTGAACACGTTAAGCATAGAAAGTGTTTTGTCTGCAAATAAGGCAAAAGTAGTATTATACTTAGGTTTAGAAGCCAAAAAATCTTTTTTTTTAAAAATGAAAAGGAATATATTATGAGATGGAAAAAAGGGTTTGGATTTGTTTGAATTGTAGCCCTCAGGCTCTGGGCTTCTCCCTTAGTACATATTATGAACGATGAGAACCGTGAGGATTTTTTTACTGACTACTGCTAACATCTGTTTTGTTTTAGATGATTTTATCCCACCCTTTAAAAGCAAGCCTAATATGGTGCACGGCACACGTTACTCTGCTGTTGCTGACAGGACCATAGGGTTTCATTTTTGGGCTGTTTTCTCTGAGACCTCTGGTTGTGAGAAAGCAGCTGCATTTTCTTCTGTGATAGCAGTCTTCTTATTGTTTGCTGAAAAAAAAGCCCTTTATTTTTCCGACTACGCCTAAGTCACATGGACTTGAATTGGCATTAACATTATGCATGCAGTGCGTGAATTAAAAAGTAGTGAAGCAGTTATAAAGCCACGTCTCTTTTCCCATGGCACAATACTGTATTTATTAAATGAATATGTGCAGAATAGTTCAATCATTACAACTAATCATTTATCATTTTTTTCTTGGCAAATACTAAATGTGCTTGTGGAGCTGTGCCTCGAGTTGTATGCAAATTGAAGTTTTCCCAGAGCTAATGTGTTCCCCAGCCTCTGTAATTTCTGGTTAAGTAAACATACAGGCAGCATGAATTTGGGATAGCTTGAGTTTTTACATATCAGTAGATACAGTGATTAGTGCAAGATAATTGAAAACTAAAAGGACACTTCATTGGTTATACTATCCCAGTGTCACATTCGACCCCCATTTTCCTTAAAAACTGTCTTAATTTCTTCATGTCTTAGATTTAACAAGTTGCTGGAAACATTCTCCCGAGATTTTGGTCCATATCGACATGATAGCATCACAAAGCTGCTGCATTTTGGCTGCACATCCATGATGTGAATTTCCCTTTCAATCACACCCCAAAGGTGCTCTATTGTACTGAGATCTGTGAAGGCCATTAGAGCACAGTGAACCAGACACCAGATTGAGATGATTTGAGCTATGTAACATAGTGTGTTTTACTGTTAGAAGCAGCCATTAGAAGACACTGTGGTCATAAATAGATAGGCATGGTCAGCAACAATACTCAGATAGGCACTTAGACACTGCAACACTTAGGCAACCATACGTACTTAAGACCCCAAAACTAGACAAGAAAACATGCATCATCATACCACTACTAGCCTAACTGCAAGGCAGTTGCTTTTATGTCGTTCATGCTGGCACTACCGTCAAAATTTCTGTCACAGCAGAAATTGAGAATCATCACAGCAGGCAATGTTTTCCCAGCTTTCTTTTGTCCAACTCCTGAGTAGAGATGGCACGATACCACTTTTTTATGTCCGATATCATAAATTTGGATATCTGCCGATACCAATATGAATCCGATATAGTGTGTTTTTTAATCAATAAAACTGTTTTTTTAATATCTTGCTGCTTTTTGTATAAGTTCAAACTCAAGTTAAAAAAAACAAACACTAAAGCTATTCTATGCAAAAAATACAATGCACCGAAAATATTTCATAGTTCAGCAATATCAGTCTCTCTGATCAATCTAGTAAACTTAACCTACACCATCCTCCCTATTCTGGTATTTTAAAGAGTAAGCAACCAAACTAATAGGGTTGTAAAATAGGGAACCACCCTCCACCTCATGATGCTTAACTTTAATTTGATGCAGTGTGAAAAAAATGCACAGAAATCAATTATTTTCAAGAATAATTAAATAGATTCAACATCTTTCTTCAACAGAATTGCAGACTGCACAGATGGTACCTTCCCAAAGGAAAAAGTACTATAGCTTTACTAGGGTATATTAGACTTAATAATTACTATGTACAGTAATGGACTTCTATACATTTTACATCAGATTAAAACTATGGGTGTAAGATTCGGATAATTATTTATTAAAAGCTAGACATTTTAAATGAGAATAAGAAAGAAAAGTATGTTTTTGTGCCCCCTTTTCCCTGTTCATGCCCTATCGGCCCCCCTGGCTAAACTTTGCTAGATCCGCTCCTGCACAGTTACCAGCTGTCAGCTACGTAGAAAAGGATCCTGGTGTACAAAGTAATATTAAAGAAATTGTAACAACAGCTTAGTATGGGACCGATACCGATACGTAATATCGGATCGTCCATCTCTACTCCTGAGCCCATGAGAATTGTAGCCTCAGTTTCCAGTTCCTGTCTTGACAGCAGTGATACACAGTGTGGTCACTTCAAAGATGACCTCTGCCAACAACAAGGCGGCAGGCCATCTTGATCATGTCATACCTAAATGCACTGAGATGCTGCCATGTGACTGGCTGATTAGATGTTTGCATTAGCCAGCAGTTGAACAGATCCACCTAATGAAATGAAATGAAATTTCTGCATGGTGTTTGTAATGATCTCACACACACAGGATGGTCTTTCACTACAGTAACATTTCAAGCATTTCTTAGCTCAGAGTATTATATTTTTTCAAAGCTGCTCCCAACTTGTTACTTTTCGACAGTCAAAAGACTGGGTTAGTATCATATCAATGTGCCAGGTTAATACTGTGAAGGGTCATACTTTAAATGAAGCCAAATTGTCTTCTAAAACTTTTTTGGTTCCTAAACAAACCGAAGCAAAAATTGAAAGTGAAAACAAAGTCACACAAGCACACTGAGCCCCAAAATGGGAGACAAACCACGGTCTTCTGACTGACAGAGCTGTAACTTCCAACCTCCAAATGCGGATTTTGTTCCTCTTTAAGAGGATTGTTATCGCTCGGCCTCTGCTGTTCCTGCAGCTGGTGCTTCAAAGCACTGACAGCAGAGGTCCTGGGTTTAGAACACAGTGAGCATTTATGCTGCAGCAGTTTTTCTTCTGTTTTGACAAAGTTACTAACTTTATGATCGCAGTATAATACAGCCAGAGCTACAGCACTTCACGCATTCAGCCAGTCTTTCAAACATACTGCGATATACTAACATAAAAAGTGTCCATCATCATCCCCTCATCACCTGCCTGCTGTGCTTCACCCACACACAGTTCAGACTACCTAAATCTCTTCTCACACTCAAGAGTCAATATCTTAATCTTTCTGGTGAGTGATTACAGATTGCAGTTGTCACTCACAGTCAAAAGAAAACTGTGTGTGTGAAGTTTAAAGGAACCCCAATGGGAAGAGACTGCAGGATGACTATGACATTACATGGTTTGAGAAGCATATCCATCAAATTACGTTATTTCATAATTTGTAGTGGCCGCTTATTCCATTTTCAGCTTCTCGGAGTCACAGAAGGCAAAAATTAAAACAACTTTAGAGTGTGCTTTCTTTCGTTTCACAGCTCAGTAATTTGTTCTTACATGAAACGGGCCTGTCTGGTCGAAGAAGATAAAATGAAAATACATATCCCTGCTTGTGTTTTCAGGTGACAGCCATCACCACCAGTGCAGAATACTGTGAGCAGCAAATCGCCTACAGCTGTCGCATGTCCAGACTCCTCAACACTCCAGGTAAAGGCTGAGGATGGCATCTTTATTCACCGCTGACTCAAACATGGGTAGACAGTGCTGACACAGATAGGTTTGGTTTTCACCACATAGTCAACCTTTGATGGAAAATTCATAACATATAAAAACACAGTCTTCCCGTCTGCTTCTGTCTGAGGATTCTGTGTATGGGAGACTGAAGATTGTTTTATTAGGGCTCTTTATGAGTGTCAAAATCATGGGGGATTTAAGGACATGGCCTTTGCTAGATCTGATTATAGACCTGTTACAGATTTTCTACTAACATCACCAAAACAGAAATTACAAATATATTTTAAAAAATGGTTTACCACCCCACAGGCTGAATACCAGACATTTGCAGTATTTATGCCAAGGAGCTTTAAAGCTTTTCTGGTGACTGGTTGCTGTCCAGCACCATGGCAAGATACCCTTCATTGGCTTTCCCCATGTGTATGTTTGAACCGTTGCCTGCATCCTTGTTTTTAGCCACCAACAGAACTACACACGATACAACTGAAGCAGACCTCTGAAAATGAGTTGTGTTCTGGCTTTGCTCATTCTGACTAGATTAACTTGGATTACACACATTTGCATTCGATTTGTTTGGACTGAGTCAGTTTGGCTGTGGTTTGCCTGAGCAAGGCCTGGTAGGGTTTTGTGTCAGTTTGGTTTATATTAGTTAGGCTGGCGGTTGTTTAAGGTTTGTCGTGGATTAGATACATTTGATTTGTGTTATGGTTCGGTTTAGCCGTGTGTGAATGGCTTAAACAGCTAAAACGCCTCTACGCAACAAGAGGAGGGCTCATAGCTGTGCAGCTGTCTCTGGTGGTGACAGAGGCATGTTTGTGTTTAGTCTAATATCTCACTGGGTTTGTGTGTTTGTCTGTGTATGTGTGTGTGCGTGTGTGTGTGTGTGTGTGTGTGTGCATCCTCATGCATGTGTGTGGGTGTGCATGGTATTGTTCACAGAGCATTTGTTTTTGTTTTAATTTTTTTACTACAAGAATTACAAGCTTGCTGTCGGAACAGCTTTCTATTTAGAATTTCCCTCTGTTTCCTAACACACACTCGTGCATACGCACACACACACACACACACACACACACACACACACACACACACACACACACACACACACACATTTATATTTGTGCACCATGACACACCTTAGGGAATAGCTTCATAAAGACAAGACACTCCTAGCAATTAAAGTGAGACAAGACAGAAAGAGACTGAGATAGGAGTAGAGGATGGCGAGTTCATTTGATGTGTGTGTGTGTGTGTGTGTGTGTGTGTGTGTGTGTGTGTGTTGATGCGTATATTTGTGTCCATGGTCCTTGATTGACTGACTGGGAATAAAGCAAAAAATAGTTGGGTATTAGTGCAGCAGACCAAAACTTTGCAATTAACTTCCACTCCTCTCTGAGATTGCACCTCCATCTACAAATATGGTATCCGCATACTCGCGCATACACAAACCCATGCTTTGTTAAAATTCCTCTTTTTCTTTTTAACTCTCAAGCCCTCTGTGGCGTGTACACACATACCCTGCCACAGCCACACACAGACAGCCAGTAACTAGTTTACTCCTAATTCAGTACCTTGCAAGTTAGGGGAAATCCAATTACTAGTCTAGAATGACAGAGAAAGCAGGACCAGGAAAAATCATTTACCCAAAAATATGCTTCATAAATTAGCTGTCAGCTTTCATCAAATTACACTGTCAACAGCATTTCCACTGTGAACCACAAGCACACACGCACGCGTCACTATACACACTTGCTACTCTTCCACTTCCACTTTTTTCCCATCCAGATCTCATCTATTAGACTAGGGTTGGCATTTTGGAGCTAAACGAACCGTTAAATGGGAATTATATTCTGCCACCAGTGACACCCTTAATTTGAATCCTTGGCAGTAATTGTTCTAATTGCCTGACCCCTTTCTCACCTCCTGCACCTATTCTGTCCTTTTTATCATTTTTTATCACCTCTCTCTCTCGCACTCAAACATCCACAAATTCCTTCTCGCTCTCGAACGCTCACTCGATGGCACGATTGGGAGATCCAATAATCGGGGACCTCGATGCTGATGTGTACAGTAACACGCAAAGAAACACGCGCACACAAGTACATAGAGAAAAGCAATATTTTCCTTCTCTTTCCTTCGGTCCTTCTTCAGTGTCATTTTCCCTCTCCCCACTGCTCCCTATAATCTTCTGCATGCACATTTATCAATTTCTAGCTATCTATTCTCTCCTCTTCCTTCACTCTTATCTCCCCTATTCTCTCATTGTTCTCCCCCCTCCTCCAATTTAACATCTCAAGTCTCCATTTTTGCCTCATTCTCATTCTTCACCTCCACTTTTACCTCACGGTATTGTCTCCCTCTCTCTTTAAAACCACTTTTCCCATCATCCTACCTCTCTGCCCTGGTCTTCGCACTCACGCCGTTGAACACTTTTCCCATTAGTGTTAGAATCACAGCTTTTAGATAAGAATTAGCGCCCTTCACTAATGATTTAGTATCATCAGTACTCCCTTCACCGCAAACAATCTGTAAACAAGCGAAAGAGCAAGGCTCGCACAAACAAGCCTTTGTGTAGATGCAAACATGGATAAAAACACACATCCATAATTCCCTCTGATACACACCCTCACACCTACAAAGGAGTTTAGATAAAGCGTTTTTGCTGAAGTGTGTTGTTGCTGCACAGCTGTCCTTAACTTACAAAGCATTTTCATTCCCTTGTTTTTCTAGTGCCTTTGCTCCTTCATCAGCTTGTGTCCTTGAAGTAACCCATTACAGTTCCCAGCAAATCTTACAGTTTGTATATTTAGTATTAGATTGCTTGTTTATTGTCATCAACACCCATCGGCTCAAACATCTGATAAGAACAATTGCTAAACATTTCATTGTAAACCAGACCGAATGTGGCATCTTTTTTTTAAGATAAGTACAAATGTTTACAGTTTTCTTCCTTTCTGTAATATCTGCAAGGGCAACCACAGTTAAGATAAGGTTAAGGTTATCATGAGTGTTTGTGTTTTTCTTTTTTCCTTTTTTTTGATTGAGACCTCGATTTTATGAGGTTTCGGGGATGTCTAAAGGGCCAGGCCTTTGTGGAGCATGATGCTTTGCCCATGTTTCATTGTGCCTATTTGGAGACCTCAAGGACATCCTGACTGCTTATCTGTTACTTCAGGAGATTCCCTGAACTATACCCTGAATTTCCTTATTATTTGAAAGGAAGAGGGGATGTGGGAGGGAGGTGTAAACATATTTCTATGTGGTTGGATAAGCTCAGGATGACCATACTTCTGTAACATTTGTACTTATCTCTCTTCTTGATATCAAGCATTTCCTGGATAAACGTGGCCATATTTTATACTTTGCAGAAATGATCTCTTGGGAGGTTATTTTCACATAAAAATGCATGATGCAAGCGTATGGTCAAAGTATGATTATTCAGTTAAAGCACTTGCTTGAGATTTTTTTTTAATAAAAGAAAAACTTACCACACTTCAAAAGGTAAGCTCTGAAGAATTTAAAGGTTTAGCAACATATGAGTGATGCAAGCCAAAATAAATGCCTTGACAAAGCAATAATATTTCTCCATATAATAAAAGAAAAACATTTATTAAAAAAATGTCAATCTGAAACATTTTTTGTCTCTTTTTTAAAGGGTTTTAGCCTGGCTTTGTTTAGCTACTTCATGGATAAAAATATTGCACTGCACCTCTTAATCTTTGATTTTATACACCTGAAAAATAGCACTGAAAATAGCACCTCCTTGAATTCAAACACCTGGCTATGCAATCTGCCTTTGCAAACATTTGTGAAAGAATGGTTTCTGAAGCGCTCACTACTGTACTGTAATAGGATGACACAAAATTCCATTGTTCAGGAAGCAAAGTGGCAGATCATGTAAAGTTACAGAGCAGGGCAGAGGTGCATGGTATGGATTTGCATGGCTGAGCAGCTTATAGGTATAATGTGTAGGTAGCCCACTGCTTTTGTCCATATAGTGTATTTAGCATGTTTCCTCACAGAGAAACTCTTCTGATGCTCCATTTTCTCTTCCTCTCTTGTGTTGGTCAAAGACAGAAATGTCTAATGCCTGCAGGCAAGCGAGTGTGACGTTCGTGGCAACAGCTGTGTGCAGATCAAAAATGGATAATATATCGAGTGCCGCGTTTAAAGCGTGGAAGTACTAACCTTACTTTGAGTTGAATTCCGTAAAAAGTGACAAAAACACTAGCGTCCGCTGCTCACTGCGTGGGAAGAAAACTTCTTTATACAGCGAGAAAAACCCCTAAACGTCTGAGCAAGCACCAAATACGTTGCCGCTGGAATGTGAAATTATTATTATTATTATTATTATTATCCTTCCACTGACCGCTGCAGCACAACTGCACCAGGGCAAACCTCCGCCTGCCCCACTCCTGCTATACAGGTGAAAATAGAGCAACATGACTGCTGAGTCTTTGATTTTATTTATTTTCTGCTGTGTTTTACTTGCATCTATTTGAAAGAGTGAGTGTAAACAAAAAAACATTGAATTTTATATGCTGGAATATGCAGAAAATAGGTTTAAATGTTAAACAATTTTCTTCCAGTCAGAGAATGTTGCATATAATTTAACGTTTGCTTGATGCATAAAGTTAAAAGATTAAAACTAATAAAACAAGTTTTAAAAAGAGACTTTTTCATTTGATTACATTTGATATGAAAAAGTAGAATTGGGCTGAAAAATCTTTTGCTTTCTTACCTATTTAGGGGATAAATCATGTTTTAAAAAGTAACAAAGTAACTAATTACTTTTGAAAATAAGTAAACTGATTACCTTCCTTTTTTCGGGAAGTAATCAGTAATTAATTAGTGATTACTTTTTTCAAGTAACTTGACCAACACTGACTGATACAGTCACTTTTTTTTTGTTTATATGAATAAATGCTGGTTAGATCTCCAGCCAAGCTCATGCTCTTATTATAAAATCCTAATATTTCGGGATTTTATCACATTAGTAGCATACTTATAGGCCGTGAAAATGGTACACAGACAATGATGAAAGTAAGAAGAAAAGAAAGCTGAAGAAATACTTGAGATGTCTGTCACTCCTGCTCTGTTTACATTACAGTCACATGTCAAGCCAAATTACTGTTTTTTAGCCAGCAAGGATACTGATTCAGCTGTTGACAAGGACATTAAAAAGTGCTTCTTTGGCTGGCAGTCGAGGCAAAAACAACTCAAAGCATCAAATGTGAACAAGTGTTTATTTGATTTTATTAAGTTTACCTTGTCATTCTTTTAATGAGCATGTGCTCCTTTGTGACTATACCTTGCAGGTTTTGGGTTTTTTACAGACTTCTGATGTAAAGTCCTATTTGTAACAACCTTGCATGAAAAGCAGGTTAGAAATTGGTCGTTGGTACAAAAAGGGTATAAAGGACAAACAAGGAGAGAGTCAGGGACACAGGAGGAGGTAAAAAAAAAAAAGGAACAGGGTGGGATAGAGATGAGAGATGAGTGGGGTTCAGGATAATGAGGCTGTTTGTATGTGTGGCATTGTTACAGTCCAGTCCTTGGGCACTTCTGGTCTCAATTATTGCCTCACAAGTAACAGCAAGCCAACCACTGTCATATTCCACGCACGTCTTCGCACACATTCTCGAAGGTCTTGCATTACACCCTAATGACTTTATTCCGTGGATCTGGTTAACCACTTGTTTATTTTTTTTCTTTTGTTTGTGGTTTTGGATGTTCATCATTAACCTTTACAAATCCAGCAGTGGCAATTGCTGTTTTTTTCCCTCTTTTCTCCTTCTCTCCCCCTTCCCTCTTAAGCTCACATGCCTATAAAAATAACAGGTACCTGATAATGGTTGCACTGCTGTGAAATGAGAAAATGGCTAGCTTGCATCCAGCTGAACTCAAAGTTTGTCACTCCTTATGTTTTATTGGTAAATATGCAATTCTTGACAAATCTGCAATGAACGCTACCACCTCCCTCCGCAGAGTGGCTTTTAACATCAACACACTCTCATATGTATTTATTTAGCAGTTTTACTACTAATGAAAAAAAAGGATGAATGTGATCAACAGGGACCTTGCCTTGACTATAAGATAAGATAAGATAAGATAAGATAAGATAACCTTTATTAGTCCCACACGTGGGAAATTTGTTTTGTCACAGCAGGAAGTGGACAGTGCAAAAGTTATGAGGCAAAAATTAGAATACAATAAGAATAAATACAGTACACAACTGTACAGAATAGAATAAAATAAAATACTATATACAGTAGAATAAAATAAAATAAATATACAATAAGATAAAAATAGAATACAAATACAAATACTATATACAACTGAGTAAAAATACAACGATGACAGAAAGGATTATTGCACTTAGTATTATTGCATATGTATGGATGTGTGTGCTTGATCAGTTAAAGTCTTTATTATGGAGTCTGACAGCAGTGGGGAGGAAAGACCTGCGAAATCTCTCCGTCCCACACCGTGGGTGCCGCAGTCTCCCACTGAAGGAGCTGCTCAGTGCTGTCACAGTCTGCTGCATGGGGTGGGAGACGTTGTCCAACAGGGATGACAGCTTAGCCGCCGTTCTCCTGTCACTCACCACCTCCACTGGGTCCAGAGGGCATCCTAGAACAGAGCTGGCCCTTCGGATCACCCTGTTCAGTCTCTTCCTGTCCCCAGCAGAGATGCTGCCGCCCCAGCAGACCACGCCATAAAAGATAGCAGAAGCCACAACAGAGTCATAGAATTTCTTCAGGAGTGGGCCCTCCACTCCAAACGACCTGAGTCTCCGCAGCAGGTACAGCCTGCTCTGCCCTTTCCTGTAGAGGGCGTCTGAGTTATGAGTCCAGTCCAGTCTATTGTTCAGATGAACAACAAGGTACCTGTAGCTGTCCACATAACTGTTTGGGATTATTTCATTATTAACTTCTCTTTATATTTCTTGTATTACCCCCTTTTATTTGCCTATTGTGCCCACGCTCTGCCCGATTGTGCCACGTATTTCATTACTCGACTAATGTTCTGGTTACAGTGTCATTAATTTGTGAAAGCACTCGAGGCAAGAAGCAAGTCAGGGAAGGAGAGAGAACAAGAGCTAATAGAGTAAAAGAGGAGAGAAAGGAGAACTATCTCTAGGATCCTCAGGCATCCTCTCTCTTTCTTGCTCTCTATGTCTCCCCAGTTTCTTCCTGCCCTTGCTTTTCTTACTCCCTGAAGACAAGATGCTAATTAACATTAAACCATCATTTCTAACTTCACCCACTTTTACTGCATTGATAAGAATCTACCTCAGTTCAAGGCTGCATGTAGCTTTTTTTTTTTTGCCCCGTGCCCATTGCAGGCAGGGGGTGAGAGCTTATTCACTCAGATGATGAGAGACACTTGAGGCTGACATGTAAAAGTTTGGCTTTTTATAGCACAGCAAGTTAACAGATAGAATTACCCTGAAAGATTTCACACGCCTCTCTGATAAAAACAGTCGAAGACATCTGTGATGGTAAAACATCTGCTATTAGCAAACAGCAGCGTGTGTGATGATGACGTGCAGCACCAAGCCTTTCTGTAGCTATGTGGCATTTAGCAGGAGAGACTTTACAAGAAACGGCAACAAAGTGCAATCCGTCACAGAGGAGCCCAGATCATTTACATCGCATAACGCGTGCTCTCTGGTTGCTGTTGCCTTGGTAATGCGTCATTGCCCGGGATAATGCTGTCATATGTTGTGTTGACAGAGTCATGCGTCTTATTCCGCCCATGTTTCTCTACCTGAGTCCAACACTTACAGCTTATAGCCAAGCAGGTGCAAGTGTCGAAAAGGAAAATAGTTTAACACTTTACACTACATTAAGCTGGAGTAATAAGGTGTTTGCAAGAGCAGCGTGTCTTTTATTTCATTTCTCGCACTTTTTTTTTCTTTTTCCATATTTCTTTCTGTCTTATTGTGCATGTCGTTTTCTCTGGTAGTCTCTCAGTCTCTCAAACTCACAGATTCCCATGGGTGGTCGAGTCTTTTTGTGACAACCAAAATGTGTAGCTGTGGTAAATGTGCAGTGTAACTGATGTGATCTGTGGAGGGAATGCCAGCTGGCTATGAAGCCACTGATGTCTATGTCTATGTGTGCCTTTAAAGTCTGTATTTCTTTTTTACCAAGTCATTACCTGTGTGTATTTTCCCCATGTGTGTTATCATTAGCATTGCCAGAAAATAATCTTTCTGAACCTGCTGCCCAGTGGCAGTTACCCCAGCATGACAAATACTTACTTTTCAGCTTCCCCAATAGTGAACAAACCCTTTTTAATGCAAGTATAGACAAAAAGAATAAGTAACCATTAGGAAATATACTTTTCCAATACATCAAAATTTCATTCGGCATATTCTTTGTTTGATTTAATGATATGCTTATTCTAGTGCGAGCAATAGCAATGGATGTAAAAAGAAAAATAGTTTTTGCTGGTATTGGATGTGCACTGGATGTGCACAGTTGCAGTTTTAGCTCAATTAAACCAGCCCAAGCTGTAGAGATAGTCAATGTGACCGTGATCTGTCACATATCGGATGAGTTAAACAGTATATTGACTTCTGTAAAGACAGTCTCCCTGTTGCATCTGAGCTACATCAGCCTCAAACTGAAATCCAGCCTTCTATATTGGAGGTAGTGAGAGCAATTATCCCTCATAGTTCCCAGTTTGAAGTCTTCTCCCTTCACCACCACCTGCAGAGAGTCCGAGAGAGAGAACCAAGGACAGAGTTGGGCTTCCTGATTAACTTTCTTCACTTGATCAGCATTCATCTTAATTCCCCAGCACCAGCAGCACACAAGAATGCACTCATTACCACGGACTGCAAAAGCATGTGAAGAATACTGCAGTGGATGCTGAAAATCCTCACACTTCTCAGTTATTAGTTATCGTCTGCTCTGACCGTTTCAGATGAGTGTTTGCAGCCTCCTTCCACAAACAGCACACTGGATAGGGATGGGAAATGAGAATCGATTCCAGCTGAGAGCCAGTTCTGTTGCCCAGTCCATAAGAAAAGTGCACCTCCATGCTTATCAGTTCCTCTCAATAATGACAGTTTCACATAGCAAAACAGGATCATCCACACATGGATGTTTGTGTTTAGACTCAGAGATAATAAAAAGCTTGCTTGTATAGATCTACTGTCTTCCCACACAGAAAATCAGGGATCACTAAGGGAACCAGACAAATTAGCCGAATCAATTGTGACACTTATAAATATCAGTCCCTAGAATTGATCTTGGCCACATTAATTTAAAGGTGGTTAATCCCACACCCCTTCATCAAGCTGTTTACTCGCTCCCCATTTTTCTGTTCCCGCCTACCAAGAGTTGAACTTAAAGTTAGAGGTGTGGATTGTGAACAGGAAGGGAGACAATATATCACCTGTGTAACCCCCAGTGTTGAACACAGCGGTCTCATGGTTCTGAATTCTCAGGGACGTCTTCCTGGCAGGTAGTCTTTGATGCATCTTATCACAGGAGTGCACACCCGCATCTCTCCCAGCTTTCTTCTTAGCAGTCTAGGCTGGAACATGTTGAAGAATAATTCTTACAGTGCTGCCTGACCTGTCCGGGAGGGAGCAAGGCCTCTTCAGCATGTAGATGATTGTGTCAGCTCCACCAAGAGCTGGTAGGCAAACAGCAGTATGGCCACTAGAAGACTCACCGGGGTGCTGAGATGTGCCAGAAGAAACTGTGCCATGTCTTCAAAGGTTAAGGCCTCTGGTCTGTAGTGTTTATTTTGTTTTGTTTTTTGGAGCTGGAACTTTGCAAAGATAGTCTGGCACTCTCTCCAGACACACGTTCAGGTTGAACAGCTGCTGCAGTACGTCACAGAGCCGGTTGGCATAGATCTTCACAAGTCTGCTGTTGATGGCATTGGACCTTGATCCCTTTCCCCGATGGAGCCTGTGCAGTTCTCTACTGATCCACCGTGACCACCAGTCTGTCCTGAGAATTAGTGTCACAGCTGAGGGCCAAACACCTCTAACTGGTTGGGGCTACTGTGTCATGTGAGGTGGTTCAAACTTCAAAGTAACCTGGATGTTTACTACTCGGGACAATATTTTTTGTGACCTAATCAGGAAAGAGAATTTTTGTGTTTTTCTTATAAACACTTTTTTCACGTTTTCATAAACTTGATGTTTTTGTTTATTGTTTATGTTTGATTTTCACATTTCTAAAACCTTCATTCTTTGTTTCACTTCATGTTTATTCACATTATTCAGTTGTGGATTTGTCATATTATTTTCATAGCCTTGCCCCTTGTGTCCTTCTGTGTCAGATTTAAGTGTATAGTCTTTGTGGTTAGTCAGTTATTTCCTGTTTTATTTTGATAGTCTCCTGTCTCTCACGTCTTGCCTTTTGTTTTTTGATACCCAGGTGACTCCACTCCCCTGATTGCGCTATTTGTATTTATTTAAAGCCGTCTCAGTTTGCTTGTTTCGCGTTGTGTTGTTGTCTGCATCCTCTGCATGTTACTAAGATTTCATTTTTTTGTGGTTTGGACTCTGTTTGCTCTTATTTTGGATTAATCTTCTGGATTTTTATCAGCCTATTAAACAGCTCGCTTTCTGTTGATCTATGCCTCTCTGCATTTGGGTCCTTACTTCAGCACAATATGACACTTACAGCTGCTGGCAGCTGAAATTAGTGCTGTGCTTCACAGCCAAAGATCAAATGGTATGGGCTGCTCTCGGTAATGTTTTGCTCCAGACTAGTTCACACTCAGAGGTAAAGGTAGTCCTTTGAAGTCCTTATTTGCAACTTGTTTATTCATTTGTAATTCAGAATGACAAGCAAAAATATTCTGGATAAAATATTACACAGTGCGTAGGCTCCGTGGCTGTCGTACTCCAACTTCGTTCAGATGTCAGGGATACACGTTCGAACACAGAGCTGTGAATAAAAACAGAGACATCCACTGTATTGACTTATCAGAACCACTTGAAAAAGAAAGGGGAAGAAACAATTCAAGTCCTTTGCAGTTGCTTTAAACATCCTGCACTTGCACTTCTGCTATGTGTTGAAATAACAGTTATTTCCAGGCACTGACACTGTGTGTGGTTAATTGCAGAATTTTGCATGCTACATCTGTGATTAAGTGGTTTAAAGCATTTTGTTGAGGTGTATGGATTGTTGTATACAACGAATGAGAACTCAGTCTTGCAGCTTTTTTTTAATATTTCCTCATTCTTTATGCAAGTCCACTGTTAACTTTTACTTTTAAATCCATCCTTTATTTTAAAAAAGAGCTAGGAATATAATTCATACTACAGCTTAATTCAATTTTCATAGATTAAACTTGCATTTGAAGTTTCTATCTTATTGGCATTAAAGCTATATATAACTGTGCAATACAAAGCTCCTATATTTGCAGGGTATGTCCACAATGATTATGGCTGCTTTAAATTTCATTTTCAGTTTTTTGGACACGCAGAGTAAAATCCATGCAGAACCTAAATGTTTTTAAGTATCCTAAAAGATATTTGAGTTTTAAAATGCTGCATCTCGTATGACAAGCTTGTTTTTTTTTTCAGAGCCAGTTCAAACAGTGCAAGCAGATCTGTTGTTTTCTGTCTTTGCTCTTTTCAGCCAAAATTAGACATCCACTATTATAAAGAGCCTTTGAGGGAGTCCATTATCCATAAACAAAAGGCACCATTCAGCACACAGTACTTTGAACAATTTGCTAATAGTTTTGTTATTGCTACTGTGTGCATAATAAGTCTTTGTAAGAAAACCTTATGAATAGCCTTATGGGATTGAACCAAGAGTATGCTCAGTGAGGTATAAGGAGGAATAACTGTTGAGAGTGCGCTGTGAGCTGCACGACACTGCAGCTATCAAGAGGAAAAAAGTCTAAAAACAGGAATCTTTCTAATAAAAGCGACACACTGCAATAGATGTTCTGCACACCTGCCTACCCTGTCGCTTAACTCACAGGAAACAAGTTATTATTCAAAAACATGTACCAGCAGCACACACTCAATACCAAACACTCACGCAAGAGAAAGGTCAGAAATGTGCAAGGGCACAAACCAAATGTGTAACTGTGTGGAATGGATGTTGCATTGTCTGATTAAAAGCATCCACACAAAGCTTGTCTTATCTTATTTCTGTGTATATTTTTGTCTCCTTTCTTTGGCTTCTTTCTTTTGATTTTTGTTGTGTGTTTTCTTCCCCATCTTCCATATATTTATTCGCCTTTTATCTCGTCACCTATCTGAAATGCTCAGTGCTGAAGGCTGGGCCTTAGGCATTGCTTATACAAAAGTAGCGCACACATATACATACATATATATATAATGCACACATATGTAATACACACAGGCAAACATTATGACAGAGCTTTCAACAAATCTAACATTATGTATTATTATGTGGCTTTCTGTTTTTAAAAAACAATTGCCTATGCTGCATAAATTAAACTGTTTCAGTACGTGCATTTTTCATCAGGCACTCTCGGTGATACAGCAAATATACTGAGGATTTTAATGTATTCATTCGATTCAGTTTTGATACATCTAGAAAGAAAATTGCTATGTGTGTCTTTCCCTGTGGATGTCCTTGCTCTTGATGCTACTGGGTGGAGATTGTTGTGAGGTAGCAACTGAACCCTCTTGAGGGAAAAGCTCTACATGGTTAGCATTCAAGTGGGTGAGATATCTGATATAAGCATGGTGAGTGATGATAAAAATGAACCTGATAGGTTATTGATTTCCTCTGGGAAATTCTCGTTTTTGCACCTCTGGGGAGTGAGAGTGTTTCTCACAGGAATATATTAGATATTTTGCATGTCATGCTATTGTTACCTAGTAAATATTCACAAAAATGTCTATTCACTGTACGTTCAAAAAAATAACAGATGAGACAATGTACTGGACCTATCAACGTACGATGGACATTAGTATTTTCAGCACTTATCATGTGAAATAGACCATTATTGCCTCACCAACACAGATGCTGTTTTATAAGCTGCTGATGAACTGGGATATAATTATCCTTCTGTGTAGATTTATACACTTTAGAACCATCAACAAAACTTTCAGCATCAGTATAATTACTTCTGCAGAGGTATTAAACAACTCATCCAATTTTCTGCAATCCTGGAATGTTGATAATAATATGTTGTTGCCATAGTGTATGCAATATGTATTGTTATACTTAATCTCTGTGCTTAAATTAAAAATACCAATTATTCTATCACAGCCATTACTGCATCTTTCATAAAAGCACTATATCTACAGTACTGTCTTGATCTGTCTCTCATTTCATTACATTTGATTGGAAAAAGCTGAATAACTGAGTTTTAGCAGTTCATTGAAATGTGCAAATATTTATTGAGTTCTTCAACATAACCTGTAATTTCTTAGGCCACCTTTCCTGTAATTTCTTGAAGTTCAGGAATATTTCTTGAGACTTCCTGAAGGACATTCAAAGCTCTTCTTTGGATGTTGGCTGCCTTTTGTTTTGTTCTCTGCCAAGATGATTTCACACTGTTTCAGTAATGTCGAGGTTCTGGCTGTGGGGAAGCCAATCCATGACTGATACTGCTCCATTTTTCTTTATCTATCAAGATATGTTTTGCACCATTGGGAGAGTGTTTGGGATCATTGCTGAGAAATGAAGCCATTGCCAATCAGACACTTTCCAGATGGTGTTGCATGGTGGATCAAAATCTGACAGTAATTTTCAGTCTTCACAATTGCAGCAATTTTGACAAACTCTCCAACACCACTAACTAAAATGCTGCTCCGAATCATAATAGAACTTCCACAGCATAGATAGTGACACCAATCTGAAGCAAACATTTTAAATTTGGATTCACTCATCATCATCAAGTCCTCTTGCTACTGATTTGAGCCCAGGACTTGTGTAATTTGGCATACCTCAGCATTTTAACCCTGCTTCATTTCATTGAGAATGGCTCCTTGACAGCTAGCCTTGCACTGTCATCACTTCTGATGAGGCTTCAGCAAGTGATGGGAGAGAAATGCATCTCCCAGGTCCTGTCTTAAGTCTTTGCTTTTTTTAATTTTATTTTTAAAGACATTACTTTCAGATGCTGTTCGTTTACTGTACATTGTTTTGGAGCCACTAGAAGACTCACAAGGGTGCTGAGATGTGCCTGGACTAACTGTGCCATGTCTTCTTGATGTCAAAGGTTAAGGCCTGTCATCTTTTGACCTTCACTTGTCCAGGTTTCTTATTTTATTTTATCTGAGATTCAAAGAATTGGAGACAAGCAACAGGCTGCTAGTAATAATGTCCCTATAGATACAATTTAAAAAGGATTTGTTTTTTTTGGTTAGGTGTCTTTATATACCTTAGTGCATCATAGGTCAATGTTAAGTGGCTTAACAAAAGAAAACATTCATTGGTCAGGTAAAAGAATATGAGTGAAAATAAATGAAACAGCAGCCACAGTCCAAAGAAAACCTTTGAGAGACCTCCAGGAAGCCTGGAGAACTATTGTTCAAGACCACATTAAAAGAAAATCTGGCTTCTTGGACACAAAATAAAAAGAAATCAGGGGTAACTTTTGACTGTACAGTGCTGTAGGACCATATTTTTTTTAATGTTTTGGGTTGGGGTTTTTTTTTGGATTTTGCATGTACAGAGGTAGAAAATATACTATTATAAACCAAGTTCAGCTCCAGAAGGGAAAAAAAAACCCCAGTGCATTGATAGCTTATCAGTACAAGCTTTCGTGGTATTAAGAGGACAGACAGAAGGGAGTTTGAAAGAAAATGAAGTACCTTGCAGCAGCATAGAGAGGAGGGGAAAAAGAAATAAAAAAAAGAAGCTAAGAATGGATGTAGAGCAACACAGAGGGATGAAAGCAAACTTTCAAAAAGGAAAAGAGAGAAAGTGGGGGGAAAAGGGAAGCAGATTAGTTTGTTTTCTGCCGTTTGCACTGACATTGAAAGATATGTCGGTACTAATGTCCCAGAAAGCTTTGAATAACACAGCAAACCAATACATATCCCCCTTAATGGGATTTTTCGAGCTATACTTGCTCCCTCTCATGCGTACATACACACCAAAACATCGAAACACGCACATACACATAAACAATGCACCATATGGCCACCGCCTGGTGGAAAGATAAAAGGCAAATGGAAAAACAGAAACAGCTCACTTGAGGAGTAATTATAATATTGTCTTCTCATTTGTGACGAGCTAAGGGGTTAATCTCAATTTTGAAGCTTTCTGCAGCAGTCCTCGACTCTCTGTTTGTCCTCCACAAGGTTGCCAGGGAGAGCAGATGCCCGGTGAGCTGTGGTGTACGACCACAAACCCATCATCAGACATTGCCATTTCAGTGATGGATGACACAAGAGAGAAGATCCGGCTTCATTTAAAAAAAAAAAAGTCAATTTGCATACACATGCTAATGTTCTCACTGTCATTCTACCTGCCTCTCCTTCTATATTATGAACCATGCAGTGTTTCGAGGGTCATTAGTGCTTATGCATGCAGCAGTGTGCCTGCACCAGGAAGTGCACTGACATCTGTGGCTGTGTTTGCCGCGATCACTAGAGGCAGTTTTCACACAGCTCTCGGATTACAGCGGGATATTGGGGCACAGAGAGATTAGACCAATTGGAAAAACAACAGGAGAAAAAAACTGAGGAAATATCGCTCAGCGGTGCTAATGAAGCAGCACAGGCAAGAAAGTTGATTATCCAACCTGACCTTGAGGGGTTTTAATTTTAACCCAGGGAAAGTTAGAGAGACAAAGTTGGGGAAGAGTTTTACAGCTGTCATGTAGAGAGAGGGTAGAGGATGCGTTTGTTTACGTGTGAGGAAAGCGAAATTATTGTCTTTCCCATCTGTGTGTTATGTGATTTTTTTTTTTTGATGAAGTCTTGTGTGTGTGTGTGTGTGTGTGTGTGTGTGTGTGTGTGTGTGTGTGTGTGTGTGTGTGTGTGTGTGTGTGTGAGAATGTGTGCGCCTTTTACTACTTGTCGTAAACTTTTATCAGTGTAAGTGAATCAGCGTGTGTGTCCGTGCCTGTGTCAGAGTGTGTTACTTTGGGCCAATGACATATCTCAGTGGAACGGTTTTTGTCTTGTTGTCACTCTGGGAGAGTAAACAAACTAATGAATATTCATGATGTTTGTCTTATCGAATATTGATGTACCATGCAGCACTCTCTCGTAATTACTCAGCTTCAGCTGTTTGTGTGTGTGTGTGCCTGCGCACATATTCCTCACATGTCGGGCAGCACATTTGCACATTCAGCCTTTGTTTCCTGAGTGCTCGTGCATTTGACTTCTTAAGTATCAACAGATCAGCTTTGTGATCAAAGACGTAGTCCTATTATATCAGTTATGGATGTAGGGCCCTTAATTAGTTTCATACTATGAAAGCATAAAACAAAGGAATGATTTTAAATCATAACTCGATGTGATAACTGAAAACAAAACAAGCATTTAAAGCCATTCACTATATCTCTTAAATTCTGAAAAAATATATGTCATGTGAAATTGAACAAAATTAGTGCACAATTAATATCTAATTGGCATTTATACATTTATTTAGCTTTTCTTTTTTTTAAAAGGGTTAAAAGGATGTGACTCTACAGAACTTCATTGTCATGAGCCTGGGCACTTCCTTAAGTTGATCACAGGTGTAAAAACTTTTAAGGGAGGGGGGGGGGACTTACCACCACATTATATGAAAGCAAACAAAGCTTGTCTCTTGACAGAGTCTGTTTCTTTCAGACGCAGTGTAAGTGTTAAAGTAATAGCATATAGTTTTATTTATACAAATAATATCATTCCGTCTTTTGATCCCCACCATGGATAACAGCTGCAGTCACAGGTCCTGCTATCTTCTCTCCTTCCTCCTTTGAGCACCACTTTAGTTTTCTTGTGTAACAAAATATAAAGGCCAACCACTACTCTATAAGAAACCAGCATACCGCTCTGGCTATTATAATCAGTGTGGTGTAAAACGATTGAATAAATATTTGCAGGAAAATACATACTGCATAACAAAAAGTTAGCCTGTAGTTCTCAAGATGGAAACATGACTGAAACATATAGTGGAGCTAATGTGTTGAGCTTTTATAATGTGCCCACTCTTCTGTAACACAGTGAATAAATAAATGGTAAATGGCCTGTATTTGTATAGCGCTCTACTAGTCCCTAAGGACCCCAAAGCACTTTACACATCCAGTCATCCACACACTGGTGATGGCAAGCTACATTGTAGCTACAGGTGCCCTGGGGCGCACTGACAGAGGCGAGGCTGCCGGACACTGGCGCCACCGGGCCCTCTGACCACCACCAGTAGGCAACGGGTGAAGTGTCTTGCCCAAGGACACAACGACCGAGACTGTCCGAGCCGGGGCTCGAAGCGGCAACCTTTCAATTACAAGACGACCTGCCAGCTCTTGAGCCACGATCGCCCCACTAGATAAATAATTATCTAGTGTAATGCAGAGGAGGGGTCCATTTGATAGTCAGACTGGGCGCATCCTGACCTTCTGGGCCCCAGTTCACTGCCTCAGCCACCCATTAGGTCTTATACTTTTGGAGTTCATTCTTTATAAACCATAAAGTAACTGCAAAGGCAGCTGCAAAGCATCAGTATCATACCAAATCGAAATAGGTCACATTAAAAAAAAATAATTCCCAAACAGCGTATTTGTCACTTCTACTTACTCAGGGGTTTTCCTGCCTTTAGGCAATACTGAGCACTTCAACAAAAGCCAGTTGGGGTGTGTTGCCTTATGTGACAGAAATTTCACTTCCGTTTGGCTTCTTAGAAAAAAAATATTCAGTAACATTTTCTTAGCTACCATTGTAAACTAAGAAAATATTACGGTGTGTGCATGCGTGTGTGCATGTGTGTGTGTGTGTGAGAGAGAGAGCTTATTAAAAACCATAACAATACTTTGCTTCCCTAGTGCTCTTTATTGCAGAGTTGTATCCAGCAAAGATTCCTCGCCCTATGCTGTTGTCATAACAGATAAAAATAACAACCCAAACCACAAAAAAATTGCCGAACTGCTCTGGCTACAAGAGAGTAGTAGTAATACTCAATAGTAATAGTAATGCATGTTCCCCCAGTTGGAAAAAACTTGGCTACCACAAGTGGGGAACTGCCTTCAACTGAAAAATCATCATAAAGGTAGAAATACATTGGAGTTCCCGACTGAAGATGATAGAAAAATAACTAGATGGAGTCGTGTCCTGTAGCTAGATAAATAGACCAGGTACACTGCTTTATACTTTGTACCCATATGGCATGACATGAAATGCTAAAGTGAATGAAAAAGCTAAGATGAAACTCAGCTTGAACTTCACAGGTTCATTTTCAGCCAGCCCTGTAGGCATGTACACGGAGTGGATGAGAATATAACTTGACCTTGCGAGTGATCACTTTGGACATTTTGACCAAAATACAGATACCCTATTTCACTTAGCCAGCTTTGCCAGTAGTATTTGAGCACCAATTATCTTGTGGCTATTCATAGTTCTCAGTCATGTGAAAAGGTGCAGAGTCCTGGAGGGCAAAGCACTGTTACAAGATGCTGGCCAGCACTGGACACTAAAGTAGAGCTGCAGCACAGACATGTTGAGGGTCCATCTGCTGTGTCACAGATATTTAGATCACTTCAAAAGAGAAAGAAATGGCGAGCTTTGAGCACTTTTAAATATTACATCGCCTGCCACATTATTTTAATGTCCAAAGACAACCTAAAACAGCGTCTGCCAGAGCTCCATTTTAGTGGTGTGTTTCTATCTTGAGGAGAATCCATCCTAAACATATTCACAGTTTTATGTATGGATCTTATGGGAGATGAAGGACAAGAAATTCTTTGTTGTCAAAGAAATGTTAAATGCTAAAACCACTGCTGCACATCAGTTAACATTATAACTGTCGTGTAGTAGAGCATGAATGATTTCACAATTAAAGAAATGTAGAGAGTATTCTAGGTCAGTAGTAACATTTTGATCAACTTTACATAATTTAATAACAATCATAAGATATTATCTTGTAGTGAGCAGGAAGTGGACACGAGGGCTGTTCAATATAATGATATATATCGGATGACGATATAAAAACGTCTATCGTTTCGTTTTACGCTATCGTTTGTTTCGTGGTGTCGTAAAATAAACCGTTTACAGCAATATTTTTTCATCGTTTTGATGGTCACTGTAGTGGCTATATTAATTTCTTAAAGTTCTCTCTTTCTCTTATATTTAATAAAACCACACTATGGACGGACAAGCGCCTGTTTTTACGTGTTGTCGTTAGCAACAATGACGGTAAAACCATCGCGTGGCTCCGCTGTCCGCTTGTTTGTTTTCCACGTAAACCTTTCACAATAAAGGTTTGCCATACAACAGCAGTTGTATGGCATGGTTAAGAGGAGTGTGTATGCTTTCAGGGACATCCATGCTCTACACTTTGCTAGCAGGTGTGAACAAATTGAGCAGTCAGTCATGAGCACATGACTGACTGGTGAAAGAAGCTGGCAGAATTATTGGAATAAGTCTGCCAGAGATTAGTAATATCTTCCCCACTCGCTGTCTGAGACGGGTGCACAGTGTTCTGCGGGACCAACATCACCCTGCGCGCCACCTTTTCCACCTGCTGCCCTCAGGGAGAAGGTACAGGTCTATACAGGCCAGAACATCCAGACTGGCCAACAGCCTGTATCCACAGGCTGTGAGGCTCCTGAACTCTCTGCCCCCCTCTCACGGACAATAACCATATCCAACTTCTTAATAGCACTGAACTTACTTGTCAGGTTCTCATGTTTACTTGTCATGTTCTCATGTTGTTGCTAAGGATTGTCTTATTGCACTGGAGTCACACTGGGTTAAATATTTACACTTGGGTTTTAAGGGGTATTTATTATTTTCTTCATTATTTTATTTACGGGTTGTACGGAAGCCCCAAATGCAATTTCATTGTTCTCTGACAATGACAATAAATAAATAAATACTAAATACTAATATACTAAAATACATGTGAGTGAACAACAGACATTTTAGCTTAACAATTATGGTGAAAAAAGAAAACCATCTGTTTATCCTTTTAGGTTTTTTTCATATAAGAATGTAATGGAAAAAATATGAAAGACAAGAAAGACACTGCATTATATTTTATATGTTTTAAAATCCGTGTTTATCATGTTGTCATATCTTTTAAAGATGCTTGGAGACATAATATCTATAATATCTCATAATAGCCAATTAATTGATTACACATTCACATTCCTGCACATTTCTCTTAAAGTTGGGGACACATTTCTGGCGTGTACGTTTGTGGATTTGCATGTGCATTGGCTGATTGATTTGTTTTCTTTCTTCTCTCAGAAAAACAACAAACAGAAGATGTCCCCTATAATTTTAGCTTTGGTACCTTTTGAATATATAATTTAATGCTCCAGCCGATTTTGTTTTCTTTGTGTCTAATTGTTTTACGCGTTTTAATTATGTCCCTTGAGTTAAAAACCCCAAATCAGGCCGGTCATTAAAGAGACACTTGATCCGATGAAAGCATTTTTTTTAAAAGATCAAAACAAACGCTGTGTCTCTTGGCTTGTGAGGTGTCTCCACAAGCATTTGTATGTTCTGAACCTCACTTACGTGGGCCCATGCGCAAGCCTGAAAATGAAACTAAACTTTATGAAAACAAATCAGAAATCCATAACCCTGTCTGCAGTCTAGTTGTGTGCAACCATTTGGGTTTTTTGTGTTACATCTTTCACATAAACCAAAGAGAAGGAGTCATTTTCTCTCAGGGTACTCTATCTCAAAAAAAATGTGTTGCGAATGGTTCATATTTCATCCTTTTAAAACTCATTCACTGTTTGCTCACCCACGGATGGTTTTGAAACATGTGCTGGTAGTTTTGAGGATTGTGGTTTTTTTATGTTGCTTCTTTCTTTTTTTTTATCCACACCTTGGTAGGCACTTTGTCAAAACCCCCCCTGAGAAAATCCTGCAAATAAAGAATCCCGACACTCTTTAGTGTTTCCATAGTCCCGCAGGGCAATTGATTTGCTTTAAGGTCAAAGAACCCCAGTAATGTTATGCAACAATAACAGAAACCTGGGCAGCGGCTTTGAAATTAATACCTTCATAGAAAACAAGCAGCAGATGCTGTTTGTGATTGTTAATGGAGGAAGGGGATGGTCCTAAAGTTCTCTATTTTTTTTGTCTCTTTGGTTTTCTTTTGAGCTATTTGTTCACAAAATAGTCATGTGGTTGTGTGCCAGGCTAATGTGGGATAGAGAGAAAACACGAGAGACAAAGAGGAAGACAAGGCAAGTTGGATGGTGCTGTGTAGTGATGGGTCGTTCGCGAACGAAATGGCTCTTAGAGCCGGCTCTTTGACGTGAACGACGCGAGCCGGCTCCTTATCGCGAGCCGTCACGTGGGTTTTTTTTTTTTTTTTCTTTCTCTCAGCCTCTCTCTCGCACTTTTTTTCCGCTTCACTCTGCACGCGGGCCTTGTGCTTTACGCTGGGCAGAGGGGGGAGGGGCGGTAGTTACACTCAGTAGCACAGGAACAGAGCCAGAGAGAGAGAAAGAGAGGCAGGGACAACAACATTAGAAAGGTATAGTAATCATCCACAACTATTTTCGGTTGCAGATGATAAAGGATTGAGAAAGTTTATTCATGCAGGTCCATATGACAGAGAATATGCATGTTCTTTTAGTTTTCATATTATAATTTATATTTAATTGTGTTGTGGTTTGCAGTGTTTTGTGTTCTTTTCACTTTAAATTTGTGAAAGGAAAAAGCTGAAAATTTAAATAGTTAAAACTTGAAATGTGAATAGTTGATTTTTGTATTATATGATTTATTTATTACATTTTATGTGGAGTGAATAAATAAAAGTATATTTACGGTGGCCCCTAGAGACAAAGCACGAACTCTGAAGCATGTACAAACTCCAAAACACGTAAAAACACGTACAAACTCCAAAACACGTAAAAACTCCAAAACATGTAAAAACACGTACAAACTCCGAAGCACGTAAAAACTCAGAAGCACATAAAAACTCAGAAGCACATAAAAACTCAAAACACGTACAAAAGACAACAGAAGTGCTCCAGGATGCTGGGCACAGTGTTGAGCCTTTGTTATCTTGTGGCTACACAAGCCAGCAAGTACCAACGACCGGATTTGGTGTGTGGTAATAACAGGTAAATGAACTTTTTTTAAATTATTTGAATATATATGAGTGCCTGTGTATAAATACACAAACAATACACACATGCTTTCAATTGTGTAATTTAAGTGATCTAGTAGCTCTGCTTTGGAAGTTCAGTTCATGCTAGAAATGTGTTTTGGAGTTTGTACGTGTTTTGTCTCTAGGGGCCACCGCATATATTTATATATAAACATATATAAATAAAACCACTTGTTTTTACGTTAGTAATTCCTTTTGTGCATAATTTTATATTATTGTTAATAATAAATTAATTAAAGCAACAAAACAACCTGAAGAGCCGGTTCGGAGCCGAAAGAGCCGGCTCTTTTTAGTGAGCCGAACCGAAAGAGCCGGATCTCTAAAAAGAGCCGGAAATCCCATCACTAGTGCTGTGATACTCATTAACCCATTAGATGGAGTAACAGCTGGACACCCACAACCATCTGCAGCTTGTTTCCTCTCTAAACAAGACTGCTTAACCTGATCTCTCTCTTACACTTACACACACACACACACACACGTGCGCACACTCTTTATAGTCTCACACACATTCACATACCATCTCGCTCTCTCTTTTTTCCCCACATTCAAGACTGATCTATGAGCATCTCCCTCCTTCCCTGTCACGCACACACATTAACACACAAACACCGTGAACCTTCCCGCCCCCACAAGTTCTTAATTTTCCAGCTGTGTAGGCAAGCAGCGGTGGGCAGTTTGTCCCCCTGACAAGGGTCACAGACCCAGGAGAGAGAGAGCTCTCTTTCTTTCCACTGACTGCTTGGATGACTGGAGCGCAGGCAGCGAGATAAACACTTGAAGCAGGAGAGGGGGCGAGAGGGAGTAAGGGAGACTCACAGGGCGGGAGGGAGGAGGAAATGGTGTGCAGATGGGTGGGATTGAGGGAGTGTGGCACACAGAGCGGAGGCATGAGAAAGCGTGATGAGATGAGGAAGGTAAGTGGGAGGAGGAAGGGGAAGGATTGAGGCAGGTCAGAGTGGCAGCTTGGAGGGTGGAGGTGAGGATGAGAGCAGGGGATCGTTGTGTGTGTGGGAGGGGTTCCAGTGAACCACAGCATGATGGATCACGATGTTAGCGGATAAGACGGGTGTTGAGAGGGGGCAGGCTTGGCTTGTCAAGAGCAGCTTTTGTCAGAAAGCAACGTACAGGCGCACGCGCGCACACACACAGTCACATCAGCACCATAGGAAGAGGAGTATGGCTGCAGAGAGACAGAAGACAGAGAGGCAGAGAAAGGCCACACATGCATAGTCCTTTCTGATTTATGTAGCACCGTGAAAGGCAATTTATATGTCTAACACACTAAAAGGATTCCAAGATTTCAACCTGCCTTTTATGCAGATGCGCTCCATTGCTCAAGAAAGTGCTCTACTTGCAGTTCTGTCCCTTTCTCTCTCTCTCTCTCTCCCCCCAACACACACACGTTTGTACATACACACACTAACACACAGATCATTGACCCGGCCAAGGTGGGCGCCATTTTCAATTTGGAGTTTCATTCTGTTGGTCCCAGAGTGTTGCATTGCAGTGGGTCCTCTCTACATACTTTTCCCCAGACCTTGACTTGCCCACCGCAACCAAATCGTATTAAAAGAGCTTAGACGAAGGACGATTAAGACAGCCAATGACTTAAGGCAGTGTTATAACTTTAGCAAAGGATAAAAACGTATGTCTGCTATTTGAACTTGAGAAGGTGGAATGGATTTGACAGCCCTGTGTTGAGTTATAAAACCAGTAGGTATATTCAAACCATTTGATCTTGGATGTATTAGAATTAGGATGTCATATTTGAAATACATAGACAGTTCTTCGGTGGTAGTAATGTTAGTAGTAGTAGTGCTGATATCAGTTGTAAAGTTGGCTTTAGCAGATCAGTATACGCTCACTGGCTACTTTGTTAGGTACACCTGTTCAACTGCGTAATGCAAATATGTAATCGTACTATCCCATGGCAGTAACCCAGTGCATTTAGACATGCAGACATTGTCAAGACAACCTGGTCAAGTTCAAATTGAGCATCAGAATGAGGAAGAAAGCTTTCTGAGCACAATTGGGAGTTCTTAGTAACAACTGAGCATCCTATAAATACTACAGCCTACCTGTGTGTTGTTCCTGATCATGTCCATTGTACATTGTGACCCATCTTCTGATGGCTTTTTCCAGGAGGATAATGCGCTATGTCAAAAAAGATTATTTCAGATACGGGGCAAAATCTCCAAGATATGTTTCCAGCAACTTGTTCAATCTATGCGATTCAGAATTAAGGTAGTTATGAAGGTTAAAGGAGATCTAACCCAATATCAGCAAGGTGTACCTGAAGTGAAGTGGCCTGTGAGTGTATATGAGTGGCTCTCAAACAGTTCTTTTTTTAATGGAAGTAGAGAAACTGCATCAGGGATGTTGAAAAAAAGGGGAAAAATATGGTTTAAATAAAATATATAAGGCTTCCAGTGATGCCACTGGTAATGGATTGGCTAAGGGTTTAAATTGTAATTCTGTGTGAGCGTCAGTGGAGCATTTGCAGAATTTACAGCATTTACAAGACTACATCAGACTGACCAAAGACCTGTGCTATTTACTAAAAGGCCCTTTGGGTTGTAACATTGGTCTTTGAGCTGTAACATTTGTATTAATAGTGAGATTCTAGTTGAAATAACAAGACACTATCTGATTTAATTTAGGTTGGTTTACAGTCCTGAAGGAATTATGTCACGTTGGTGGAATGGATTCAGATGCAGACTGAGAAAGCACAGTTCAACAATACTTTATTAATCACACTGGTGCGAAATGTACACGTGAAGGGGGGGGGGGCTCCAGGGTTCCGGGGATCAATAGGCTGGGGAAACACACTTCTTCGCACTTGCTCCGCTGCTTGTCCAAACAATCTCCACACAAGCTGCCCACTCACACTCACGGGGTCCAGGGGTCACAAAAGGGCTGATCCAGGTAAACCTATTAACACAGACGAGGGTAAGTCGGAGGCAAGCACGGGAACAACAGAATCGCAATGAAGCCAGGCAATACTAACGAGAGTTACTCAATATTCCAGCGACGAGTAGCTCAGAGCCCCTGTCTTAAGAAGAGCTGCAAATCACCGGAGATCAGCTGCAGGTGCGTGGGCCAAGGGCGGGAGCCCAATCAGAGCTCCGCCCAGGCAGACAGGTAGGAGAGAGAGAGAGAGAGAGAGAGAGAGAGCAAGGTGAGGGGAGCAGAGAGAGAGTAAAACAACAAACACTTGTGGCCACACTGGGCTGTCCGGGGAGGCACAGGGACCATGACAAATTATGTGTGAGCTGTAGCCTTAAAACAAGTTTTGCATCACAAGGATTTAACCATGAAGTACTTGACTACAAACAGCTGTTTTATCCAGCTGTGTATTGTTTCAACATTATTTCATGCACCAAAGAGTGCTTAAAATGTAGTAAGTACTAAAGAAAAGTAGGAAGTGAGAAAGAAACTGGCAGACTGAGAGGCACAAAAACAAAAAACCCTTTTATAACAGCACAGCAGGTCAAGAAGCTTCTCCAGGAGTAGGTTTGCTCGTTCCCTTGTGGATCAAAACATATTGCAGATGCACAGGGGATTGACCACAAGGTGCAAACTACTGGCAAGTTTCAAAAACGGAAAAGTCAGGCATTTACCTCAACATTGTAGTCATTATAGTAACAAAACAAAATTCAGCTTTGGAAATAAGAGAGGCTGTAGAATCTGGAGGGGTGGAGATCTGAGGAGAAGAGGAGTGAAAGTCAGTAAAATAAAAAACAGAATACAGTTTTGTGAATGAGGGAGACAGTGTGTAACAGTGAAAATGAAAGGAGTAGAGGTAGTAAAGATGTGCAAGTTTAAATACCTGGGGTCAACCATCCAAAACAACAGACAGTCGAGCATGTGGAGTGGGAGGAAACAAGTGTCAGGGGTAATTTGTGGCATAAAGATATAAGCAGGAGTGAAAGGGATGGTTTACGAGACTGAAGTAGTATCTGCTATGATGTATGGTGTCAAGACAGCAAGACTGACAATAGACAGGAGGCCAAGCTGGAGGTGGCAGAGCTGAAGATGTTAAGATTTCCACTGGGAGTGACCGGGGACGACAGGATTCAAAACAAGGACAACGAGAAGAATTTTGGAGACAAAGAGAGGCTGAAATGGTTTGGACATGTGTTGAGGAGAGATAGTGGATAGATTTGACAAAGGATGTTCAAGATGGAGCTGCCAGGCAGAAGGAGGAAGACCTCAGGCAAGATTCATGGAAATGGTGAAGGTGGACATTCAGAAGGTTGGTGTGATAGAGGAGGATGCTAGGGATAGGGTGAGGCAGATGATCCGCTGAAGGGAGCAACCAAAAGAAGAGGAAACCTAACAAAAGAGAAGAAGGAGGAAAAAAAGAATTTGTCCATGTACACATCTGGACTTTTCAGTCAGCACCTAAATCAGAAAAAATAATGAGCCAACAGTGTGTACGCACTTGAGAAATCATGTGAAGAGTAACAGAACTAACAAGGATACCTGCGTCACTGGGAGCAGGACATAGTTGTCCTGACTACCAAGCTGCTGTTTCTACCATGACTAAACATCTCCGACTCTCTATGGCATCAAGCGTTCATCTGTCTGTTGATTTTCTAGACTCAACCTAACTAAAAAAAGGTTGGCCCTTTCATTATTCTTCCTTCAAACTTACTTTTTACAAGCCCCTGAGGTTTTGAATTATGCAAATTGAGTTTGAGGCTCCGTCAGTTTGGGGCTGCTTCTCTCAACCCAGACTAATCCCATCTAATTACAGAAGAAAAGAGTTTGATGTCATTTGTGAGCACTCCTTTAGATATACAGGCCTGTGTCAAGCAAGTCGAGCAGCGCAGTTCATAAATTGGGACTCCAACAAGAGTGCTTTACCACCTGATGTCCAAATGACTTCCTCAGAGGATACCCAGAGGAACCCACGTCAGACCACAAAGTGGATGCTGAATTCATAACATTAAATGTGTTCAACAAGCAGAGAGAAGAGAAAGAGCAGAGAATGAAATACCAAGCAATTCACGGGGTTTAATACAAACAAAGTCTTTCAAAGTCTGGTCATAAATTAAAATGCTCCCTCTAATGACCTCAGCTTTTTATGCACAGCACACCCAGGTGCTCTACAGTCCTTGAACTCTAAATTTTCTGCAGCCCCTAAAATTATCAGGAAAACCATAACTTTTGTAAGCACTCATTGGAACATGCTTGACAATAGGGCTTGTTTGACTTGAAAAGCAAAATTTTGGCGACTAAACAGTACGGTCGAGGTATTCAGGGATTGTAGGCACTGCATATTTTGATTAGTGTTTACTGTATATTTAGTCACATGGCACTCATAAGTACAATGCTAACCAAATATGTCTATCCATTTTTCAGTCCTTTAATGGTAAAAAAAAAAAAGAAAACACTAAATGACAATAATAAAGTTTTTCTTTCAATAAAAGCCTCTTCTTACTGTGTCCATTGATTTCTCCTGTTTATGTTTCCCTTTAGACATATATTTGTTCTTCCCATCTCCATTTGCGTCTCACTGCCTCATTGTCTCTGTTATTGCCTTACAATTGGAGCACCCATTCCTGGCACAAAGTCAGCCATTCACAACTGCAGGAACTGAAGAAACTGAGGAAAATGACTGTGAGGTTATTTTCTTTATATGCGTTTACTTTTACTTTTATTGTAATTCGAGTAGGGACCTTCAACTTCTCACTAAGAGAGTGTATTGCTTTGTACATGGCAGTTTTTGTGACTTGTGGGGTGGAAAATAGCACACCATCACAACACTGTGAGAAATATTACAGCCGGAGACTCCAAGACGCCGTGTCGCTCTCCATCCGTTCTGCTTCGATGTGAAGCCATGGCTTTTTTTATTGTCCTTGTTGTCGGCAACATTGCACAATTACAACAGGCACCATAACGGGACTTGATGTTGTCACTAAGCTTTCATCCATTTCAAAAGGTGCTCTAGCTGTGTCTGTGCGGGATTGTTTGCGTTTGTAAAGAGTCGCCCAAAGACAAAAGCGGTTGGACGAGTCAAACAAGAAAGGGAAGGTGAAGATAGACTGGAAGTGCGAAACAGGGGAAGACAAGGAACATGAAAGGTTGCAGAAGTATGTGTTATTAGATTTCTCCATTGATAACTCCTGCAGTGCACCTTAGCAGGAGGTACCAAGGGAGGCTACTGATCTTTCTGCAAAACTCCAACAGACTACTCCTTCCAAGGCATTTATAGAATTATAATCCATTTTCAGTGTGCACTAGAAGACTTATACCATGGTGGGCTGTAAACTGAGATTAGATTCACAGCATGATATTGAGGCACCTCTGTGCATGCAAATATAGATGGGATGTTAGCAGAATCTCATCTTCTGTGTCAACACCTTAAAAGGACACGACATATGATGTGCTTGAGAGGACCATAGACTGTAGGACGCAAGTGCACCTCATTGCTAAATGAAGACTTGCTTTAGCTTAATTGCAAGTTCCCTGTGTGGACAGAACTAATCAGAGCAGTCTTCATTCACTTGCTGAGTCAGAAACCAAGGAAGAAGACGTAGCACAAAAGCGATATGGTGGTTTGTTTTTCTCCAGATTTGGGGGACGACAAAGGCTACATGTGAACAAGCTTTTAAAATAGCATGGCCCTGTCAGCCTTTTTCTGATTTGTTCTTGGAATGCAGATTTGCAAAGGAAGCAGCCCCTGAAATGAAACACAGCAAGTACGTTGAGTGTGTGTGATTGTACAGCAGCTTGTGTGCATGCCTAATATAAGAGTCCCCCAGAGTTTATCTGTTTGAGTATGCAGTAGCAGTGTCTGTGTTACCGTAAAAGGGTACTTGTCTGTGGCTCCCAGCTTGCCTTGGGCCATCCTGTGGTGTTTAAATTTGTGTATCATCTGTCATTTAGCCTTCTATCCCTGTGCCTCTGAAAGCCTACTGCCTCTTCGGTGCTTACCGCCCCACAATGTTTCCAATACAATAACTCAGGCAAGCTAACAGGATCACATAACGTAGCATGACTATTGTGAACGCCAACGGTGGAATTCACTTTGTTGCTCAGCCTTTCTGTATCTGCCGTATCTGCTTTTCTCTCCGTTTGCGGGTGTTGTTCAAAACCCAAGCTTTGGTCTATGTCGTGCTCCCTTTAAATGCTTTCTCTGGTTCAGAATAACAGAAAATTTGGAGATGTTCTTAAATCTTGTTTCTTTATGTAAATGTTTCATATTTGACCTACGCATCAGTGGGTACAGCTGAGTAACTTTCACAAAAGTTTGAATTTTTAAACCTTAGAGGACGCTATTAAAGGTGCCATGGGTAGTCTGGAGTTAAGGGGATAATTTTCTACCTTAGCAATTCTCAGTTGGTCACATCAAAGGACCATTTTTTAAAAAGTTGCTTGCACATTAATTAGAACTGTCTTGTGTAGGAAAAAAGCACTAATTGGCCTAATGGGGCACTTTGGTACGTCGGTCAAGCATAATATCCATTTTACCAGTCATAATAATAGTTGAAAAATTATGCAGACAGATGGATCTTGTTTCTACTTTCTTTCTGTTACCTCTTATGATTCTACAATTGATTGTTAAGTGAAACTTATCTGGAATTTGTTATTCTCCCACCCATTTGTACATAAAAAAACACATTAACGCGTGCCGCTCAGATTGGTCACCCACAGTGCAATCAGTGCCCTCCAGTGCTACTTCAGGAAACAGACTGTGGTTTACAAAAAAGGCCGGAGAAACATTTACCGCTGTCAGTCGAAGCTTTTAACTCCTCATCAAAGGCAGCTCTTTGAATGGCTTTCATCATTTTATATTCATAACCTTCCCTTTGATTTGGCGATGCTGAATGGTTTCCACAGATTTCACTGATCATTAATTTGAGGGCAGTCAGAATTTATTCTGAGCAGGAGAGGACAGAATGCTCTTGATGGCGTCAGATGTATTGTGAGCCATTATGCAGGCATGATATGAGTTGTGTTGACCAGGACCTTGCTTTTTTTATGGATAGATTTGACTGAAGAATTCCTATTTCTTCTTGGAAACGATAGCTTAACTGCACAGTTTGTCATTAGAGGCCTGTGATGAATGGCATGACGCCGAGAATTGAAATAGCACTCTCACTTTTTATCTCTTATGGTTAGCTCTGGTTTCTGGTGGGGTTTAGCTTCTGTGGAGTTTCAAGGAAGAGAATGCCAGCCGAGCAGACAATCATGCCCACGTTGTCACCCCCAAGGCCTCATGCTTCATCTCAATAAGCCCCTGTCTCCCCCCAGCTCCAAAGCAGTTTGAAATAGCATTTGGGATTTGGGTGGTATGTGAAGGTGCGTGGGAGTGTGTGTATGTGTGTGTTCCTTAATAGAAACCAAGGCAAAGTGAGAGGTCATGTTTCATACTGTCAGCTGGACTGCGGAGGAAGATCGAGAATAGAATGAAGGAGGGAGAAAGAAAGCAGAAAATAAGGAGTGAAGTTGTGGATAGAAAAAAAACAAAGACTAAGAATTTTAATCAGACTGAGAAGCAAAGGGAGAGAAATGCTGAAAATAGAGAAAGTCTGAGGCAGAAAGACTGAAAGCTAATGTTCATAGGTGTTCCCTGTTGTGAAACATCAGCTTTACTCCCTGTAAAGAAACAGGCCAGTGAAACAAGAAGAAAAAGGAAGATATAGAGGTCAAGAGGGAGAAAGCGAGCAATGCATTTGGATAATAAGGATTCGCATGAAAGATTTAAGAGCTTGTTTGTTTTGGGGGTTTTTTGTTCCTGTGTTCCTGTGAATCTTTCTAGTATACTCTCAGCTGAAATTACAAGGCCTCATTAGTGTGGAGATTACAAAAAGAATTTTCCACAGAGTCTAAACATAAGATGTACCACTTGCGTGTTGTGCTGAGCCTTATTAGTAACAAATCTGCCATATAATTTATTTTAATGTTTCTCTTTTCTTATATGTTCTCACACTCTGCTTGCTCTCTATCCCTCTTTCACTCTTTCCCACTCCTTTACATTATTCCTGTTCACGGTTTGCTGCCAACATTCGTGAAGGTCATGACAGTCCATCACCTTTGATTGCAACTATTCACTCTCTTGCAAAACACTCTCAGTGCGTGTAAATTAAGATTTCTCTGTTTTATCAGCAAGGTGTATATTATGCTGTGAAAAAAGTCTTTGCCCCCTTGCTGATTTCTTAGTTTTTAGTATGTTTGTCATGCTTAGATGATCACCAAACAAATTGTAATGTTCTACTAAGATACCTGAGTAAGTACAGAATGCAGTTATTAAATGATTTCATTTATCAAGGGAAACAGTTTTTCAAATGAATCTGGCAATATATGACAAAGTAATTACCCACTAAACCTACAGTAATAGCTGGTTGTGCCACCTTTGGCAGAAAGAACTGGAATCAAACATTTGCAATAACTGGCAATGATTCATTCACATCACTGTGGAGGAATTTTGGCACACTCTCTTTTGCAGACTTGTGCTATTTAAGCCACTTTGGAGGATTTTTGATCACAAATGGCCTGTTTAAGGTCATTCCACAGCATCTCCATCAAGCAACTAAAACCTTCATTTTGTTTTTGTGAACCATTCAGAGGATTTGCTGATGTCTTTCAGATCACTGTCCTGCTTCATGATTCAAATATGTGTGTGCTTCAGGGTTCAAATTGATGGCCAGGCATTGTCCTTTGGGCGAACCATTGTTTTATGTTTGTTTTTTCAGTAGTGGTATTCCCCTTCAATGCCATTTTTGCCCAGTCTGGGTTTTTTTGTTGTTGTTTTTTTCTTTTACTGTTTTTACCTTAACTGAGACAAGTAAGGCCTGCAGTTCTTTAGATGTTGTTCTGGGTTCTGGATGAATCATTGCTGTGCTCTTTGAGTAATTTTAATAGGCTGGCAACTCCTGGGAAGCTTCACCACTGTTCCATGTTTTCTCCATTTGTGGATAATGGCTCTCACCATGGTTCATAGACTCACAAAGCCTTAGAAATAGCTTTGTAACCCTTCCCAGACTGATAGATGTCAGTGACTTTGGTTCTCAGCTTTTTCTTTAGATCCTGTCACAATGTGTTGCTTTTTCAAACCTTTTAGCCTCCATCACTTTGTCACTCGGTTCAGTTTTAATTCAACAGGTGTGGCAGCTTTCTAAAAAGTGTGGTTAATCACATTTAATTTGTGTTTGGGTAACTTTTTTCCCAATGATAAAAGAAATCATCATTGAAAAACTACATTTTTTTTTATTCTGGTTATCTTTGACTCTTGTTTAATGATCTGAAACATATAACTGTGACAACTATGCAAAAGAAATAAGAAACCAGAGGGCAAGTAGTGCATTCATATGTATATGTGTACCATGTTTACATATCTTTGTGTTACTTTACTTGTGGGGACCAACAGCCCCTATGGGGACAAAATGCCTGTCCCTGTGAGTTTGAAGGCATTTTTTAAAACTGTGGTTTTAGTGCCACCTGTATTTTCTTGCAGGTGGCAACTAAATTTAAATCAAATTAAAATTTCAAACCTAATTACACGTTGAGCGTACTCTTATTTATCTAGAGGTTAAGATCGGTAAACCAAATCATGCTTTCAATCCTTGGACTAAAATAGAAGCCTTGAAATAAAAGTAAACTAATGCTTGTGGATATAGAATCCTGGACTCCACCTTTATAATAGCTTTTGGAATATACATAATAATATGTAACTGAATTCCACCCATAGTTAGCACAGTTAGAAATGCAGTACATTAGGCTGCAAACTTAGAAAAGCATACGTTTATGTCCCCAGAGAGCGATGGCTTCCAGTAGTAAACTGTTCTGATATCGGTTACCTGTTGTTTATTGATGATTCATGGACAGCCCGTTCGGCTAATTATTTTTTAGTTAATTAACTCCATTTTTATTCTCCATTACTGCCAGCTTTTGCACACACTGACACTCAATAGTTTCATGTCAATAACCATTTGCACTGCCAATAGGGTTTAACTCGATCACTGTCAGCTTTGTGCCCTGATGTCAATATCATGACTGCATTCATTTTGCTGTGCCTGTACATGCATTCATGCATGTATTCATTGATTAAAAGATGTTATATTACTTTCACAACAATGCTTCCACACTCCAAGGAGACCACTTGCACAGTGAATAGAACCTATCACTCATCAGCTGTAATATGTGGAAATGATATCCCTGGAATGACCTGTAGGAATTATGGCTATAGGTTTTTCATTTGGGAATGTCGGAGCTTCAGGACAGGACCGAACGTACTTTCAGCAGCCAGTGATCATGTTCCAACGAGAGATCATTCCACTCATCTTGTATTTCCCTCAAGCACTCAGAGAATTACATTTTCATTTTTGCTGCAAGCGTGTTGATGCATTGCTGTAATCCACCAAATGGCTCAAGTACATCCCACACAAGGAGAGTGCTGAGGCTGCCCCTAACCTGCTAACACTATAAAGCCATGATTAAAGAGTGACTATGGTTTATCATTACAGTGAGGTTCAGCATATGAGTTTAAAGATGGAACTGCATGTCAGCTATGTTTTTCAAAGTACCTATCAACAGTACAAAATATTCACTCACTGGACACTTTATTATTGTTACACTGCTAGTACTGGGTTAGGCCCTTTTTGCTTTCAAAACCTTAATAGCCTTAATAGTTCCTGGCATAGATTCAATAAGGTGTTGGAAACAGTACTTAGAGATTTTAGTTCACTTTGACATCAGATTTTCTGCAGATTTGTCAACTGCAAATACATGATGAGAATTCCCAGTTACACCACATAACAAAGGTGCTATTGTCCTGAGACCTAGTGACTGTGGAGGATGCATGGATACAATGATCTCACTGTTATGTTCATGAAACCAGTTTGAGATGATTTGAGCTTTGTGACATGTCACATTATTCTGCTAGAAGCAGGCATTAAAAGATGGGTACATTTTCATGATAAAGGGACAAACACGGTCTGCAACAGTACTCAGGTAGGTTGTGGTATTTAAACAATGCTAAGTGGTTACAGAGAAGGCCCAAAAGGTGCCAAAAGATATCCATCAACGCCATTACACCACCAGCAGCAGCACCTGAAATGCTGATTCAAGACAGGTTTGATCTGTCCTTTCATGTTGTTTAGTCCAAATTCTGATCCTACCAATGAACTGGAGATAAATGCTGCTGAGCAACTGAGACTCATTAGACCAGGCAATGTTTTTGCAGTCTTTTATTGTTCAATTTTGGTGAGCCAAGGTTTGTTGTTCTAAGTTAACAGCAATAGTGTGGCCATTTGCTGCTGTTGTACATTCAGAGATGCTCTTCTGCACAACTTGTTTGTAACCAGAGGTCATTTGAGTTATTATTGGTTTCCTATCAGCTCGAAGCATTTTGGCCTCAAGCTGATAGCAAAGGATTATTTTGCCCAGGGAACTCACTGGAGATGTTCTCTCGTTCTGACCATTTTCTTTAAACCACTAGAAATTGTTGCAAAGAAAATATCCCAGTAGATCAGCAGTTTTGGACATACTCAGACCAACCAGTATCACCAGCAACTGTGCCACATTCAGAGTCATTTAAATCCCATTTTTCTCAATTTTGATGCTTGATTTGATCTACACGGGTTTTCTCGGCGATGTCTGCATGCCTATGTTTTGCATTGTTTTAGAAAATGTGTTTTGTTGCTCCAATGTGATTGGCTGATTCGATATATGTGTTAACAATGATACAGCCGTTGAGTGGCTGGTGAGTGTACTTTTAAATATTATTGGCGTTCTTGAAGTAAAGCGTGACTTTAACAGATGAAATATTTCCAATAAACCTAATAAAAGCCATTTTTGTCAACAAACAATTTAAATAAAGTTTGAGTAAGGTTCGGCATGTGGTCAACACTGGAATCCTGTCTTCAGGAGAATAAGAAATTTATGAATGTAGCTTCAAAGAACAGAACCATTGCAACAAAATAAAGAGCAAACACTTTCACACTTGTGTAATAGCAACGAATCAAAGTGAGAGTGTGATAACAAGAAAAGAAGACGCCAGAAATAAAGACTGTCAAACAGCAAGTCAGAGCAGATAATTGGGAACATGTATGGGTGGTTATAGCTGAGCTGACAGACACTTAGAAGTCCCTATACTGAAATCATCACAGTCCTACATCAGTGTAAATTTCAATAAAGGGTCATAAACAGGCACATTTTTGACATATTTTGTTTCATTGTTTATTTGTTTTTTATTCTTAACATAGCACTCTTATTTCTGTCAGTGCTTCACTTCTGTCTATAGATCAGTGTTGATAGTCGCATGGTTACAATGCTATTCATGTAAATATAGCCCCGTCCTAAGTGACATGTTTCCTTGCTTTCTTAGTCGTAGACTGTGATTGACAGGTTTTTATGGAGTCGTGACTCTATTCTGTAGACTTGATATGTACAACAGGTAAAGAGAATTCTCCTCCAGCTCTAAATGAATCACATACACAGAAATAGATGATGCCTAAACCCCTGAACTCAGAGTGTGAACTGTTAGTGAATTTATGTTTGCAGCAAGCTGTGTCCCTGTTCGTCTTTGTGTTTACATTAATCAACTGACTGCCACGTAAATACCTAAGGATGCATTGGATGCATACCTAACATTAAGGCACGTATATGTAAGTGTGAGCGTGCATACGTGTAAGTGTGGTCCCTGGGGGAAGGTCAGGGACATTAGTAAGATCAGTAAAGCGGTCTTGTTCATTTTATTAACTGTCTTCCTGATTACATCTTGCCCTGGGGTATGCTGCCTCCATTAACCAGGTCAAAGCATGATTACACCAGAATAGATTAGTGTTCCATTTCTCTCGCTTAGAAACCACTGTGGAGGAGTTAGACCTTGGACGTAAAGGTGAACACATACTAGAGAGTACATTCACTGCGGATTTTGGGAAAGACAGCTTAGATCTAGCTACATCGTTGTTTTATTTCTTTTTGTTTCAGATGAAGCTCAGTCGGGGTCTCAAATTGGGGAAATTGGCAGCTTTGTTCTGTGGCAAAGAATGTAAAGGTTACTCAGCTGGTGATTTAAAGGTTAAAGTCTTTGTTTTTTGGTTTTAAACGTAGCAATCAAAGAGTAACTGAAGGGTTTGAAAGATAGCAGGTTTAAATAAGGGAGCATTGTGTAAAATGCCAGACACATGTCTAATTTTTTAATCAATTACACAGTAAGTAAAAAATAGAGAAGCAAAAATTATTCTTTCAAAGAATGAGATTTTAGTGAAGTACTGAGATCAGCCTGAGGCATATTCTCATACTGAAACTGGCCAACATTCCCCTTGTTAAAAATGAACAAATCTCCTACTGGTGATTCTCTATTGACAAAAATGTTGAACTTTCGATTGATAGGTACTGTCAGGTCTTTACATGCTGAGCGCCCACAGGGATCTCCCAGTTTGAAATTTAGATGGATGGCTACATGTGACATTTCTAAACTCAATTTTCAATTATGGACCAGTCCTTCTCTCCAGCTGCCTACAGTGAGCCCTGATAACTGTTTGACAGCTCCAACAAATGATGAAGGCCCCCCTCAAAATGATTGAAGTGTATTCATCATTTGCTCTCCTCTGCAGGACCTGCAAACTTCGACTCACTCATTCTGGCCCTCATTAACTGGCACAGCTTCACTCACAAACGCACACACCTCACACTTAATGCACTGTATACCTGCTACTTTCAGGTGTTTCAAAAATGAATACAGTATAAACACATATGAGTTTCAGCTTCATATAAAGAGATAAATGTAGACCAGATCTGGGCATTTTTTGACCTCGAGATACATCCAGGCTTTTGGTTGCCTGCATGAGGTCAATGGAAAATTCATGTGTAAATAAGTATACATCATATAGTTTCCCCGATTTAACTACAACTTTGATAAACTCAATCTCAGGAAATCTTTGGAAATACCATTGCTTTTATGAGAGATGACAAGACATGAATTTGTTTACCAAAGTCAGCTGTAAGCAATGTGCTCAGCTTGGGAAGAGGAGATTGCCATGTTAAAGGATTACAATTTAATTTGTTATTATGAGTCTGGACACGCAAAGGAAGACAGAAACTTGACTGATGCAGAGCAGGATATCTAAACCTTTGCTAGCAAAGCTACAAAAGAAACAAGGAAACAGGAAGCAAGTCAGCAGTCAAAACCAACTTTGTAATTTCCCACAAAATTGCACAGCAATCCATTCTCTCTTATTAAAGAACATTTGCTGGACTTTCCCACACTAATGTGCCTGAAAATAAAGAAAGCGCTGAGAACATGTCTCTTCCAGTTAACCACAGCAGTCAAGAACATTGTAGGAAATCTAGAGCTTCAATAAAAAAAAGCAAAGCTGGCATTTTTAAAAACTTTTTCTCCTTGGTTCTGGGTGTCTTTGTACGTATGATAACAGAAAATGCTGAAATTGCAGAGGGGCGGGGAGTAATGCACTCACTGAAAGAGACAGCAGCAAGGAGTGATTTTTTATGGTAACTGGATGTTGGGATGCTTGGGATGAAATGGAATAAACTGTGTTACAACTGAGGGGATGCCCATGTCTGTCAGACTTTAGAAGCAGATGCAAGATAAAGTGACTAAAATAAAGCTTGGTGGTATGCTTGCGTTGTGTTAAACACCAAGAGATCACGTGCAAGTCAGTGGTGAAAACAAACCTGTTGTTGATGTTGTAACTAAAATAATTAACTTCATCAGAGCAAGAGAACTGGATGACATGAGTGTTTGTTGCACTTTTGGATGACCATCAGACTGGCGGTGAGCTAATCAATTTTATTAGAGCGGGAAGACTGCAGATGGAGTAATTAAACTACAAACAAAATAGTAATTGAATAAGGTTAAAAATCTTGGAAATTTTGCAAAAGCATGCATATTTTGTTCACAATGACCTTTAGAAATCTTCATTAAATTGTGATAAATGTTGATTTTACTTTGCCTGTTTTCATTGCCTAACTGTGACTTCTAACAGTGACGAATTGGAAAAACAAATTTATAATGCTGAATTGAATTAAGCTTACTGGTATGACCATAACAAATTAATTGCTCACCCCCAATATAGACTGTACTTAAACTACCCATCCATGCATGCATGCATCCGTAACTGTTACAGTATCCTAGAATCAGTGTATTTTTTATCTCTTTTTTTCCCCCCGTTTTTTTGTATCATAACTTTAGTTCAACTCCCCCCTGCCCAAAGTGGAAGTGTTTAAGTAACTCATGATCTCGTTCATGAATGGGGGTAGAGCTGAGCTTGCTTGGGAGGCGGGTGTTCCACCAGATACGCTGGATAAGCAGGTGGCTGGGATGGGAAATCTGGGCTTCTCTGCTTAGGCTGCTAAACCAAGCAGAGAAAATGGATGGATGGACCTTAGAACAGTTATTAAAGCCATCCATAATGTTATGTTGACACCATCAAATGTTAAAGCAGTACAGATCTTGTTTTTATTGACAACCATTTTTGTAACCCACATTAAGCATCAGTATCATGGGATATATCATTGTTTCAATAGCGGAACTTCACTAATTTGATGCCTATGACATGGAGTAACAGATAAAAGCACTCCCCCACATGATTACTAATAAACTGCGTCTTCAAAAAACAAAAAAAGGGGCTCTTTTTCTAAAACACCATATGTGATTGTTGGGTTAAAAGAGATTGTAATTAGATTTTCATACCAAACTCATCTTCGAGCTGTGATTCACTGTTTCAGATTTTCCAATTAGTAAGTAAACTTTGTTTGTTGTTTTTTCTCCTTTGGGAGGGTTTGCTTTCTTTAGTTAGCACTGCATGACATGTCTGCCATCAACAGCCAGCCGCAAAATTTTTTTGTCATGTATTCAGTGAGAGCTACATGAAGATAACTGTACAATGCACCAGAATAACTTATTTTTGTATAAACCCACCCCGTTGTCAGACTGGCTTTCAGAATGGCGGACTGATTAATGGATGCCGATTAATTTGTATATATTAATCGGTAGGGCTGTTTGATATAATGATATATATGGGATGACGATATAAAACCATCTATCGTTTCATTTTACGCTATCGTTTGTTTTGTGGTGTCGCAAAATAAACTGTTTACGGCAAGATTTTTTCATCGTTTTGATGGTCACTGTAGTGGCTATATTAATGTCATAAGTTCTCTCTTTCTCTTATATTTAATATAACCACACTATGGACGGACAAGTGCCTGTCTTTATGTTATGGTTAGCAACAACAACACCATCGCGTGTCCGCTTGTTTATGTTCCACGTAAAAATTTCACAATAAAGCTCAAGATCCTGTTGAGACTTTTCAAAATAAACTGAATCACGTGAAAGAGCAGATTATTTACGGATGAGAAGCAAAAAAGAGCCGCCAGGTGCTAAAAAATAGACCTTAGACTCAAACGTTAGAACAGGCTTTTCCCCGCAGCACATCGTGTAATAAATACTCACAAAGAAAACGGCGGCCGTTACAACTTATGTCTAAAAATGTACAGTTTCATGCATCGGTTAAAACACTCCAGGTATGCGACACGCAGCTGGAAACACTTCACGCAAGTCGAGCTGCCTGAGATTCACAGAATTTACAGAAAATATTAAATTTTTGTGATTTATCGGCACGATAGATGTCTTATATCAGGTTATGAGTTTTTGGTCATATCTCACAGCCCTATTAATCGGCATCTGTGGGTGGACAGCAAAGAAAGAATTTCATTGCACAAAGAAATGCCTTTTCTCTTGTGCCCCATGACAATAAACACTTTGAATCTTGAATCTTCACATTTTCACGTGTATTGCTGCAAGAAATCTGGGCCTGCTGCGCTCATTCTGCATGACTTGACCTTGTCACACAAAATTTCCATCATGATGTTGTGGTTAGTCCTAACAAGCAACGCTGAAATCCTGTTTTGAATAAATAATCCCAAAGGCTGCTGGTGCTACTGTCAAAATACTGTATTGAAATACAGATAAAAATACAGTTTTTGTACTATAAAAACATAATTACTATTCCATGTCATATTAACAAGTACAGCCACACACAGATGTACAAACTAATATTTGCATCATGAGCACAGCCAACGTCCAGGCTACTGAGCGTTACACAAATTACAAGTAAAATTTAAAGTTTAGTAAAGTAGGAAAAAATATGTATACTTATTAAACATAATCAACCACAAATATATTTTCAAACTTGCCAGCTGTCAGCCTTTAAATCACTCCTCCTTATATCTTATTATTATCCTGTATATGCCCTGAAAGCTCCTGCACAACCTTCGACTGGCACATCCAATGAGTACTCCACAGATCTCGCAGACACTCTGTGTATTCGAGCTGTCAAACCAAACCAAAGCACTCATGCCGCCCCCAGCCAACGCTGCAACCAAATAGGGAGATTGGACAGACAGCTGAGAAGTTTCTTAATTATGGAACACAGCACATCATTAAGACTCTGTAATGAGCTTCCTGAAGCCAGGTGCAGCCTCACCTGTCAGCCACATCCTCATTACTAATATGGTCATGTTTCCCAGGACATCATGGACAGGTTATTAGGGAATGATGGGCAGGTGAGGAGCACTTAGTATACAGATGAGATGTAGTCCCATGCTTCTTAAAATAAATTGTCATCTAAATGTAACATAGCCTTTAATTACTAACCGTATGCACCAATATAATGTTGCATTATTTTTACGTGTCTGTATACTTTATATAATATGACTTTTCTTCAGTGATGTGAGCTATTTACATTTCTGTGTACTTTTGTGATTTAATATGGCTGTATTGCCAGAATGCAATATGTTTAAGAGACAATGGCATAAAACAGCTAAAGGTAAAGTTCACTCTACTAAAGATAGACAATTTTGCTGTTGACTCAAAATTTACAGCAAGTGCTGCTAAAAAATGAAGTGAGGCAAAATAACATGAAGCCACAGTCTATCTCAACCAGGAGGCACTTCTGCTGATCTGACATACTTAGGTGATCAGCATGATGTGTTAAACATAACCATATTACCATCACTGATTGTATTCATATGTCCATTAATGTAATAATAAATATTTATGGTTATCTTCAGTTGCAGTCTGCACACATTCTGCTGACATTAATATAATATGCGTGTCTTTAAACAGTCACTGTTTCAGCAGTTTTAGTGATATCATTTTTTTTCTCATTAATATGCAGATTTATGTGGCAAGGTTTTACAAAATCTAAAGGGAAACATTGTAAGTGACTCTGAATCTGAGTTGCCATGCTCATCAGAACTTATCTGTACATGAATATAAAAAATTTAAGAGTAAATGTATATGAGGTCCGCATCAGTGGCTGTCAGACAACATGCTTTTGTCCTTTTGCATCAATTTAAGATATAACTCATTTTCTGTGCAACTGACCCTAGATAGCAGTGTAATATGCTGTTTCCATCCATGCCTGTGCTTGTGTTAGCTGCTGAGATAAAACTATGACCTGTCCAGGCTGTAACCTGACAACTATTATATAATTTCTCCTCTGCTCAGGCAATTTTTTAAAATAAATTGGAGTTATTTCTTCAGGGACTAAGACATATCTGTGTAAATCCATCTGAATGTATGAACTATAGATGAATTTATTTTATAAAGAGAAACCATATGCTCTTTCTATCATGAGACTGACACAGGTAGATAGACTTGCAGTCCTGAACTTTTTTGCCTGACGTTGTTTCTCCCACAGAGAGAAGGTGAAGTTTGGAAAGAAATATAGCAACTGAAAGAAACACAATGTGAAAACCCCTCCCAAAAAAAAAGTGATAGCCTCAATGGCAGCTGGAGTGAACCTTTACAGAAATCAATAACTCCAGCTAAGATTGAGACAGAGAAAGAAGGGAAAAGGGAATGGGGATATCGGGATACCAAAGAGGGAAAGGAGAAAGAGAGCAGATAAAGCTGAAAACAGAGATTGAGTGTGTAAGAGAAGTAGAAGTAGATAAAGAAGGTTGCCAATTCGTTGTGTGCTCAGGGAAAAACCCAACGGGTTAGTGGCCAGCCCGCTGAGGTCAGCCTCTTCACCTGCGAATCGACTCCAAACAAAGACCAGGGTGGAAATGAAACAGAGGAGAAGAATGTAGTCGGCTGGATGAGTGAGGCATGTCAGAGGTTATTCTTTGTTCTCCTTTGAAAGACACCATGTATACCTTTGAAACGTCTCCACTGTCAAAAACCACCCAACCTTCTTTTCACAAAGCTGTGGCTCTCAGTGTCTTAGAACATAATACATGCCTGCAAGAAATTCTCAAAGCAAGAAATCCTCCAAACACAATATGCTTTCCTGCCAATGAGCACAACTATAATGTGTACCTGCGGCTTGCACGCCGGAATATTTTGTTTGCTTGTTTTTTTGCCTTTAGTGGTCTTCAGTCGGACACCCGAGGTCATGCAAGTGATTAAATAAGTATTGACAGCACTAAAGGAAGAAAAAAGAGAGTGAAGCACGTAGGGCTGGGCGATATATCGAGTTTTTTAAAAATATCGATATATTTTCATACGAGATATAAGATGTGACAATATCGTTTATATCGATATAGTCTATGTTACGTTATAATTATACTTGTGGAGCCGCAGGTATACCTCTCTTTCGTCCACTTTTGTCTCTACGCAACGTTACTCGGCCTCACCTCTCCTTCACTGAACACAACTCCCCCCTCCCCCTTAGCTTCACCTGCAGGCAATGACAAGATGAAAGCGGAATATCTCCGTTAGCGAGTTACCGTGCGTGGGGCTGGACGGCGTCAACGTGTTAGCGAGCTAACCGCGCTAGCGAGCTAACCGCGCTAACGACATGCAGCCAGGAGGGGCTGCACGGCCTAAAATCCTTTCATTTTCTCAAAAATCAACAGTGCGCCTTATGTATGAATTCTGGTTGTGCTTACTGACCGCGAACCGATTTTATGTGGTACACAGCGCTCAGCAATCTGTCAAAAAATGTTTTAATATGACTTTGCTAAGCTACGGAGCTGCACCACTTGATGGATTGTCGGAGGATTACGGCTACCGAGGAGGAGCCTCGCGGAGTGATACGTACTGTGTGTGTATAAGGACCTGTTCAGAGACGTGGTGCAGCTGTGAAATCTGTCTCTTTGTTATTATGCTCAGCGTCTATTAGTTTACATTTTGACTGCACAATTGTGAGCTTTTTGTTATGCACAAAAACAACATTGTTTTCTTTTATTTATGGACCATGATTATTTAATAAATGCTGATAATTTATTTTTGAGTAATTTCTTCATGTACATCTACGCTGTATGTAAATAAAAGTGCCCGTGTGACATCTGGGACACAGTGTGACTAGGAACTCTCTTTTTGTTCTTAACTTATGGCTTTTAAAAAAAAAATCGAGATATATATCTTATATCGCCATCCAGCTAAAAAATATCGAGATATGAATTTTGGGTCATATCGCCCAGCCCTAGAAGCACGTCTAGGCAGGAATCAGCCCATCTTGATGATTGTTGACAACATGTATTTCTCCATCTGTCTCTCAAAGCGTTCTTTCTTCAGGTAAATACATTTCTTTGCCCTGCATGCGAATTGAAAGGTATATTGTTTGATCATGCCTCTTGAGAGTAAGACAAAAAAGATGGAAACGTAGTAGCCGTTGTTTGGGTACCCGCACAGCTGGACCATTAAAGGAAAAGAAATGGGGGGTGGGGGGAAAGAAGTCAGAATTTAAGAAAAGAAAAGTCTTTTAGGATAAAAGCCTGAAATCCATCATGGTTCTGACAACAAAGTCTTGCAATGATGAACAACAGCTGTCAGCAGGATACACATCCCCTTCATGAGTAATACAAAGCCAAAATCCAGCAAGAGCTTCTTTGACAACTGACAGAAACTAGAGAGAGTTTTCCGTTATTTTGTGTCACAACTAAAAAAAAAGAAATGTAGAATTATATTGCGTGTGTGTGTATGTGTGCGCGCGCACATGTCCTAGCTTCTATGTTCAAGTGCATTCATGCAACGCACAGACAGTTTATACGATGAGCTGCGATGAGTGACACTGTTGTAATTATGCCTGTAACTGAGGATTAATTTGATATTAATTATTTCTGAAACCCCAAATGAAAAGTCTACACCGAAAGGTAAACAGGAACTGATCAGAACAACACTGAATCTGAAGACAGCGACATACCGTCAGCTAGTCACGTGAGGCCCTTGTTTCACTAAAAAAAATGCTATAAAAAAATGCTATTTCATCTTTGTACTTTACATAATCCTAAATCCCCGTGAACTTGTGTTTACCAAGCTGCAAACACCACAGCTGAATGTTAAACATGTTGTCATTTGCTCTAATGAATAATTTCAAAAAAATATTATTCCACTAAGAAAATATTAACATTTGAAGAGAGGGGTGTTAAAGGTGTTATCGGTGTGTCTGCGCTGGCACCGTGTTACACACTCAAATCAGAGATAAAACCCTGTTTGACATTGCTGAAAGCCCTGCAGCCGAACTCCCAAGTGTGATCTTTTCCCTACACTTATTTATTTTATTTCTTTCAAGTGTATGTGTGTGTTGATTAGTCAGTTGCAATAATTTGCCTGATGTAACATTAACTAAAGTGCTATAGGAACAACACAAATATTGATATCACACAAATCGTATGACATAATTTGTATTATGAATTTTTTCCACTGATGTCAACAAAAATGTGAGGTTTTCACTTGAAGGAACACATCTTTTGATGATGACTCTAAATAATTATCAAGGCAACAATGGAAGTTTTTCCACATGAATTCTCTACTCACAGCTAAAGTAACATGACAACGTATCCTGCCCCCCCTCCCCAATTTGTTTTTTCTTTCTGGATGAAACAGCTTCTAATTAGGAGGTGAGATGAAGTTTAGCGGTGACAATTTACCTTCGGGGATAACACAAATCATCACATCTTAGCTGTGAGTTTTCTCACAACTCCTATAGTTCTCTTGTTCTATTCATATATAACAATATGTCAGTGACGGACTGCAAAGCTGCTCCCGTTTTCGCTCTCTTAATGATATCTCTGTCACACCGATCCTTTGCTTCTCCCTTATCACTTGTCATGTCCTCGCAATGTGACATCTCCCTTTCTGCTTTCGGGGTCATTTTTTTCCCTCTGTGCTTGTTTTCTAAACTCCTATCACCCTCCCCTCTCTCTAATTTACTTTTTGTCTCCCGCTTGCTCTCTGCTGCTGAGTTGTTTACGACCCGCACATCCTCCTGTGCAATTATGAGTGTTGCTCACTGTATCCTCATCCATATGACGAGTCTGACAGGCATGTATGGAGATGGATGGTGTGAGTAAAAGAGGGGAGTGGAAATGGAGTGTGTCTTTACAAAGACCATTTTTGCCATGACATATTTCTCCTGAGAGAAACTTAAATAAGCTTAATCTGAATGGACAATTACTTGATAATTATAAACACATTTCTTTTTTTATAGAGAAACCAACACAGCAAATATCTTTTTATAAATATTTTTTCAACACTTCAGGTTTAAGGTTTAATAGAAGTTAAATGAATGCTCAGTCGTAGTAAACTGAGATTTAAGTGCACGCTCTCGTCTCTTCCACCATCTTGAAGCCTGAGCTGGGATCAAGGAATCTGCTTTACATCTTTTACATCTTTCAACTTATCCAAATGAGGCCCAAGGTAACACTTCCTCCTCTGCTGCTCATTTTAATTATGGCATTCTTCAAGGCTGTATCCTTGGCCCACTTTTGTTTTCAGTGCGCATGCTTTTTGATAGTAATGATATCACTTATCACTGTTTTACAGAAGACAAACAGTTATCTGTCCCTCTGCTATAAAAAAACAAACAAACAAAACAGTTCTCTTGATAGTCCTGGCTTTGTCTTCATTATCTTCATTAAACTTTCTAAAGTTTACTGAGGATAAATCCAGTGTTTTAGTTATGTTTAGCTCTTTCAAATAGGCCAAGCATATTCCAGATATGTCAAAGAATCTTAAGTACAAAGAACATTGTCCAGTTATGCATCTATCAGCTTGAAAAACATCCTAAAATTAGATAATTCTTATCTTCTAATGACTTGCATGCTTTTATTTAAGTCCCACCTTGATTAGTGCAGTGCTTCTTATGCAACTGCATTTTTGTTCTGGTTAGTTCAGATTTAAACTGGCACCAAAATACGTCAACATATTACTCCAGTACTAGCAAATTCACACTGGCTGGCTGTTATATTTTGGAAATGTTGTCCAAATTATACTAATGACTTTTAAAGGATTAAAAAGCCTCAATCTGAATTATAAAAATGACCTTTTGTTCCCCAATGTGCCTGGGCACTTAAATACTTGAATTGGTGAATGGGGTGCTGCTGGTTATACTTTAGACCTTTTGACAAACTGTCAAACATTCTGCTTATTGAGATCAGAATTTCATCTTCCTTATTGTCTTTTAGAGCTCTTGAACATTTAAAGCATTCAAAAACATATAATAGGTCTCAACTGCTGGTTTTATTTCTATTTAATTTTTCTTTTATACTTTCTATTTGTATTGGGGGTTTTCTTTTGATGTTTATAGCAAAGTCTTGGATATGTGAAAAAAGAAAAACATTTTCTATGAAGCACTTTGTAGCTTTGTTAAGAAAAGTGCAATATAAATAAACTTTATTATTATTATTTGCCCACCAACCTTGACTTGAGAGGACATTTAATGTGACCTATGCTCACAGGCACTCAGACACACAGAAACGCACACACAGATTTAGATTACCTTGTGGTAATGATGATTATGGTTATTTACAGTCATCATCAGCCCACAGTTTTGTCAGCTGCACTTGCTGCCGGAGTTGTTTTTTTGTCTATGCACGGACTGTATTTTGAAAAAATACCTACGTTTGCCCCATGTCCTTTGAAAAGCAGGCAAGCCAATTAGAGGTACAACCACTGATATTATTTTCAACTTCCTCCCACTCTCTACTCTTTACAATGTATTTTCATTTAATGGACGGATACACAGGTTGATGACCTGTGAAGAATAAGGTAGATGTGTCCGCGAGTATGCAGGATGAATTCACTAGAGTATAAAGTGCCGAGCGGTATGTGCAGGAAGGCAGCTCAGCCTCAGACATGTCAGTATGGTGGATCCCTTCACGGGTGCTCTCAGGTAAAAACTGTTGAAATTACTCATTATCCTTCCACAGTGGTGTCTGCGCTGTGTTCTGATGTAGACAACGGAGATGTCTTTCCTGACATTGCTTGCACTGCAGGCAGCAACAAAACTCATTTCTGCAGTGTTTCTCTTTAACCTCCTCTCTCCATTACCAAAATGAGGGATTTAGAGACTTTTTTTCACTTTGTGCAACAGAAAGCATTAAAAAAAAAAGGCTGTTATGCTTTTGCTTTTTTTTTCCATTTCCGCTGCATTTAAGAGAGAATATACCCATTAGCAGTACTCACACACTATTTAATATAATGGCTAGCTTTTCTAATTGTGTCTCCTTGAGGACAAAAACTTTCATTAAATCCATTTTTGTGCTAGAAGTACCACCAGCTGTTGGTCAGTGAAAGAAAAACTGATTTTGAATGTCCTTACTCACAAAACAAACACTATTTTATACAGTTTCTCTGCTAGTGTCAAAAACATTAAGGCAGTTGACTTAGTGTATTCCTTTTACCAACCAATTTAGTCAACGAAGAGTTACAAGGGCTTTCAGATCACAGCCATTTGATATTTTGGTATGCACTGTAGTTCTTAGCAGATCAAACCAAAGAGGATAGACGGGGAGGGCGGGGCGTGTTTCAAATACATCTTCAGATCAGGATCAGAGCAAGGGGAGATTGCAATTAGCATGGATTAAAGGGTAGATTATAACGAGACTAATAAGAACATAAAGAGATTATTGTAGATGCTAGGAAAGAGTTATGGAGACATGGGATAGATGGACAGATATAGAGCATGGAGAGAGGGAGAGAGAGAAAAGCCACTGAGACCAGCCAATATGAGAGTACAAGGCAAAGGTGTGCAAAGCAGATATGACAGAGAGAGAAGGGGAAAAGAGTACCCTGATAGAGCAAGAGATCCGAGAGTGCAAAGAGAAGGTAGAGAGACGTAATAGGAAGATAGATAAAGGAAAAGAGGCCTCTGAGACCAGGAGATAAGAGAGAGCAAGGAAAAGGAGGGCAGTGTGAGGTAGAGAGGCCTAAATATGTTGGGGGGGCAATAGAGATGGGAGAAACTGGGGAGGTTCACGTAGTGTTTTGATGGATAGGTGGTTAGAAAGATGAGAAGAATTGAGACAATAGAAAGAGACAGGGGAGCAAGGCAAAGTCCCAGAAACACATTAACAGGAGCAAAGAAGAGACTACAAAGACACGCATGCACTTTTACAGATAAACGAAAGGATGAAGACAAAGAAAACAGCACACAAATACGCTCTCTGTTTCTCAGATATGCACAGAAGCTAGCAGTGCATTTATTAAATTCTCCATAGAGCTCTCAGGGCATGGCTAATGTCCCCACAGCTTCTCCTCCAGAAAAAAAGGGGGAGAAAAAGAGCAAACAAAGAGCAAAAGTCAACAATGCCCTGACAAAGACGATTTGATCCATGACTTAGTGTGAAAGCTTTTTAAAACTAAAAGTGTTTGCATGTGTTACTTTCTCCAGAACACTTTAGGTAAGAGCAGGGGCACATTTGTGTGTGAATGGGTATGCAGGATTTTGTTGGTGGTTCTTTTTCTTCAAAGACAAGTGTTTGGCAGCGTGCATAAGACATATTCTGGCCTTTAACTTTTTTTTCTCAATAATACAGGAGCTGCTCTTGTTAGAGGAAAGAGAAGAAGAATATTGATTTACATTCACACCCCATAGAGATCAATGCAGACAGCAGAATAAAAGCGTATTCTCATCCATGCATGAGTTTGTACATACTGTGAAGCAGCTCTCTGACAGACACCTGTCAGTCAGCGGGGTCAGAGAAGAAATCGATAACGACCGCTCTTATAGCTTCAGTAAGAAAGGCACAAACTAAAAGGTGACGCCTGAGACAGGTTTATGAGAAAGCCAAATAGGGTTATGAATGCCATTCTGGCATTTCAACTCAAACTGCCCACCTTTCTTAAAAGCCATTATCTCCTACACTGGGGATATGAGCAGCTGAGCATATCAAGTGCCATTTTGGATCCACTGACCTTTCAGTTCCTAGTCTGACTGGCAGGGGTATGATCCCCTGATATGAACTGAGCGTGGCCCTGGTACTTATGCCTAGTATGAGCAATTTTAATGGATATTATGGGTGTTATGGACTTTAAATGGTTGTTGTCTCTGTACTTCAGACCAGTCTGGCATTACAATCAAACCACAGGCTCCTGAAATTTCTGCTTTTATATAAGGCAGACACTACACCTGTCTATTTTTTTCATTGCAAAAGGGCAATAATTACAAAGTCTAATAGTCTAACAGATACAAAAATGTTTAAACACATTCAAAATATTAAGAAAAGCGGGTTTACTGCTCTGTAAATGGCCAATTGCTTCACAGTTAAAGTGAAATATTTTCACATTCTTGTTTAATAAAGGATTTCAGCTCTTTTGCCATATTTTTTCCTTTTATAATGCATCACTAGGTGACAAATAAATACAGCAGCCACAGCACCCAGATTCTTTTACTCTGAAGCCATATTGTTGCAATATGGTTTGTCTTTGTCTAGAATATATTTGTAGTGTTTTCAACGAGGATGTTGGTGACACCGAGTTAAACCACAAATGAAGACCCTGGAGTTTAGTTGCAGCTTGTTTAATTGTCTCCATGAACATGTGGTGAAAACTGAAATGACAGAAAATAAACTCCATCTCAACAGGCAGAAGCATGTTTACATCAATAAAGTGCATTACTCTCACTAAAACATTCATGTTAGCAAATACACATTAATATCCAAAGTTATCTGTACAAACTGTCATATAAAGTAACTTACGGCGTTCCGGCCTGATAATTCGGAGTAGATGGCATTTGATTACATCTCCATACTGCCTTTAACATGAGGAACCTGTTTCTCAGCAAAACCGAGCGCTTGACCAAAACCGGAAGTGCTTGACCGGAACCGGAAGTGCCCCGCCAGAACAGGAAATACATTTTAGCGATATTTTCCTTTTAACTAAAACGTATATACAACATGAATTATTCATTTTAACAACACATATTAATTTTTAATGGCAAATCTTTTTAGAATTATTTATTTCAAATTTATGAACCTATTTATTCAGAGAAACGCCTTAAGGGCAACACAATATTTGTATGCAAAGAAGTTAATGGGCGACTCAGTGACTGCAAGATGTCCAGGTCCTGTCGTTGCAAAACAAGCCCAAATAATCACCCCTCCACCAGCATGGTTGACAGTTGGTGTGAGGTGTTTTTGCTAACATGCTGTGTTTGGTTGTCACCAAGCATGGTGCTGTGCAACATCTCCATTGTGGTGCTGTCTGTCCAAAGATCGTTGTTCCAGAAGTTTTGCACGTTTTTTTCAGATGCAACCTTGCAAACCTAAGCCGTGCTGCCATGTTCTTGTTAGAGAGAAAAGGCTTTCTCCTGGCAACCCTTCCAAACAAATCGTACTTGTTCAGCCTTTTTCTAATTGTTCTGTCATGAATTTTTCAGATGCTGACTGACTATGTATTGATCAGTATTAATGGCACTTAATTAGTAATAGCTTTCAGCATTACACCTTGCTTGCAAAGATTAATCTAGGTGTTTTTAATTTTTTAATATTATTTCTCAGTGTTAACATTTTAAATGTATTTCAACTATTTGCAGTAAATTCTGTTGTTATTCATGTGTAATACATCACATTTACTGTTTTAGACACAAGACTGTCTACGATGATGCCATTTCTGAATTAGATATAACAATATATGAGTTTGGTTCTAGTCATAATATAAATATATAAAAAGGCTGCTGTGGACCCGTTTGGTTCAGTGGGACTCCTTCCGAATGATCAGATTACTTGCTAAGATCAATAGTTGTAAGACAAGGATCTCACACTTTCAGTTCAGTTCAGTTCAGTTCATTTTTATTTCAAACATTTCAAACATGTGCCTTCACAATCATTACAAAATATCATTCCATTATTTGTTTGAAAAGGAGTAGGCTGAAGTATTTACTTATTTGTCCCTACCCCCTCAAGTTTCCTGATCCTTTTTTTATCCACTTTCTTTCTGTTTCTTGCTGTCAATACTCTTATCTCACAGTTCCCAATATGTGTCTTTTACTTCTTCTTTTCCTCTTTCATTCTTTGCTTTTACTGTCTACTGCTCATGTGTCTTTGCTTTGGGGAGTGAGTCTCCACAAAATACAGCAGAAATGATGAAAATAAAGACATTAGCTTCTCTGGATAAGAGCGGGGATAAATATATGTGAGTGTGGCTGTAGGTGTGACTATGAGCCTGTTATGTGTGCTTTTGGGATAACAAATAGATAAACCCATCACAATGAGTACTGTTGTGTGGCTGTCCTCGAGGACAGAAGAAGAACACAGCCCCGGGCCTTATCAGTCTGTCATGTCTGATTCCTCATCTCCTGTGAACATTTAGTACTTTTGTTGGGGATTTTGCAATGAAGGAGAAAGTAAGGGGTGATGATGGCTGTAAGGAGTGACACCAGAATCATGACGCAAAACATTTTTAGCATGTGTGAGTGTTTATTTATTCATCATTTTATTTTGGAGATCATCTCAGTAAATGTTAATCCAATACTTGGATCTCACTGATGTAGTTCAACTCTAATTTCTGGGTTATCATCTGGCACAGGTGTAAATGTAAGTTTGATTGGTTAACCCTGTGGCCTGTTAGGTGTGTTTCATGTTTCACAAAGCTTTTAGCTGAGATAAGCTCCAGGTTAGATGAGCATGTAAAAAGATGGATTGATAAACCCTTTTTGTCTCTTGTTCTCTAGAGAATGGTTTTTGTAAATGTTGTGAATGTGTTTTTCTTAACCAAGGAAAAAATTTGCACCTTAATTGTCGCCTGTGGTCTTCCAGGACGAGTGTTTCTGAGCTGGCTGGTGCATTCATTCATTTTTCAGAGTTTACCAGATTGCTAATTTGGCCACTCCAGATGTTTTTGCCATCTTGCTGAAAGGTTTATTTTGATTTTTCAGCTTAATGATGGTCTCCTTTCTTTGCATCAACAAATTATAATTAAGCCAAATTTTCACACACAGAGGATTATCTACTGCAAATCCTAAGAGAATGCAGCACATTTTTAATCACTTTTATATCAAATTCAAAGCAGTTTTCCTGTTGTTTTGATTCGGTCAGATGGAATTTCAAATACCCACATTGATGTTTATCATATTTATGTGGGAATTGTGATAGTTTGCACTAGGGCTGTTCATATAACGATATATATCGGATGACGATATAAAAACGTCTATCGTTTTATTTTACGGTATCATTTGTTTCGTGGTGTCGCAAAACAAACTGTTTACAGCAATATTTTTTCATCGTTTTGATGGTCACTGTAGTGGCTATATTAATGTCTTAAAGTTCTCTCTTTCTCTTATATTTAATATAACCACACTAGGGACGGACAAGCGCCTGTTTTTATGCGTTGTGGTTAGCAACAACAACGGTAAAACCATCGCGTGTCCGCTTGTTTATGTTCCACATAAACCTATCACAATAAAGCTCAAGATCCTGTTGAGACTTTTCAAAATAAACTGAATCACGGGAAAGAGCATATTATTTACGGATGAGAATTAAAAAAGAGCCGCCAGGTGCTAAAAAAATAAACCTTAGACTCAAACGTTAGAACAGGCTTTTCCCCGCAGCACGCTGTGTAATAAATACTCACAAAGAAAACGGCGGCCGTTACAACTTATGTCTAAAAATGTATCGTTTCATGCATCTGTTAAAACACTCGACTCCAGCTACATGATGCGCAGCTGGAAACACTTCCCGGAAGTCGAGCTGCCCGAGATTCACAGAATTTACAGAAAATGTTACATTTTTGTGATTTATGTCGTTATCGGGACGATAGATGTCTTAATATCGGGATATGAGATTTTGGTCATATCGCACAGCGCTGTTTGCACCTGCTTTTTAAACCCAGGACTTTTGTAGATGCAAACACATGGTCTCTGTTCTTCATATACTCACAGACATGCTCTTACACACACAAACATGCTGTTGAGCCTCATCTTGGCAGTGCCCTCTCTCTCTGCGGATCTCCGTATGAACTCCCTGCCAGTACGATTCTATCTCTCCTCCCTCACATCTTCATCCATCCATGCTGTCGTGCTCTCATCTCCCCCTCCGCCTTCTTCCTTTCGTTCTCCGCTCCTGAGTTGTTTGTTTTGGCACGGCCAAGTGAATCACACAGGAGAGTTTAACTGGCACAATACATAGCTCTCATTTCACCTGATGCCCTGCTGTTACTCCTACACATCTTCTCCTGTCTCCTCCTTTTCTCGACATACTCTGAAAAACAAATTATGAAATGGGCCAAGTGGACGTTTTTTTCTGTGAAAGCAATTTTGTGCTCTCTCCTCACCTTTTGAAAAACCTGTGTTATTATATGGTAGGGAAAGGGAGAGGCCAAGCAATGAGTTTAAGGACTAGCCGGGTGATGGAGGAAATGCACTCGGAGGCTTGGTAATGTTTACCTGGTGTAGCATAGGATTTATTTACATTTCCTGACAGACAACACAGGCACTGACTGATGTTGTGTGAGGGAATAAAAACATAACGATGATTAAAAAGAGTACAAGAAAAACATTGTTATAGGTCTGTCCCATAGCTATGATGAGCTGTCCAGAAAGTTAAAGTACAAAGGGCAGTATTAAACTCTCTCCCCTAAGGGACAACTCATTATTGTTAATTATTGTCAACAATATACACAGTTTTGTGGTATTCTGAGACTGCCATTAACCATAATGTTTAATTATTTTGTACTATTAACAGCTACTGAAGAGCAAATAGCAACCATGTATCTACAGTATTATATGAATCATTAAAAAAAATGGTAAATGGCCTGCATTTGTATAGCGCTTTTCTAGTCCTTAGGGACCCCAAAGCGCTTTACACTACATTCAGTCATCCACCCATTCACACACACATTCACACATTGGTGATGGCAAGCTACATTGTAGCCACAGCTGCCCTGGGGCGCACTGCATTAGCTTGCAGCTTTTTCTCCTTCACAACTCTGATGAATTTATCTTCAGACACACTTCTTGTAAGCGTGTCTGGATGCAGTCCTTTGCATGTTTTGGTTTCTGTCACTTCTGCAGTGAACCTCTGTGACACCTACAACATAACAAGGGGCCTTGTGGTCATCTCTTGGCATTTATTATGAGATGGCAGATACTATGTTCTTTGGGGGTTTTTTTTTCTTTTTTTCTGTCTCTCTCGCTCTTTTTCTTTTTCTTTGTACATTCCCTTACATCCATTCTAATAGTTTTAGTAAACTCCCTTCAGGAATTTGCTGACATCTGATTAATGCTATGATTATTATTCCTTATATTGAGGCTATGGCTATTATTCTTTCACTGAACCATTCAAAAATTGCAGAGAGAAAAAAGCAGACAGACATCCATAGGAGGAAGAATAGATGGTAGTAAACAGGCCAATTACAATACTTGCTGACTGTGTCAAAATTACTTGTACGTACATTTCTAGGAAATTGTATTTCAGGTTACCACTCGGGGGTTGAGAAAGGTTTGCAGTCACAACCAGGGTCCTTCATTTAATAGGTGATTAAATCTAAGAGGCAAGTTAATATATATTACGGTCGAGTGAGTTAATATTTTGTGTGCTGGAGGGTGGTGTTGCTTCTGGTGACAGCATGGAGATAAATGCTCAGTAACAAGAAAATAATGACATCCCACGGCGCACTTGTACCTTCAACACATCCCTTTTCGTGAGCTCAGTGAGTGTGATTGTTTACACCTGAGTTTGCTGAGTGTCTCAGCAAGCTGCTGCTTGATTGTCATACTGTATTTTTACTTTTTACTGATTATTGCACTTTAGAGAGCCTGGTGAGAAACAACATTCCATTGCAGCCTGTGTATATCTGAAAAACCATGGGTGGGAAACTCCAGGCCTGAAGGACCGTGTCCTGCAGGTTTTAAATATAACACCCTGGGTCAACACACCTGAATCAAATGATTAGTTCATTACCAGGCCTCTGGAGAACTTCAAGAGATGTTGAGGAGGTAATGTAGCAATTTGAATCAGGTGTGTTGGCTCAAGGACACATCTAAAACCTGCAGGACACCGCCCCACCACCCCTGTTGTAGAGCTTTATGAAGAAGTATTCAGATTTTATGGCAAAATCACATCTAAGAACTTTTTTATTCAAGTGTATATTTTGATTGGTACTGATACTGCAGAAACTGGAATTTTGTAACATTATTTTTAATTTCATGTCAAAATTTAAGAACTCTTACAAATATTATGTGAGATATAAGTGCTGGAACAAAAAACATTTTTACTATAATCCCCGGACTCCCTTACATTATGCTCGCTAAATAATGTTTTATGGAAGTTTGTTGCAAAACGTATTAAGGTAAATTAGTTTAGTCTTTTTCCCAGGTTGCATATAAATACCAGGCTGTTTAGTCCAGGCAAAACTGGTCAGTTTGCAGTATTTTGATAATGTTTAAAATGATGTACCATGCTGAACTGGTTACACCTAGGGTACTGTTACTAGGTTACATCAAGGGCAGCAGACATCAGCTCATATATAAGATGATGATGCAGATTAGTTTCAGTCACTGAGTCCTACCTTTTCTGCTAGCTTTATAGTGAGTAGGGGTTGGAAATCAGCTATGCTGTTTGGGTAGCATCTGCTTATATCTTACTGAATTCAGCTGGCTAAATCCATAAAGAGCAGTGAATATCAGAAGAGGAGCACAGATCACCTGATCAGAATCTCTATGCAAAGAAAACTAAAACAGATTATTATGTGCCTTATTTATAAGTAATTCTGCACCATGAATACGTCATAGGTCATCATTCTTTTATTACTCTCTTTAAAAAAAAAAATGGAAGTACAATGAACAGCAATTTACTACAAAACAACACATCTCTGTAAGTTCATGTTCTGCCACTTCGACAGGAGTTTGTGAACATACTCCTACTCGCTTACAGTCACTTTTATCTCATTTGTGGATGAAGCATTTTTGTCATCGACTTCAGTGAAATATAACCTCAAGTTCCCTGCTCTGTGTGTGTGTGTGTGTGTGTGTGTGTGTGTGTGTGTGTGTGTGTGTGTGACCTCAGCAGAATAGCGAGTCAGAAAAGAAAAATCACTATTCTGAACCAAGCTTTAAATGCAGCACCCACAGCACAGCCATACTGTGCATAATCATAATTACTGGCTAACCTTCCATTATCAGCACAACAACGGTAATTTTTAAGTCCTTACTTACAGTAATAAATTAGCAGTCAGTACATGTGTGTATTTATGTGTGTTTGGTGTTTATAGAGCCCAAGCCTACATTAGGCATAGGCCCAAGATGCTTTTTCTCCTGTGATGTCTTTTTTGTGCTGTAGAAAGAGGATTGTGAGCACATTGTTATTGAATACAGGCAGTTCCTTTGTTCATGCAGTCATAAGTTTTTCCTAATGCTTAACTACTTTTACTCTGCAGTTATACAAGAGCTAGAAGGAACATCGCTTTAATTATGTGTTTAAAGTAGTCTGCCCAAGGTTTTATGGGGCCTTAGAATTTTGATTTGCGTCCCTATCGCCCACCACTCACCTCAGCACCACCAGTATTAACTATAGATTGTCCATGGTTTATTGTTTATGCATTGTACAAGAAATACAATCATTATCATGGCGTGTGTGTGCTGAAAAGAGATCAAATAAACCAGCAGAGAGTGCATTTACAAAACAAGTTATCTATTTTAATTGGTTTTGAAATGTGGTAATGTGCAAAGGGACACAAAAATCACGCAGTTTTATAAAGACCCAGATTTATTTTCTTATAATGTAAGAACAGAAAATATTTTATAAATTAAATCTAAACTTAAATAAGACATAATTGAAATACAAAATATTCATTAAGAAGATTCTATTTGATTTTTGTTTTTATTTACAGAGAACAATTGGCCTAAGATTTAAAAAAAAAAACCTACCTGCCCTGTCATATTAGAAGCTAATGTGTCTGTCAACAGCAAAACTCCCTCACAGGTTTGTACATGCTGACCTGGGGGAAATGATGCTTTGTCAAAAAGTCACACATCAGCTGAAGAAGCACTTTGTGAAGCATCATGAGCTGATGTTATTGCCGGCGTTGTTGTGTTCTAAAATATATCCACTGGGGAAATATTGCTGGGGAATCAGTTGATGAATGAGGATGAGCTTGTAGCAAATTCAGATATCTCAGAGAAATAATATGTAAAACAACAACGCTGAAAGCGGGTCTAATTAAATAAAACAACTACCTAATTGAGGTGTAACAAAGTCGGAATATAACCACAAAGACCCAAAAATGATTATGTGCGTTATGTACGGCTGTTATCAGAGTCAAGTCTATAAATAGTAGGTCTGTTTCATAATGAGACAAAGTTGCTGGGACATGTTCAGGATCCAGCGATTGAGCCTAGACCCTTAGTTCAGAAAATCGTGGTTACATTTCATTACAGAAAAAGTAATTCGATAGTTATTTTACACAGAAGAAAATCTTTAACACAAATGAATGTGTGTTAGGTTTATGCCTTGGCTGCCCTAAAATAATAGCACTGATAATTACCAAAATACATTTTTTATTTGTGTGTGTGTGTTGGTTCATCCACTAGTGTATGCAAGCTCTTTAACTGAAATTGTGTTTTTAGTGTTAAAATATAATTATTGTTGTTATCCACAAAATTTCAAATTAACAGTTTTATGAAAAAAGCTTAGAAAATAATAAGGTACAATATTATTGTTTCATTAAGATGCCAAATTACAGTTACTTGCATTTCTAAAAAGAAAAGTTGAAGAACCTGAAGAAAAGTAGTGGATGAACATTAGGCTTTATCAGTTTCTGACTGCTCAAATTTAGGTATAAAAATGTGAATTCAGTTTTTTATTGGCCTGATAAATAACAGTACAACTTTTAGTATGAAACAGGTTTTAGACAATTAAAAATATATATTTGTGTTTTCTTGTTTTTATGACACTATACCTTCTTTTTGGTTTCAAATTTCAAGTTACTGATACTGTGAACAAAAACAACAACAACAAAAAGTCTGTGTTTGAAAGCAGTACTTGATACTAGTACTGGGTTGTTGGCTAGATGGGTGCCATCTGTGATAACCACTGACTTAAATGTGAGACTATGAGGTCTAACTTTGACTTAAATTCAAACTTGGCCTCTCTATTGTATAAAAATACGACAATACACACACACACACACACACACACACACACACACACACACACACACACACACACACACGTGAATTGAGAGGATTGTGAAGTCTCTTGAGGAGGCACTGTTAATCCTGTTGACAATGGCTTGTCTGAACAGTAGCTTGAAGAGAGATGAGGCTAATTCTCTTTATGAAGGCAGTAACCCCACAGGTCACCAAAGCCAAACACGTAACCATTTAGACACACAATAGAAACACGTCTGTTTCTTCTTCCTGGAGTTTAGCCCCTAGTCCCACCCAAAAAAAAAAAATGTAATAATACAGTATATCACACCTCTCAATGCAATTGTGCTGCATCAAAAGTCTGCTTCAATTCCCTTCTGTAAAAAATGGGGCTCGGGAGATTTCATTGTCTCTAAAGAAATTTGACAAAATGATATTGACAATGCGGCTTATTTTCCCGGAATAAAGAGGGAAACGTAATATTGTTTCATTCTCTCTTGCTGTTATTGTAATATATTGCCAGCCACCGAAATATTTACACCTATCTCTCTGCCTAGTTACTGTCCCATGCCAGAATACATTATCCGTGGAAAAGAAAACAATATTACATTTCTTATTGAAAAGCAGCGATCCTTCACCTTTTATCCACTCATTAAAAATCACACATACACGAACCCACACACACGAACGGGCACATACAAACACAGAGAGGTGTTTGTGTGTCCGCAGATGTGGTTTTGAAGTACCGACACTCACTCCAACAATTACACGCAGTGGTTTGTGCATAGAAAAGATAAATGTATGCAACGGCACTGAAGCTGTTTTAATAGATCTGTAAAAGCACAGGTGTGATGTGTTTCTAAGTGTGCCTTCCGGTCTCAAAGGCATTTACCATCCAGCTGCATAAAACATGTTGAGCAAATGAGTTATATTCACCGTGCAGCTGCCAATTGTCACTATAATTCACATGGACGCAAAAAAAGAGCCTCAAACAGTTAAAATTTTGAACAATCAATCATCTGTAACTCTAGCAGCACAACTTTATCGCCTTTAGAAAAAGATGTTTTCAACTGTTTTGTGCACTTCTCTGTGAGGGTCACATTGACATGTTCTCCATTTCGGAAATAACCTATAGGCTTGTTTTCTGGATGTTTGTCTTCTATCCCCAGACGGGACACCCTACACGTGGTGGGTTGGCAGAGGGAACGAGAAACACTTCTACTGGGGTGGATCGGGGCCTGGCATCCAGAAATGTGCCTGTGGCATCGACAGGAACTGCACCGACCCCAAGTACGACTGCAACTGTGATGCTGATGTCAAACAATGGTGAGTCAGACTTTAAAGTTCACTGTTTCAGTTTCACAATTAGAGAGCCATTTCTCAGTAGTTTTCAAGCTACTAAGTAGCTCTTTTTTTGTATTACATGAATACTACATGCATCATGGGAAAGCCTTTTTCATGCATTATGCATTAGCTTTTATCCATCAAGCTTCTTGGAGACCATCTTGTGCAGCTAAAGTCTTCATTTTTACCCACTGCAAACTACTTAAATCTTTCTAATAACCAGGATACTACTTTTATGATAATAAGCTGAATGCATGTGTCGTAGAGTGGAAAGCTAACGCTACAGTTACTAATGAGTGGAGAATTCAGTGGTGACTTTTTTTTGCCAACCTAGATAAAAATGATTCTGTCACTTGTTATCACTAGGCTTTAGCTATAAAAACAAGGAAGTTTCACAAGGTTATGTACATACATACCACGCTCACTGGCACTTCAGTAAGGAAGAGGAGTGTTTGTTATTCCATTAACTCACCCACAGATTTTCTCGCCAGGGCAGATGAATTCCTCAGACATACCTCAGACATTTAACTGCTTCTAAAATAATTGCGGTTTATATGAAATTGTAAAGGTCAGTTTGTCTATTAACTGCTTGTTATGTTTAATAAGTGCATGTTTGGTAGTAGAGAAGTTCATTTTGGTAGACATTAACAAGGCTTCCTACAAACAATCTCTTACCTGACAGACCGTCGATTCTTTTTATTTTTCTTACCGCATAAGCTGAACCCAAAAATGAAAAACCCACGGATTATTTACATTTTTATTTATATATTACATTTTTGATAGCACTAAATTCGTCACTTATGCTAATGTAGCGATTGCATTAAGCTGACAGTGCAGAATCCGCCTTAACTGGACAGTGTGGCGATGTGTCAAACTTCAAAGGCTGAAGTGACTGAATGATGAATGCATTCATCATTCAGTCACTATCAGTGATGTGTTTATTTAAGAGGGGTGCTTACATCCAGAACCAACAGTTTGCATTTTAAAGCTCTTTTAGCCAGCTGATGGATATTCTCATTAAAAGCTGTTGCATCGCTGTTTGTGAGTGTGCCTCCTCTTTGAGAGTAATTACTGAGCATTAGCAAGAAGAAGAGATTTAATTTGCTTTCATGTCTCCCTCCTCATCTCGAAAACTGATGAGATTACAAATAAATTTTACAGTGCCTTGTTCTCTCTGTTAATATTGTACGCATCAGTGTCTTATTGTTTGTCTAAGTTAGCTTTGAAATTTTACCAACTGTTTGCACTCATTACCCATACTTTTGGCAGCACATAGAAATGTGCAAGTGTCTATCCACACATGCTTACTCAGATGCACACGTCCCTGCACACTGTCTTTAATTAGAGTTCTCATTAGAGTTCCAGACTGCATTGGTCAGCACAGAAATGAAATTAAAATATGGTATCAAAGACAGACGGAACACATGAAAACATAATCCCTGCAGCCACTTCTGTTTGCTGGCGAGGAAGCATTACAAAAAAAACCCTCTAATATTGTACAGGAAGTCTACAGTGTTGTCTGACATGTAGGTGTGCACATTTTCACATCAATAAACACGCAAGGGCATAAGCAGAGTCTTAGAGGAAAAAAAGCAAACAGCTCAGAAGCCTGAAGAAGAGAAAGGCTGGGTTGGCTGGGTTGCAGTTTGCAAAAACACTCAGAAAAAACTGAACAGCCTTCCATGAAGGAAAGATTATCCTCTATCAAAGCAATTGAAAGAGAATATGTGGTGAAAACAGCAAAACCTAAGGGGCATTAAGGGCATTAATGGAACTAGGGCACTTGAATTTGTTGATAATTTTACTATAGCAACAGGGTGAATACAGATACAGACATGCTCAGTTTCAGCAACTTAGTCCTGAGGTGACATGACCTTATTGTGACTGAGCAGACTGGCTAAAGACAAGAAGAAAGAGCTGAAGGTGTCTGCAGACGTTCCTCAAAGAGGATCACCTGACTAGATCTAAAGACATCTATCGATGTCTAAAGGGTGAATCTTGAAATTGATCTGTGTTAAACACGGCACACCTGTGCAGTTGTTACTACACTGATGTAAACCTACTCAAATTAAAAGTGAGACTTGATTCATTAGAGGTAATTGGATCAGACCTTGAATGGTGTTTAACCTGCTAGCTATCTAACACAGAGCCTGTGTGATGTCTCATTGCACCGACGTGAAAATAGAGCAGGTAATTCTCTGGTGAATTCACACTGTGTGAGTGAACTCCTTGTATGCAGCCTCCCTTACGCTCCCTTGTCTAAACCACATAACATGTACTGAGGTGTGAACATATCTGAAAGTGACTATTTCATGTGTGCTACATGTAAAAAAGACCAAAGTGACAGTATTGATACTGTTTGGAAGTTTACTAATAGGCTCAGTTAAAAGTATCCTTTAAGTAGTAACCAGTACTACAGCTGGTACAGCATCTAACAGCATAAACAAAAGAAAATCTTCATGCCTGTGGATAACACCTCCCCCAACTATAGACTTACAAATGCCCACTCATGTTGTCCTACCCACACAGCAGACAGGTCTGGCCTGGATCTGGTGTCAAGCCGACCACTGCTGGCTGACTTCTGGCATGGTAAGTGGTATGTCATCCAGATATGGGCCAGGTCTGGAGTAGATGGCACTGTTTATGTGATGGCATGCCACATCTGGCCCGATTGTGGTTTGGTTTATGTGGCCCAGGCTCATAGAAAATAGGTCTTCCCCATATCCGGCATCAAGCTGGTACTTCTGACTGACTGGTGTCATGGCAGAGTGTATGTCAACCAAATGTGGGCCAGGTCTGGCAATGATGACACTATTTATGTTCCTATTTTCCTGTTAGATAGAAGACCCAAATGCCATGTTGCAATACTATACTGCTATGGTAGTCAACATTTCTTATCCAGGTTTGTGAGTGTACACTTTATCCAAAACCTAATGACGGTTTACTCACGTTTGCCAGTGGGTGGTGGTAGCTCAGGAGGTAGAGCAGATCACCTACTGATCGGAAAGTTAGTGGTTCAACCCCTGGCTCCTCCAGTCTGCATGTCAAGAGTAAGAATGTGGTTAGGAAGCACTCTGTTTAGAGAAAGTGTGTGATTCAGTGAATGTGGCATGCTGTACTCAAGAGCACTTTGAGTAATCTGGGAGAGTAGAAAAGCGCTATATAAGAATCAGTCCATTCACTGTCCGAAAAGTTTCATCATGTTACTTTCGCACTATTATGTTCTGGCACATGTTGTTATTACATGACTTGATTAAGGTACATATTAGGCTGACATCTGGGGCCAGAGCTGAAACTGTTCTGGGCCAGCACAGGACCACCAGTATGTCCGCAACTGGCCTTGTGCTGGCCCATGTGTGGGCAACCTCTGGCAAACCAGGTCTGGGCCACCAAAGGGCCATCATTCTTTGTGGTTCTTTGGGCCATTGTGTGGGCCACATCTGGGCCATACCAATTTTGCCATGTGGATACATGTATGAATACTCCTATGTATATAAACAACTGCAATACCTTTGTGAGATTATTATGTACTTTATACAATTTACCCTATCTGATGTTTTTCTGAATCGATTTCTTTTTATATTTAGCTTTCCCTTCTTCATTTCATACTCAAAATCACTTACCTGAGATGTGTCATCTCAACGTTAAGGAATTTTTTATGGAAAATCATATTGACACATTTGTGAATAGTGTCTGGCAGATATTTCCGCAGTTATTTCATTGTTTGTTTGTTTTTATTGTGCTCTTAATAAACTCTAAATTGAACTGAATAGAAAAATGTTTCTTTCACAGCAAAAGATATAGTAAGGTGAAAAGACCATAATTCCTTAACCTAATTCTTTCCCAAATCATCCTATAGGAGAGAAGATTCTGGTCTCCTGGTCTATCAAGAACATCTGCCAGTCAGCCAGGTCGTGGTGGGCGACACCAACAGGTCAGGCTCTGAGGCCAAGCTAACTGTTGGACCACTTCGTTGTCAAGGAGACAGTAAGTGTTGTGTCATTTAAAATACAATTAATGTACTTTGGTGTGGAGCACGTGGATGGCGCCAAAACAGCTGGCTTTACTCATGTGAGTGACAGACAGCTGGAAAACGATTCCAACATCACGAATGAGTATTTACTTGGTCCAAAAATCAAAGTCATAACTGCTGACATAAAAGTGGTTGAATGGACTGTGTGCGAGGCACTGGGGGGCTTCAAGGTGTTGAAAGTTCAGTTAATGAGTACAGATAAGCAGATACACCGAAAATTAATTGGAAATAAGTAAATAATTTTTTCTCCCCATAAACTACATTTATAGGGGTAAAAAAAGAAAATTCATTTTCCAAATAATTGATAAAGGAAATAATTATTACAGCTCTTATCCAACATATGGCAGCCAACAAGTGGTGTTAGTCAACTTTTTATTTAGTTTAATATTTGTTACTGATTTATATTGAAGAAGGCTGCGCTATTATATTCAGAAAACAGCGTGATTAAGTTTTTAGCAGCAATGTAGGTAATTTCAGGCTAATCCACAGTATTTTGGAACAGACAGCAGGGCTCCGTAGAGAGGCACAGAGGTGTACTCTGATTAAAGAGAAACTAAAAGGTCAATAGAGTATCCAGGAGCTAAATCACACGGTGTGAGTCATCTGTATGGTTGTAAAATGAACTTTAAATTCAAGAGGAGCCTACACAGGATGGGGAAAGCAGGCGTGAGCTTTTTGGATTCACCGCAGGGTTAAAATGGGCCTTTGAGTGAAGCACAAGGACGGCTGTTGCAGCAGACTAAATGAAAAAGAAATATGAGCAATAATGACCATCTCCAGGTCGACTGCGGAAAGGAAGGGATTTTATTTTCTCAAAAATTCACAGCTGGTTGCTGAAGAATGGCTGCATAACATTTGTGAAGGGCTCACGAAAGGTTGAATCAATTCCTCTTTTGACACTGTATGTAACTTCTGAAGAGTTTGTGTGCTTGTTTCTTTATTTGATGTTAAGCAGTATGACATTTTTAGATAGACAGTTAATGGTACTCCAGCAGAACTTACACTGGAATAGATACATATTCAAATTATAGAGATCCCATTGTGCTTACAACAAATGCCACCAGGCTGTACATGATATTAGCAGATGAAGATTGTCTAATGAAAGATACAGATTGCACTGTTATGTCAGGTGAACCGTAATAGAAACGTCAACACAGGGATAAAGCGGGTAGTGCCGATATTGCCTGGTGAATGGAACGAAACAACCCAAAACAAATAAGATCGCTTGTCCTTGTCTTTTCCGCTGAATCGGCCTGAAACCAGATTGAAACATTTAAATTCAAACAAGTATGAATGAATTAGCTTTCAAAGAATTGCATTTTCCTGTAGCAACTGGTGAAGTGGCAGGTGATTGACACAATTTGGAGCAACATTTTTAAGGTATGCCCTGTGGCCTACAGCCTTTCTCAATCCCGCCTTTGTTGTGGCAATTTCTGTAATAGGTGGAAATGACTCATAAAAAGCCAGCCAGTGGCAGCCGCCGTCATCACTGTTGATGTATTCACTTACGTTATGAAAGAGAGGAAAAGTGAAAGGTTTGTGTAGTAGTAGCGAGCAAAGTGCCAGGAAACTTAGATTGATAGCTGGCTACCTTTATACAATCACGGTTAAATTACTACCTGAATTGGCTTTTTTAAGTGGCAGGTGCAATGTGTGCAATTCACTGGAGCTGCAGTTCAGCACAACAGCTATATTTGTTTAAGGCTGATAGGACCTGAAAGAAACTCGAGGGGTCAGTAATGGGTTTATGCAGTCACCTAAAAGCAAGCAAAAAAAAAAAGTGACAGTGTGGTGCAGTCACACAGTATATAGGGAGCTTTATTTAACCATAACAAATTAAACGAATGGTAACTCACACAAACATCAAAAATCAGTATGACAGGAAGGGCACTTTGTTCATCACTATCTTTGGCTTCCTCATGTGGAAGAAATATTTGCCATTTCTTCATCCTGAACCCCAGTGGAAATTAAGCATTATCAGTGTGTCTTTGACTGTACAATACATCCATTGTCAGTCAAACTTTTGCAAAGTACCAAACCCTTTTTTGACTGTTTGCTGCTGATGGTTTGAATAAGGTCTTAATTAAAAACTATCTTCAGAGAGAGCAAGAGAAAACACTTCATGCATAGCAGAGTACAATTGAGCACATTGTCATTCTGGGTTTGCACTTGAGTCTGAAAATAGCACATTGCTTATTCTCGCAGTGTGCAAATCATTCACAGAACCTGTTGTTTTATCTTGATTGTCTTTCTATTTTGGAATCTTTCTTTATCTGCCTCTGCATATGTGTGTTTTTGTGCGTGAACGCACTCGCATTTTGTGCTAATGTCTATGTGTGTGGTGAGATAAATGCATCTGAACTCCGTTCAAAGCTTTTTCATCTAAGCACTCATCCTTTTATTCCCTTCAGTCAACTCCCGGTAGTTTAGGTTGTTGCTCAGGTAAACATCAGGTGTCAGATCTAGCAGAACACTCACACCTACACACAAACACACAAACTGAGAGGCACTTTAATCCTTGCTGTTTCTCTTCCTGTCTGTGCTTCTAATCAGTGTTGGCGCACTGCTCTCATTGGGACTTTGGGTCAGTTGGAAGATACACACATATTGTGCAGAACTATGATATTGACCACTTCCCGTTTCATGCAACCTGGGCCAGTTCACTTTGTCCGCATCTTACCTGCGATATGTGACTCCTGTAGTGTGTACCGAGTTTCTGTCAGATCAGCACGGATCAACTGCGCGGTATAGCTGTGATGCAGCTGTTTACTCTGTAAATTCAGAGGTTCTGTAACACAGTGGGCTTCAAGATAAACTTAGAAAAGTTAAATGGATAATGGAAATGGTATTCTAATGGTGTAAGCTTTCACTACATTAAGGCTTAGCTGTCATTATGAGAGGATATTCAGTGGCTTTAGCCACCATGATCCCTGCGAGCCAGCAGGCTCTTCTTGTCAGCTTGTTGAGATCTGCCACTGCCTTATTTCACAAATGGTGTGACCGGTTTGTGATACTGGCCTAAATAAAATGCTAAATAAATTTGATTCAAACCATCATACTGTAATATGATACTAAATTTTTTTTGCATTATTCACATTTTTGGGGGCTATGTACCTTTGTTCTGAGATTCCCCCAGGCTTCCATGTGCATAGCTGTGTGTTAGGCATCAAGACCCAAACACAAGTAGAGCACTTGACTTTGATAAGGCTGGGTACTTCATGAAAGGAAAAGTGGTTCCAAAGCAGCTTGCAAGAGCAGCAGCACCTGTTGACAGGTTAAAGCAACTTTAAAAGTATATCCTACAATCTGTCACATGTGTACCACTAAAACAGTTTGGTGGCCCCATGTACAACCTTTTTGGATGAACCCAAGGAGTAATTTTGTTTGCTTAATATGGCCCAGGTCTGTATTGTGACCTGAACATGAAGCAGAAAACTGTAAAAAGCAAGCGCATCTTTTTATCTTTAACGCAGAACAAATGAACCAATATACGAGTTTAAAAGCAACCTTAATTTCATTCCACTTTTCTAAATGTATTATCCACTGAGCAATTCAAAACAGAATGAACTCCTCAATTATGTCTGTGAAGGTTCTCAGTCATCCAGGTAATCGTAGTCAAAGGAGCTTGCAAAGAAAAGCGTCTGGACTTCTTTAAGTTGCTTGAAGACGTTTCGCCTCTCATCCGAGAAGCTTCTTCAGTTCTAAGGTCAAATGGTGGGGAGTCCCAGATTTAAACCTAGTGGGAGTAACCCCCCACAGAGGGACAAAAGGACCCCCTGATGATCCTCTAATCGCCTGAGCCAAGATGTGAAAATGGGTGTGGGTCCCAATCAGCCAGGGTTTCGGGTGAGCTCATTGTGAAACCTGGCCCCACCTTATCATGCTACATAGGGAATGACAATGGCAGACACAACAACATTGTCATCCCCTATGTAGCCGATGTATCAGAAAAATTCAGGAGAGTTTTCTCCAAGCACGACATCCCAGTGTATTTCAGACCCAGCAACACGCTCAGACAAAAACTGGTTCACCCGAAAGACAAAACTCCAAAACACAAACTTAACAATGTGGTGTATGCTGTACAGTGCAGCGAGGAATGCCCAGACCTCTACATTGGAGAGACCAAACAGCCACTTCACAAGCGCATGGCACAACATAGAAGAGCCACCTCCACAGGACAAGACTCAGCAGTCCATCTGCATCTTAAAGATAAAGGACACTCTTTCCAGGATGCCAATGTTCACATTTTGGACAGAGAGGACAGATGGTTTGAAAGAGTGAAAGAAGCCATCTATGTCCACTGTGAGCGACCATCTTTGAACAGAGGCGGTGGTTTACGACACCAACTGTCTGCCATCTATAATCCAGTTTTGAGTTCCCTCCCCAGACGCCTTAACACCCACTCACATCCTGGGCCATCTGATCTCAGGAATTCGCATGATAAGGTGGGGCCAGGTTTCACAATGAACTCACCCGAAACCCTGGCTGATTGGGACCCACACCCAGTTTCACACCTTGGCTCAGGCGATTAGAGGATCATCAGGGGGTCCTTTTGTCCCTCTGTGGGGGGAAACTCCCACTAGGTTTAAATCTGGGACTCTCCACCATTTGACCTTAGAACTGAAGAAGACTCTCGGATGAGAGGTGAAACCTTTTCAAGCAACTTAAAGAAGTCCAGACGCTTTTCTTTGCAATCTCCTCCTCAATTATGTTATATCTGAGAGATTGCTTCTGTCACTTCCAACTTCCCCTTTTTTTTTTTCTGTCGCCTAAGGAAAAATACATTAACATACTAAGAAAGGAAACTAATATTGGTATCTGTGCTGTAATGTAACAAAGCACCAAAGTGGTTTTGGGGCAAATAATATCCTTTAGAGAGGAAAAGTAAAAATGGATTTAATCTATAGTGCAAGACGGCATAATCATTGCACTAATAATTCTTCATAAACTCTCTATTGACTGCTCATTTTTCAAACTAAAGGAAATAAAAGAATGGAGCTATGCTATCTCAGCGGGCTGTGCTTTAGAGATAGTGCTGGATTTAAAACTACAAAGGAATTTAGCCAAGTATACCACAGATATCAAGTATGCCACAGTTAAACATCACACACTGGATATTTCGCTGTCATTTTTATCTCTAACAGCCCGTCCTCCGGCAGACAGGAAGTGGCCTGGTTCTGTCGAGGGTGCAGAACATGACAGAACACCTGCCCTTCTTTCTCCCTGGTGTCACACCCATTATGGTCCCTTCATCAACAACCCGGTGCCAGTCACTAATGTCCCTTCATCGCCGAGCTGCCAACATACAAACAAACCATGATTTAATGACCCATGACATCACATCTGTTTGTGTGTGGGGGTCTGAAAGTGTGGCAAACACAATTAATAAAGATGGATTCTTCTGTCACTTGGACGGCGCAGTATTTCTTTGTCTTCCTTGTTATCACCGCATGTGTCTTTGTGGGCGCAAGACAAAGTGAGACATCTTCTTTTATATTGAGTGACCAAATTAACAACCTTTACAATGAAGATGACTTTGAGGTATGTTTGCCATAGTGCCGGCCAAGACACTGGAACATGGAGCATACATTATACATTGGCCCATTAAGGCATATTAAATGTATATTAAAAATTTCACACGTGAATAGGTCCCGCGCATATGATTGATGCTTCTCATACTGTGCATGGAGCTATGTCTCAGTAAGAGCAATGATGATTGGCTGCCATATAATGGGTTTTCATAGGCAAATGACTAATGTCTTGAGCAGTCAGGAAAAGTTTTAGCAAGGAGGTACTTGTGTGTCTGTGTGGAAGCACAAAGACACACTTTTGTGTGTGCGTTTGTTTCTTCTCTTTTTTTTTGTGGTACGCACAGGAGCAAGTTAGAGTGGACTTTGTCTCTCTCTCTCTCTCTCTCTCTGCTTGTGTGTGTGTGTTAGCTCTGGCATTAATGAAGCCCATTTCCACGGCTAGTTTAATGGCAGCCTATACAGTCACAGGGAGACAGAGAGAAATTAGTTCCATTTATTGATGTTAAAAGGGTTTGGACATTTTAATAGATGGAAATTAAAATAAAAGATAGCAAGTGAAGCACAGCAGCATATGTATTCTGCTGTTATGATCTCACGCACCTGCTGTGAGACACGCTTGGCCTCATGACTGACCACAAATGAAAGCTTACACACACACACACACACACACACTATTATAGTTCAAAATTAATTAAGGGCTTCGTCACCATTCTTCACTGTTCGTGTGCCAAGGCATCGGTAACTGAGGCCAATCAACGTTTGAAACTGAGTGAAATATCTGTTCATGTGTTTCCATCAGGCAGACAATTTTGAGTGCCAAAGCAGGGTGCACTTTTTAAATTTTTAATAAAATTTACAGCCATTAAAAACCATTTCACAGCCCAGTATATTGAGAAAAAGTGAAGGGGCCTAACTGCTTTCTCAGTTCATTGCAAATAACATTATTCGTCCCAGTCAGCACTTTGAACTTTGTTTTATTCAGATTGTATGATTTTATATACGCCTCCCCATTCCAGGCTCCAAAGCATTCTCATTCTGCCTCTCCTTGTCCATAACTTAAGCTCAACAGAAAAATGTTATTGAAGGTTCATACACAACTTATGGACTTAATGTCTACACTTTACTGCTGGGATATTCTGTACTTTCATTCCCCGTTATTACTTTGGCAGCAAACCCCTGTATATCAATGCACAGTAAAATTTTATGTAAAGTTTGTTGCTGTCTTGATCAAATAAATGATAACCTTAAACATCCCGTGATTTCATACAAATATTGGCAGAAATTCAGAAATTTCTCCACACTTTCTGCAGGATACCAGTTTAACCTTTGCTTTTATATAGAAATATAACCAGAATGTAACAAGTTGGAAACCTGCTGAGATGCAAAGAGACACTGACTCAATCAGATTGCAACATGCTGGGAATTTGTCGGCATTTCTAAATTAGTGATTATTTGCAAACCTTCACCAATATGTCTGAGACCGATTACTCAGTGTTAGTCGAACCACAGGGTTTGAAGACAGGTTGCCTCCTGCCAATCATCAGGAGGTCGAGGGTGTCGCGCACTAAATTTCAATGCAATCACCAATTTTCCTATTTGCAAGGAGGCTGCCATCTTAGTTATCCTCAAGTGTGACGGAGCTTTTGGCAAGAATGTTATCTGTTCTCTGGTCTCTCATTAAAAGATGAGGTAAACCTGAAGAAGCCTAGGAGGCATTAAAGAATTACAGCTTTTTGTCCAGCTTTGTCGACTCTTGCACCCAAAGCACTGCCATTAGAATTCTTTTTGTATTTCTGGTTTTAGCAAATTTACAAACAACATTGGAATGATGATTTATGGACGTTATTTGGAAGAAAACAAAGAATGAAATTATTCTTTTTTCAACCTCCCTCCAGACTGCTTCGCCATTTATATACCTCTGAGCACTGAAAGTTTATGCTGAAAATGTATGACAAAAAACTTAATTACAGAGTGAGACTGACAAAGGCTTTGCAGGTCTCAAATGACAGACACAAACTAATTACCTGAAGATTCAAATGCTACATTTAGCATGAATATACAGCACATAGACCATAAAATTGCGTGCCACAGACGGCTCAATTATACAAATGAGATGAAATACAGGTCTCAGTGGAAATGGGAGAGAAAAAAATGAGCGATGAAGAGATATATGCTTGGTGTGCCACTCTTTAACATTCTGCAGAGCTGTATATAGGTTCAAGTGTTTTAAACATTAATATCTTAGACGTGCCCTTAGGGACAACTCAGAAGTGTGACCTTCGAAGATAGGTGGCTTTGCTTTCCTTGTTAAATGAGCCTATTCTTAGTCCTTTAATGAAAAATCTCTCAACAGCTTTACCTGAAGTATATGTCGCAATAAGTAGCAAGTGGAAAAGTTAAATTAGATGGCAAACTATGAGTTTGCTCTGAGAACTTGAGGAATAGGTGCTTGTACCCTGAAATACGGTGGCCCTGAGGGGCCAAACGGACTGCATCTTAAAACAAGGGGAAAAAACACAGAAATAGGAAAAAAAAGAGATTTCAAAAAGCACAAGGGAAGTGTTTCTGGGGAGACAATAACCCGACGGACCAGTTGCAGGAACCCAAAACATGCTAGTTGTGTTTTATCATGATTCATATAATACTGATGACGAATTTTTAGGCTCATTGTTAGGCTAACACACTTACCTCTCATCTTTTCTTTCCTCACAAAACCGATAGAGCCTCCACTTCTTTTAAGTGTCTCCCAGCGCAATTGTTAGCATATTTTGGTTCCTGCAGCTGGTCTGTCAGGTTATTGTCTCCCCAGAAACACTATCCTTGTGCTTTTGGAACTCTCTTTTTTCCTATTTCAGTTGTCGTTTTTCCTATTTCCATAGTGTTTTGTGTGCTTTTGCATCGTTTTTCTTATTGCTGGTGTTTTCTTAAATGGCAGTCTGTTTGGCCTCTCAGGGCCACCGTACTGAAATCCTAAATGTTACGAATTTACAGTGGAAAAGCATCACCGTGTTCACGCATACAGCAGGACACGTGTGAGGCCCAGCTGTTACTGCAGCGGTGCGCTGTCATCTGTGTTGTCTGCTTTGCCCTCCAGCAGTGAGTGTACATTATTTGTATTTCTAATGAGTATGTACATGTACTGCATTTTATATGCGTGATTGTGTGTGTGTGCCTGAAAGTGTACGCGTTAATGACCTGAGACGGGGCAGTCAGTCATCCTTACCATCTGTTGGTATTGGCATATAACCCATCTGGTCAAGCACAGACAGATGAATCATCTAGTTGGCTTCCAGACCCAAACTTCACCTTATGCTGCATCTCATATCAAGTCAGCATCTACAGCTCAGTGAACTTTGATTTTTTTTTTTTACGGTTCTCCGTGCGGGCTAACGTAGAGGTCAACTGCTGCTTTTATCTATTTCAGATAAAGACTTCATATAGATCAAAGTGCACAACATGAACGTACTAAATGGGAAACCGTTTCATTAGATGCAAACAGAAAATGTTGAGCAACAGTTTAGCCTACAGACAGATCTCAGTTCCTCTTTAATACGAATATAAGTCAAGAAGACACACACTTTGGTGCCGATCTGGCTCAGTGCGCTGAGCAGGTGACCACATGTCATACGGCTGAGAGCGGCCGGCCCAGGTTCGAGTCCAACCTGCATGTCTTCCCCCGCTTTCCTGTCTTTTCCTCAGTGTGTCTATATCAAATAGAGCAAAAAAGAAGATGTGTTGTTAGTTTAAATGTCACAAGCTACACACACACTAATCCAAAACCAGAATCAGTGGTTTGTGCTCCTCTCACACTATGGAAAACAGTGGTTGGAGGCGTTGGCATGACCAAAACTGCAAAACTTGCAGCCCTGTTGATTTTGAAATGGTTGCTTCAAAGATGGAGACCGGGTGTGCAACCGTGCACAGTCAGCTGCCAACCTCCAGGTGACTTGTTTTGTCAAAAGAGCAAAAATACTGCTATCAGTTTTCCATTGTTACCAATTGAAAAGGGTCAATTTGGCGATTATATGAGACCTGATTGTGATAATACAGTGATTAACTGTTATCGCAAAAATCATAGATCTTTTGCTGTCTGTTTGAAATCTGTAGCCGTCTACACAGAAATTCATATTCACTACTTACAGTCAGTCCAGCCAGAATTGAGATTTGAAACAGAATTTTTCATTCTGCTTCTCCCTGTCCATAAATTAGGCTGAGCAGCAAACTAGACTCACACCCAACTTTTGTCTCCAAAACTTTGTCTCAAGCACTAGCCCTTCTATGAAGAATAAAACTCTGTCTTTCTGTCTTTAATTAAATTATGGTACAGCTTACATAATATTGTACAGAACATCATTGCCTAGATAGACACAGCTACTACAGGATGGTGAATTAACTCCAAAATAGTTCTTGTGGACCCCGATTGTACAGAGACAGGTTGACTCCCACCAGGTGACCTGCACAACCGCCTTATGATTGAAACTGGTCAAGCAGAGATTGGGGGTATGGCACACTCAACCTCTGGGACCTGTTAGTCACCAAAACTACTTGTAATTGGTTGAATTGAGTAGAATCTCCACCATCTGCCTCAAACACAACATTTTTACCAACAAAGATTTTTACATCACCTGATTACATAACTGACCGTCAGTGAATGTGTCAATTATTTTATAACTCAGAGCATAAAAGTTACAAAGCCAGACATCAGATTGAATCGTGTTGTGTAGTACATCACAAATTTTTATCTAAATTAAAGTTTTTATAATTCTGTATTTCTCACATGTAAAATGAATTATAAAAACTTCTTTTTTTAATTTGATGGTTATGGCTTAAAGCTCAATCTCAGTATTTTATTTTCACTTTGTGTATGACAGTTAAAGAAGTGTAACTACAATCATGGGGAACACTGCAGATCTCTCCTGACAACCTTCAAAACACAGGGTTTTTGCTCAAAACACTGGCTGTTCACAGAGTGCTGTGTCAAAGTTGCACAAGCAACAGGAATGAATGCAGCCTTGAGAGGATTGAGATGGGTTCTGGAGTCTGGGAGAAGAGTAAGGAGGCATAAAATCTAGTGTGTTTGAGGTCCAGCATGAAGGTTCCATGATGATCCGGGATGCCATGTCATCTGCTGCTGTTGGTGCCGGGTGATTTGTTCTGTTTTTTGTGAGTCCAAAGTCAATGCAACATCAACCAGGAGAGCACTTCCTGCTTCCATCTGCTGACAAACTTAGCTTAGCACCTGCTCACAGAGCCAAAACTGCTGCCAAATGGTTTGCTAACCGTATCATTACTGCGCTTGAATGGCCAGCCAACTCGCCTGACCTGAAAAATACAGAGAAACTGTGGGTGATTCACAAGAGGCGAACTAGAAATACCCGAGTATGATGAGCTGAAGACCACTACTAAACAACCTGGGCTTCAACAACACCTCTGCACTACCACAAAGTGGTCACTTCCATGCCACATCTTGTTAAAGTAACCCCAACCAAGAATTTAGTATAAAAAATAAAACATAACCAGACAAGAAGTTAGAAAAATCTGTACTGCAAATCCTTTTCTTGTAGTTGATCTTTCACTATCACATTTAAAACTAAGAGCTGTATATAAGCCAAAATCATCAAAATTTTATCTGTGATGATTATCTGAAAGTTTACCTGATTTTAATTAATTGACAAAAAAAATTCAAAGGCACTAGAACAGGAGTGTCAAATATAAGACCCGGACACAAAGGTTTTACTTTTAACTGTATTTTCAAACGTTTTACAGCTTTTACGAGTGATAATAACCTCTCCCATGTCCACTCATATTACACTAAATAATTAAGTTGTAAATTTCTGTATTTTATACATTTACTTGTTACGATGTAAGCCCAAAGAGTCATGCTGACAGATTTCTTTCATTTACAACAGCATGTATTTATTATGTACAAAAAGTGAGATGTACTGTGGAAATTGTGCTTCTTTTTCTTATATTAAGATATCTCATTGATTACATGTATAGTTAGAGGGGAGATTCACTAGTCCGGCCCACATAGGATCAAAGTGGGCTGTATGTTGCCCGTGATGTGAAATGAGTTTGACATCCCTGCACTGGAATATCCTTGATCAGTATGTGGCTGGTGGGCACAGAGGGGATGTGGATTTCTACAGGCTGCTAAAGATGATGGTTCTCATCTCATCATGGACATGCTGCTGTTTTTCACCAATATTTTACGTCCTATATGTAGTCCTCTTTTCTTGTTTTCATGGCGAGGTTTTTTTAATTGTGTTTTAATATTAGCCACACCAGAATGCGAGGTCACAAGCAAACACAGAAGGGAGAAGGCCAGTGGCTACAAATTAACTTAAAGTATATCTGAGATAATCTTGACTAAGACCCACAATACACCAGACAGTATGACCAAGGGCATCTAGGAAAAGAAGAGAGAACACGATGAGAATTTCTTCTTTGGTATTACCTTGAGTGCCAATTAAACAGAAAAAAAAAAAAACTCTTGTCAAGAAAACCTCTTCAGATTTCATTTGAAAATAGCCTATCTTGGAAGCGCCCTTCACTATTCATTGATTCAGGTCTTGCTGTAGGTTTTCTACACACAGTGCATAAAAGAAGAACGGATGATTGCAGACAAGAGTTGACACACGACTGACCCGTCTGTCTGAGCCCGCCGGTGTTGTCCTGCTTGCTGTGGCATATGGCCGTTCATATAAAACTCCCTTGACAGAACCTTGATCAATAAACATGTGGCCCTGCCTTCAAACATCGCATATCAGGCATTACGGATGGATAGCCTAGTGTTTGCCATGTCTTAGTCAGAAAAGACATTTATTTGCTGGATCAGTTTGTGAAGCAGTTGTTTGATAAACATTTCAATATGGGAGTGATAAATGTGCCATACTGCCTCCAACCAGTTGCATCTGTGAATCTGGCACAAGTGCAATCCGAGGTTTATGCTTTGGCTTCTGTCTTTATTCCTCTAACACTGTTTTCTCTCCGACACTCTGTCAACCGCCTAATTTTTTTTCCCCGGTCTTCTGTTGGTTCTCACGCTTTGGATCCCTTTTGAACAATTTCTCCAACCTCCCACTTCTCTCTTTTCCTGCTGTTTCCTCTCCCTCCTTCAAAAAGAAAAGTTGTCTCCAAGCTGTATTTCTTTATCCCAGTGTCCTTCTTGCTCCTGTATCGTTGCAAGTCTTCTTTTTTACTCTCTTGCTCGAAGCTCTCGTGGTCTCATTCAGCGCATACCAATAAATATCAGAGGGCATGAAACTTTCATGTTATCTGTGTATTTGTGTTGGGGTTATTTTATGTGTGTGTGTTTGTACTTTAAGGGTTGTTTTTTATTGATGTAACGCACACAAAAGAAAATGAAGGTAATTTTTATGTATCGGTGTATCAATCTGCTCCACTTTTAATTTCCTATAGATTCTCATTCTAGTTTAAACTGCCACAAACCAGTGATCGTATATTTTTTTAATCACTTCTGCAGCCCTTGAGTCTTTCATGTATGACTCAGCATCACAGTAAACACGATGTTATTTGTTTCCTTTGCCTCTGCAGGAATCCCCCTGTTTAGTCCTGAATTAATCCTGTTCAGTAATTGGCTGTGCCTCCCATAGAGAAGTGAACCATAACCCAACTTCAAACGCAATAATCGCAACGACAGCATCAGTGGGTGGTTGTCTGTGTATGTGGGGGAATGGGCGTGTGCATGTGTGTGCTTCGCTGCTATCTACCCTTGCCCCTGGTGACAGAATGTAAGGCAGAGAGGAAAAAGGGAGAACCTCAGCCCTGTCACTGGGGGGATGCTTATCACACTGGTCCAGGAGACAGACACGGACGCAAAAAGATGCACGGGTGTTGGTGCATACATAGGTGACACAAAAAACACAGTGGGAATGCACTTGGACTCTTAAAATGGGTACAAGCTGACAATTTGGCAACTGTAAATCGTTAATGGAACTGTTAATTTATCTAAAGAGTGCAGTCTTGTCTTTTTTCATTGAAGGTGTCATCTTGGGATCAGTATTTTTACAGTCTTTAAGACTCAGAGGTAGACAGTGTCAGATTAGAATAAGAGTTAAATTAATCATCAGTAGCAGCCATACTCAGGTGCATGTTGTCATGTTTCTCTCCTGTGCACAGCTGTTCCTATTTCCTCAGGTTAGAGTGAAGGGTCTTAGGCCAATCCTCTGAGGCATAAAAGAGATATCACACCGCTGATAACACATTAGCCTTCACTTCCTCCACTTGCCCCTCATATGCCCCCCCCCCACACCGGGCCCTGTCCTATTTTTCCATCTCCTCTTCAATATTCCATTCTCTGACCTATGCCTGTCTGATTTCCACTTCTCAGCTGTCTTCTCCACTCCTCTTCTACTCCGACTGCTCCTCCTCCTCCTTCTTCTTCTTCTCTCCCCCCAATAATACTCTTCATCCTTCTTGAGTGATAGGAGCAAGACAGAGACACGGTGAGAGGAGGGAAGACAGGAGAGAAGTCACTTCATCAACCACAGTCTGATAATTCATCAGCAGCTGTTTAGCGTGCTGCTACTTTGTCTTCATTAGCTGGCCCTGCTCTCCCTTCATTCAAAAGTCATTAGTGAAGTTATCAAAAATCCCACATTTTGTCCATGTACCCTTGTTGCCCTTTTCATCTTCTCGTTTTGGAGATACAAACTTGTCTCTTTCTGCTGTTTTGATATGATCAACTTTCTGCTGCATGTGATTAAAGATGCAGGAAATTACTGTCTACTTTCTGTCCAAAACTTGCAGAAATAGACTTTTGAGTTAAGAATTTTTTTTTTATTGAGGAAATATCAAAATGAGCCACATTAACCAATAGACATGACATAACTATATAACAATATTCTATCCAGAATAGATTGATTGCTCCTGAACAAAATGAAAATGGCTCTATTTGAAATGAAGTAATTTCTACCGTGGATTTATTCAACAGCTTATCAGATGAGGATGGAATATGATGTTTGGTACAGTGCTAATGGAGCAGGTGTTGCAGATATGTGGAATGGCTTGGTTCGGAGTTTTGATTTTTCTTTTCTTATCCTTTTTTCCACAGATAACTACTGGAATGCAGCATCGTTCACGACTCCATCATCCTACCTGCACTTTGCCACCTTTCATGGTGAGACCAGCGCTGACATCTCCTTCTATTTCAAGACAAGCGCGGCCTATGGCGTCTTTCTGGAAAACTTGGGCAACACTGACTTCATTCGCTTGGAGCTCAAATGTAAGATTGTTTTGAATGATTCGGTGTGTGCACAAGAGCCATTCCTCTGTCTTTATCTCACTTTTTCCCTCTCTTACCCTGCCTTTTTCTCTACCCTAGTGTGAGATTTATTCCAGCAGTCCGTCTGATAATGTCGGGTGTAACCTGTCACGCACACACACACACATAGGCACAAAGGCTAATGTAGGCGCACACTCGAGCAACAGTCATTTACCTGCCTGATTACAGCACACGCTTTGTGTGATTGCATGAGAGAGCAATCATTTATATAAGGTAATTGGTGTGTGCAATAATTATGTCCATTATGATCCTCTGTTTAACCAAATCAGCCATTTTCAGGGATGACACAACACAAGCTCTCTCACACTAGGGCTGCCACAAACGATTATTTTGATAGTCGACTAGTCACCGATTATTTTTGCGATTAGTCGACTAATCAGATCATCATCCATTGGACGTACAGCGTACAGCTTATTGCACCAGCAGCATCTGGTCTTATATAACTATCATTAGCTTACAGCTTGAAGTGTTTGTGCTAACTAAAAATAAAGACAAGATGGTAGTTTATTAATTTTTAATGAAATTTGCAGATTATTTCGGTGAAGTTTAATAAACTCCTTGCTTTCTAAAATATAACAGGACACCGGAGTATATTCTCCAGCATCTCACACTTCTGACAATCAGCTGTCTGCTTGACAGTTTTAGCTGTGCAAAAACTATAACTTTAATCTCAGCCAAACCGATTTACTCAGGAACAAATAAAATACTAAAGAAAGCCAAACAATAACATTTTTAAGTTATCTAAGTGACTTATATATATGTTTAACCTGACTAGCGAAAGACGGCGGTGGGTTTGAAAACGATTTGCCGGGAGTCCGGTGTTCTCACGGCTCTAGTTAGCCTTGCCCCCGCCTAGCTAACGAGCTAGTGGGTAACAGACGTCTCCAAAAACGTCGGAGCGCTTTTGAAAATATGTGGTGTCTTGATAAACTGAGCAGATATTTGAGGTTTACACAGCTACATTCAAGCCTGAAAATATGTTAAACGTTTATTTTGTGCCCCAGAAAGAATAATAAGAGTAAAGTTAAAACTAACTAGCTGCCGCCATTGTTGACAGCTGCGCTATGAATTCTGGGACACAGCTTCTTCTTCTTCGGGGTTTAACGGCAGCTGGCATCCTTGTACATGCAGTGCTGCCATCTTCTGTTTCAGTCCGTTATTACACTCTTAAATCCTACTACCGGTACTCATTCCTGCGTCCTTTGTGATCTTACAAAGCTTCAAACGATGCGTCGACTATTAAATTAGTCGTCGACGATTTTAATAGTCGACATAATCGTGACTAGTCGACTAATCGTGGCAGCCCTATCTCACACACATACACAAACACAATGTGTCTGTCTCTCTCTTTTATTCAATACATTTTTCACAAATAGAAGCAGAGCCCTTACAGCCTTTTGAAACACACAATCATACACCCACTTACAATGGGCAAATTCTATTTACTTCAGTGTTCAGTGTTTACTATCACACAGATATACAAAAGCTTTGCACCAGTATGACTTTCTTTTCTTTTCTTTTTTTTTTTTTTGCCTGTCCCATTTGGTTCTTTAGCCATCAGAATTGTTGTCTGAAGACCAACAAGGATACCCAATGGATTTACTTTGCCAAATGGATCATCGTGGCATTACCGTATTGGTCCATTTGGTCGACCTTTTGTCTTTATTGTTTATTATATTTTATTTTCAGATGTTACAGACGGGACAGACATGAGTGAGGGATAGGAAAGGGAGAAAGAAAGAGGAAGGAAAAGAAAAACAGAAGGGGAGAGGGACAGTGAGAAAGGGGGGGGGAGAAAAAAAATCTCCTGGATCACCTGTTGAGAGAAGAATAGAAAACAAGCAAAAAAAACAAAACAAAGCAACATACTAAACACAACACCATCGCATTAATCTAGCTAAGTGTAAACAGCAGTAAATACTGAATATTCAATGTTGTTGTGCAGCACGCAGGACAGACAGCGCAATGTGCTTTGAAGTAGCAGCCAAGAAAGGTGTAATTTAAGTCTATGAGCAGTGAACACCCGTGTGCACACCTGTGTGGATCAGCGCGCTTGTATTCAAATGGTTTCCACATGTAATGGTCTGCTAGAGGGTGTAGAGAGCCATAGCCCCGTCCCCCAGGGCATGAAGCAGGCATGGAGGAGATCCAGGCCCCAAACATCCAGAGGCTCCCAGAGCACGAGAGCCCAAAGAGGACCACCGGAGGGGCATCCGTGCCACCCTCATGGGAAGGGCTGAGGCTCCCCAGACGAGGCGTCACCCAGTAGCCACCGAGCAGAAGCTAGAGGGGGCTGCACCGGCGTGCCCGCTGGCTCTGCCGGCAGCCAGCTGTGCCAGAGTGAACAGAGCAGCAGGCCCAGAGGCCGGAGGCCCGAGGGCCCCCCGCACCCCGGAGGAGGCCTGACCGAGCAACAGGCACCAGGCCCTGCCAGGTAGCCACTGGGAGTGAGCCGGTACATACCTGAGTGCCCAGCCCCGGACACCAAGAACCACCAATGCACCGACCCCTAAGGGCATCAGTCACCGGCAGGGAGTGTGGTGAGGGGAGATAGGCCTTGGAGGGCCTGGGAGTTCCCAGAGAGGTGGAGTCTAAGATCCGACCTGACATATAGACACAGACAAACAGGCACACACAGACACAAACATGCATTCCCACCCTCATGCACACATATACAAACACTCAGCACTCACCCAATGTAAGGATTGACATAAATGGACATGTACACACAATCACACTCCCCAAACATACTCTATACCCCGGGTCCAGGTACCCTCGCCCCCAGAAGGGGAAACAGAACCCAGACCCAAGAGATGTTACCCTTCCCCCCGGGGTGGAGGCAAGCAGACCGTCCCAGGCTCCGCAGCAGCAGGGAGGCCAATCGAACAGCTAACATCTCCTCCCAGCCCCCCCGCCCCAATGGCTAGCAGAGAACGGGGATGTGTGAAGACCCCATACCTCCCTCCTCCCGCTCATGTGTAGTGTTGCTGCGTGTTGTTCTAAAGTGCATTTAAAACAAGGGAGACCATGGTGCTGCTGCCAGAGAGCAGCAGGTGTTAGCACGGCCACTCCCAAGAACCCTCAATGTCTACATGGATTTAAAATTGGGAGGTGGGCACCAGCGCCAGAGGTAGGTTTGAGTACACAGACCGTCCACTGGACGCCGTTAACGTGCCCACCCTCAAGGCCCTATATATATGTGTGTGTTATGAGAGTGTAAGTATGACTTTCTCATGTTTTAGAATCCATTCACAAACACACACAGTCATATATGTGGTGTGTTAAAATAAAACACACACACACTTTTAGCTGTTATAAAGTTGGAGGGTGAAATCAAAAGCTTAAGAATTTGAGATCTGTGATACTGTGCAAAAGTTCTGAGTCAACATTCGTTATATTTTGCTTCAAAGCCAGACTTTCTTGTTTTTCAGGTGGTCTTGAGCCATAGTTCTCGATGCTTTCTGAAGGTCTTTCAAAGGTTTTCATCCATCCATTCTCTTCCGCTTATATTTGTCAGGGTCGCGGGGGGGCTGGAGCCTATCCAAGCTACCATAAGGCGAGAGGCAGGGTATACCCTGGACAGGTTGCCAGTCTGTCACAGGGCTAAAACTTAGAGAGAGTAAACCATTCACACCTACGGGCAATTTAGAATTACCAGTTAATCTAACCCTACTAACTGCATGTCTTTGGACTGTGGGAGGAAGCCAGAGTATGCAGGGAGAACCCACGTAAACATGGGGAGAACATGCAAACTCCACACAGAAAGGCCAGGTGGTGGAATCAAACTCAGGACCTTCTTGCTGTGACTCAACTGTGCTAATCGGGGTGCCACCATGATGCCTCTGTGCCACCATGCTGCCTGAAGGGCTTTCAAAAGTTTTCTTGGCTGGCTGTTTTTTCACTCATTTTCAGTCCAGTCCTTGTAAATGATAATTTTCAGCAAAATATTTTTTGTTAGTTAAATCACTTAAGACTGGCCAGTGAATTCTTCAAGCACAAAAAAGCCCCTAACCTTAAGGCTGAACCATTGTTGTGTCTACAAACAACAGACAACTTAACAGAAAACCAATTTTAAATTCTGTCCTGTCTTTTGTTACTAGCAGCCTGTTGCAGGAAAAAAAACAAAAAACAAAACATAATTTGTTCCCATTTCTTTAGTTGGATCTATAAAAATTGGCAAAGATAACACAGTTTGACAGGCATAAAATAGTATTTTTGTAACAACAAGGTGATTCCCAAAAAGCTATAATCCAAAAACTTGACACATCTCAGCATGGTGTGTAGCTTGTACTGAAAATGTGATGAGACTGAAGAAATAGAAGAGAAAAGATGAAGTGGCAGGCCTGAAAAGAACTATCTATGCCAGATGAACAGTTATGTCCTTAACAAATAGGTACAACAGTTAGGTGTACCTCTCTCAGGTACAACCACGTGTAAAACACAGTGTGATGGTTTGGGGCTTCATTTCTGTTATGTGACGGCTGTGGTCAGGCAGAAAAAGAACCCAAAGTGCAGACTCCGGAGACAGACGTGAACTCAAAAAAGGTAACAAAACTGAGACTCCAAAAACCAAACTCAGGCAAGCACACAGCATAGTAAACGGTAGATCACAACACGGACACAGAGAAACACAGGGCTCAAATACACAGAGGGAGCAATCAGGGAATGAGTAACAGGAGGGAAACACAGCTGGGGAAAATCAGGCCTAACGACACAAAGGAAGCACAACCAGACGCAATTACACGAGACAAGGACTTTCAAAGTAAAACAGGAAACATAACACAGACTGAACTTACAGACACAGACTCACAGGCAGGCACTACAACAGAGGGAACAGAGACGTGGGACCAGGGCAGGCACAGAGACATAAACCATAAGACAGAACTCTAACAAAGAAACCAAAGACTAGAAATCATAAATAATATAATAAACTCAAAACCCTGGGTCGACGACCCAGGCATCCTAACAATTTCAGCCATTTCAACTTGTGCTGTAGGGGATTAAGCCAAAATTCATGCAATTATGAATGCAGAAAAGTCTTTTCAGGTTGGCAACAGCTTCATTTTTCAGTATGTCATTGAGCCTAAACACACTGCCACTGCTTGATAGAAAAAAAAACATAGAATGCAACACATTAGTTCTGAATTGGTCCTCCAGAGCCCAGACCTCAATGTTAGTGAGGCAGTGAGTGATCATTTTTACAGAAAATAAACAAAAAGAAGCCAACATCCAAAGAAGAGCTTTAATTGTCCTTCAAGAAGCCTGAACAGCTATCCGTTAAGTCTGCTTAAAAAAAAATTACAAGAAAGTTTAGTGTAGTGGTAAATGTTCCCCCTGCACATTGTGACATGCTGGGCAAATTCAGCATATTAAGCTGCTGACATAACAGAACAGTGCAGATGTTTCATATGCCCTGAATATTGTTCTCTGCAGTGGAACAAAAGCCTGGCCAGAAAACCAAAACAATCATAAAATCTTTTACAGTAAAAACTAAAATAAATTAATTGATTAAATAAAACCTATTTTCATGCTTGCAGAACTGCTAAGAAAAAGATGTAACTTTTTGACAAATTGTGTTTGAACAAAGCTCAATTTATTACAAATTCTGGTTCCTCTGGTGGAAATTCAGGTCAAGAGATCAGTTCTGTCACTGGCTTTTATTGTGGATTACAAGATAAAGTGGAAAAAGTTTTAAATCTTGGTTATAATACAGAAAAAAACAAGCAATCAAGTTAAAATTTGATCCAGCACTAACCTTGGCGAATATACAAGACTGTTTGTCCTGAGCTTTCTGTGCTAGCAGTAGTTTTATAGAAGTATAGCAGAAGTGTAGCTGTAACTTTTCAGCCAATATTGGGTGAAGACCATGTAGAAGATTTCAGGAGACAGACAGTTACTCTAGAGAGCTGTATAGGGCCGTATAAGGTCCTTAACCCATTAGCAGGAATGGGTATCTTCTCCTTTGTGCAAGCAGAAGGATGATGAATACTGCCAGAACCCTGCAAATTGATCTCCAGCAGGCCATTGGTGTAAATGTTTCTGACCAAGCAATCAGAGACAAACTTCTTGAGGGCGGGTTGTCCTTTAGTAGGCCTTATGCTCACTGCCCAGTACCACTGAGTCCGGCTGGCATTTGCCATAAAATATCAGAATTGGCAGCTCCACCACTGGCACCCTTTGTTTTTCACACAACAGAGCAGGTTCAGCTGAGCACATGTGACAGATGCAAAAATCTGGAAAAGCTATGGAGAACATTATGCTGCCTGTAACATTGTTCATCATGACTGGTTTGGTTTTGGATCAGTGTTGGTCGTGGGAGGCATATCCATGGAGGGACACACAGACCTCAGCAGGCTAAACAAAGGCACCCTGATTGCCATTAGTTATCAGAATTAAATTCTTGGACCCACTGTTAGACACTACACTGGTGCAGTGGGTTCTGGCTTCCTCCTGATGCACGACATTGCCCGGCATCATGTGGCGAGAGTAGGCAGCTCCTGGAGGCTGAGAATGCATACTACCTGTCAGGTTGTACCTAAGATTCTCCAGGAGTTCTGTGATGCCCTGGTCCAGACCATGGAGGAGTTCCTACAGGACACCGTCTGTGGTCTCATTAGGAGTATGCACCAACATTGTCAGGCATGCATACAACCACATAAGGGCAATAGAAACCAGTAGCATTTTGAGTTGCTGCAGTGACATTTTAGCTAAATGGACTGGCCTCCCAATCGTTTTCATTGTTCCTAACACATTAGCCAGTCTATATCAGTATCCATATCCAGCATGATTTTTTCCCCCCAATGAGATCTGATGTGTTCTTCTTAGGATCTGATGAAAGCCTTCCTTTAATTTTTTTGAGCAGTGTGTACATGTGTGTACATATATGAAAACAGATATCATTTTGTCAAACATTAAAGCTGGAACAAACAGACTGTGACAAAGAAGAGATAAACATTTAAAACATCAATCAATGGGGCAGCTTTGCCCAACCCTCATTTCACAGACTCTTAGTCCGCTCTGAGAGCTTTGATTGACGTGTCATGCAGCGGGTTTCTGTGATCATGTTCAGTGGCTCAAATTAAATTCCCCGCAGCCACAGTGGTGCCTTTCTGATCAAGAGTTTTAAAATCTAGGGCTTTTATTTAATCTCGAAGCTGCATTGTGAAACGGGTTCCTGGCACGGCATGGCGGTCGATTGATGACTAATTGCATTCATTGGGATTCATTGGGATTCAAAGGGATTTGAACATTTGGTGTCAAAAGCGCTTGCTGACCATTTCCTGCTGGTGCACCTGGCCCACCATTTTGTGTCAAAATGCCAACCAGTGAATAGACACAAAGTCGAATTTTGAGCCAAAGTGCTGTCTAAAGCCGTTACACTGAATGACATTATGTCAGCTAGTTTGCAGTCTAAGAGCTCCGTGAGCTTTTTTTCTATCCAAGTTCTTTCTTACACACAAATACTCATCTACAAAGAAAAAAAATCTATGTGCTGACACTATTCTGTACATTTGAGTGCTGAAAAATGCTCAAGGGGTTTGGTATTTGTTTTTTTCCAAATGCGTACTTCATAATACACACACACAGACACACACAGATACAGTAAATATGTGGTCTGTCACAGTTGCAGAGTGTGTGTGTGTGTGTGTGTGCTTGTGTGCGTGCTTGTGTCTCCTGAGGCTTTCAGAATGCCCCCACATCGATTTCCTCTCTCCTCTCTCTTGCTATCATCTTGCATTTTGCCCCACAGCACCCGTTTAGACACACAATCCAGAAATTACTCGCATGCACACTCACACACACATAAACACACACATAATCTTTGCCCTCTCGTTGGCGCAAAAAACCTCTATCTGCTGCAATCCAGTCAGGGCATGAAATGACTAGCATTAAGCTGGAATAGCATGGTTGTGCCATTCCAGGAGCCCAAAGCACATAAACACTCAGTGATACACACTTTAAACCCTTGGACAAAACACACATTACTGTGACCTCAGCAGGCTCAAAGACGCGAGGTGGACTCTATTCATTTTCCAATCTTAATAGGAAGAAATAGGCATAGGCACATTTGAGATTTATTCAGAATCGTAACCTCGTAACTAGACTGAGAACAGATGGAGAGATCCCTATTAGAAAAAAATTGACTTGTGGGATGTTTTGTGCCAAATTTTATATTTTTAAAGGCTGCAGCTAAGAAATGTACTTTCCAGCTGGAGACATGTCCTTCCAAAACTGTAAAGTTGTCTGTTTTTCTTGTGAAGACTAGTCATTTACGGTTTACATATGGAGTATAGGAGTGTGCCGTGCCGCTTTTGTCACATGTCAGACTTGTTAAAGCAATATCTACTTAGGAGTAAGAATATTTTTTCAGCCTCTTCTTCAGAGCTCAGTCAAAAGTTAATCTTAATCTCACCATATCTGTTCTCTGCGCACGCTGAGAAGCTGTCGGCATTCTTTGTATTGCATGCACTTCCTTCTTTTGCTGATAAAAACTGCTTTTTTCTTTTCCCAGCCTTTAAGAAGTTTAAATCTCGCTTCAGCCTCTACAGCAGCAGGTTTGCTATGCCACTTAGGGTTGGCTCGCACTTAAACCGAGCCTCCATCCCCCAAAAAACACAAAAGGTCCAGCCCGTTCCAACGAACCCTCAAGTTAAGAAAAAAACACAGAGCCAAAGGCTAACAAAGCAAATGAGAGCAACAACAAAGAGTTTGCCAGTCTAACAGAAAAGCGATCGAAGAGATAATGCACTGCCAGCCTTCTGGACAAAAAAAAAAAGATGAAGAACAGCAAAATTGAACCTCACATTAGACAAACGCACAAGCACACCCACACGAGCAGTGATCTTTCACACAAAGACGTTCAGTGGCTTTCACTATTTATCATCATTTGGTTGTGCTGTGCTGACGCATAATTTAAAACTCGGCTCTTTCGGCCTCCATATTAAAAGATTAATAGAAAAACAAATAGCAAAAATAAAAACCTAAGCGTGGCTTTTTTGTCCTTTTTTAGGCCAACGTGCAAAGTGTAAGGACACAACACAAATATTACATTTACACACACACAAGCATTTACACTAGTTACATCCATCATCTATGCAAATAGATGAGGCGAGCTCTGTGCTCTGAGGGCACTTTAGTTTTATTCGCGCCCGTTGACAGGAGGTTGTAGGGCATACGTCTTGGTTTGCAGTGCCACTAAAACAACACACAAATTATCAAACACACACACGCATCTCATATATGACGTTCAGCATTGTTGTTGCAGCATTACTAAAGCTTTGTTTCTGCTGGGGTATTGTGATGTATGTTTGGCCGTCTTTCACCATTTAAAATAACTGATGTCTCTCCTCCCTGCCCCGCGGACCTGTTCTGTGCATACAAACATCATTAATTCAGTATACTAAAGGCTGTCAGAGGCCTTATACTGCGTCTCTGTTTGTGTGTGTCTTTGCTGAGGTTGGTGTGTTTGTGTATTGTTGGCGTTTAAATGATGAAGCACTATTTTTTTCATGAAATTCATCTGATAGGTTAATGTACTCAGCACATTCAGGCTTTTGCTTGGATCATTTCATTAAATATTGTGTGCAAGAAAGGGTTCGAGGAAAAATGAAAGAAGGAAGAAATGATATAAGGGAGGCCAAAGTCACAGGTGGGTCTGTAAAGGCAAGAGAATAAACAGAAGCATAAAGAAACCACCGATGAAGGGAAAGTTTGAACCAAGCGAGCAAAGGGAAACATAAAAGAAAAAGGAGGGTACAAACAAGCAGGACAGGAAGGAATAAATGGAAATGGATAGATTTAATGTAGAAATGATACCAAAGGCCATGGAAGAGTCACTGAAAGATAAAGGATAATTAGATGAAAGCAATATGAAAAGGAGAAAAGGGCCAGAGACATTGATTAAACAAAGGAAAAGAAGTAAGCTCATTTCCCCATTGACTACAGTATAAATTTATTCACTCTTAATATCTGAGCCTAATGAAGCTATAATAGAATGGTAACATATCAAGCTATTTATCACCACTCGGGCTGCAGCACACTGGTGCCAGTACCGACCATATGCCACCATCCAGGATATAAAGCTTTTATACATCAGTCTCCAAACATTAAGGAAAAGTCCATTTGGGTTTTAATACGTCAATTCCGAATGATCTTTCCAGCAGCAAGTCTAAAAGAGTCCTTTAACATTTTGCTGAGGCATTCAGTTAGTTAACACATTGTCTTTTATTTACAAGGTAGAGAGACTTTGCAATTCTCCTCTATTTAAAAATGTGTATGTGATAAGGTTTATTATGTGTGACTTGTGGAGTCACACATACTCACAGAGTATCATTGTGCAGATGCAACATTGCAGACAGGTTCAAAGCAGGACCAGGCAGCGACACACAATGCAAAACAGCCAAAACTGAAATTTACTGAAGTCAGTCACACACAAAGGTGGTTCAGAAGCATCAATGAACGTTTTACCTGATCATGGCTATAAAAGGTAAACCGGTGCCCCCTCTTGGTCTACTGAGATAAATTAGACTATTAAACTGCAGAAAAGCACTAAAACTTTATGACAACCTACTGTCTCATGGACACACACAATCAAATCAACTCAGCTCAAGATAATGAAAAATTAATCTAGTAGATAAACAGGACCGTTTTGCACTGTTCGCTCTTTTTGTCTTCTTTCTATGGAACCTTTCCCTTCCTTTTTTTTTCACACACACCTTTCCTGACACGTCTTTCCAACTCTCAAGCAAAAGTAAGTCTAAAAAAACAGGGAAACTGCAGCAATATGACTTTGTCACAAAAAACCAACCGTTCCTGGCGGTTGGTGATATTAGGCCTGTGCAAAAGCTGTGAGCAGTCATGTAATGCAAAGCTGAAATCTATACAAGCCAAATGAGTGGCCTTGAAACAAATGAGCCATTAGATTAGAAATTTAATGCATATCTACCTACAAAGTGAACTACAGCAGAACAGGGGGTGCTGGATTTTATAAAGCTGTGAATTTTTTGGAATTTTTTCTTTCTGCAGCTCCTAAGGTGGTCTCCTTCTCCTTCGATGTCGGAAATGGACCAGTGGAGCTGATTGTGCATTCAGCTACATCCCTCAACGATGACCAGTGGCACCGTGTAATGGCTGAGCGTAACGTGAAAGAGGCTGTCCTTCAGCTGGACCAGACGTACAGGACATCCAGGCTTGCTCCCGCGCAGGGACACACACGGCTCGAGCTGTTCAGCCAGCTCTACGTGGGTAAGACGCACACCCTCGCTAGCACATCATCTAAACAACCCTCGTGTTCAAGAGCGACTCGTGTACACACATTTGATTGCAATTTGCACATTTAATATCCGCTTTGCGAAGGACGGACACTCACGCAACAATTATGAGCTCTTAAGTGCGGAAACCAAACACTCCAGCACACATCATCCACATAAATGTAATTGGATTCAACTGTTAATTAAAAAACTTTCTGTACTGTCTGTTTTGTTGCTTTTTTTTAAATAATGCTGTTGCCCTCAAATGCTGACAACCTCCATGAGAACGTCTGATTGTCTCACAAGTTAAAGATGTACCAGCTTTACTGGAAATCACAGCGTTTTCTCTTAAGCCAGCCACTGCTAATTAAGTTAATCCAAACACACACACACACACGCAGGTTTTACACTTAATGATAGGCACGCATCCTTGGAAACTCATCCATGTGAGCGAACAGACTTTTAATAAATTTAAACATGATTGGGTGTGAGGCCATGTTACTCACAGAGCTCATTTATTTAATATGTTAATACTGTAAATGTCTTTGCATTAAGATACTGTTGCATAGAGGGGATCAGCTATTGGATTTTCTCTGTCCCTGCATCCTTTAATTATGGATCAGTTATCAGATAGACAAAGCCTTTATTATCACAGAAGCTGTGCATAGCTATTGGGTAAAAGGTCAACCATCTATCTCTCCAGCGCAGTGCTTCTCGAGCTCATCAGGATTTCAAATGGAAGATTTGTCCAGTTTTCTCACTGCGCTTTCACTTCTCTGTCTCATTTCGTCTTTTGTGCTGAGCAGTCAATACGCTATAGACCAAACTCCAAGGCTAAAATAGTTTTAGGGATTTTGCGGATAGAGGGAAAAGTGCTGAGGCGGATCACACACTTCCTACTATCTCATTGGAAAAAAAAGTTCAGCCCAAAGGAGATTGTTGCAAATTCCAATCAGGCCTCCCAATGTGATAGCCTCAAACCTCCTGATCCCCGTCTATAATATAATTTCATCGTCTCATCACTTTTGCTGATTTGAGCGCTGCTGAAATATCCTCACCTTATCATGTCCCAATTTGCCTCTCAGTGTATTTGTACTTTCTTTTAGAGAAACGGGAAGGGGCAAAAAGGGTCTTTGTGTGACTCGTGGCTATGAAACCGGGAACATTATGGCTTTCAGATATATCTAAGGCCAATTTGCATGTCTGTATTCTGGCCTTTTAGCTTAGGCCTGTGCGCGTGTCACCAGATCTCAAGGAATAAAAATACTGTAACAGAGAGAGAGAGAAGAAGTGAGAGAGAGAGAGCAATGGATGGACTGCATGTAACAACACCAGCAGAGGTGACATCACCTTCCTATATCTGATCTCTAATCCCCGCTTAATCCTGATTTGAGGATTTCTTTGAGAAGTTAAAGTGTTATACACAGGAAGTGACCCCCCTCTACACTCAAGGGAAGTAGTTTAGATTTGGCCTCCGACATCCAGAAAAGATAGAGATCTTCTTTGTGTTTGATCAAGAGATTTGGAAAGAGTGGGAAGAGCCCTGCAGGCAACAAGATTTTGTCTCGACTCTTGATTCCTTCATATTACGGAAGAATCTCCGCCACTGCACGGCTGTCAATGACTATTACTGATGCAACTGTTCAAAGGCGCTGAGCTAGAAAATAAAAAATGAAACCCAAAAAACTTCAAAACTGTGAAACTTTGAAATTCTACTGCAGCCATCTTTGTTTGAAAGAGTTGACTGTAAAGGCACAAAAAAGAAAGTGAGTTCTCCACATCTACAACATGGAGGTTTACCGTGTTCGTGTGTTTGTCTCTCTATCATCTCCTTTACTCTTTCTCAATCAATATGCTCCTCATCAAGCATTTGATTGCTTTAGTGTTTACTGCACAGTGGCTCATTTGCTATAATGGCCTTGAGCGTAAATGTTATACCATCAGCATGCTGTCATTTACTTCACATTGTTAACTTTTAGCTCTCCAAATACGTGTTCATAACTATAAATGGCACCGCAATGTATTCATTTCGTGGCCACCATCTGCTCTTTTTTGAATTCCGTCTTGATTAATGCTCACTATCACATTGATTTTTATGGTTTTGCATGTTTTTGCTCATGACTTGATTGTTTTGTCTTTCTTTTGTGCGCTGCTCTTTTCTTTCCCCCTCTCCACCCCCGTCTCTGCCGTCGTGAATCGACATCGTGCTTGCTTGCTCGTCGCTGCATGCATGCGACACCTGTCACAGGGAAACCAGCCTCGCTCACCTGCCAAGACAGTAGGTAACATTTACTGAGTACAGCGAAATGTCTCTGTGACACTGATACAGTTTTCACCTCACCTACAGCTCAAAATAACTGTGCTTCTGTTAGTTGATTCAGATTTTATGGCAGCCTCACTTTAACAGTGGTTAAAGTCAGTATTAGTCTTCTAAAATATCAGTGCTCATGCTTTGATTGCCTGTTGTTTGTTTTTTTTGAGTAGGGGGGTGTGGGGGGGGGGGGGGGGTAGACTGATGATAAGCACCCAAGTCTTCTAAATTACAGCAGGTGGCAATTTAAGTCAGTACTCATATATGACTTCCTTTTATAAAAAGCGAAGTTATTATCAACCTTTTAGAGAGATGCTTTAAAAAAACAGTGTTATAACCCAATAGATATGAAGCATGTGGCTGCTGATATGAGCTTTTTTTTTTTTATCATAATATCCCCCTCTGGAAATGCCAGTGGGTTAGGAATGCTTTTGAAATGGCATTTAGACCCAGTGAATCAAAACACCCATCAGAAACTAATACAAATTGAATCCTGAAGTGTGCTTCTAATAAACACTGAGCGTGCGAAATACTGTAGTTAAAGATATCTCCAACGTTGCGAACAGCAAAGAGAAAGAAAAGCACATGCCGCCATTCGGCTTAACCACTTTTAAAATGTTAATGGAAGCAAATCTGCAGCCGATTCTTATTTAATTTAATTCATCTGAATATGCCTCCACAGAAGAATCCACATGTGGCGAATACTGTCAGTACAGTGTTAAAGTGCATACTGCAAGTTTATTCAATGCAAAGTCTTTACTTAGTAATTCAGCATTCACACTGATACATCCATACATGCAGTGAAGGTTAAGCGGTCACATATGGCTTTCCTTCTAATTTGCCTGCTACTGCGTGTGTTTGTGTGTGCGTGTGTGTCTTCTAATGAAAACAAAATGTTGCTTAATTAGGACATCATTACAAGGTAACATCCTCTTGGGGCACACACGTTACTCCCATAAATGAATTGAGCCATATATATACATTTCACTTTAATAATTGCTTATGTTTTGAAATATATGTATTAATTACAATATTTCTGTGCAGTCATGTGCTGCTGAGACTGTGTGTCAGATTGTTTGTAAGCCTACTGCTAATATTGAGAAAATGAAAAGTCTGGTAGTCATGTATACACCGAGTGAAGCCAGATGTTGAAACTAGGTTGCAACAAAGGGTATAGAGGCATTTTTTGTTTTTTTTTAATATTAAGAAGCTGATTCAACTCTAACAGACAAAGTCTGCTTAAGGAGGGCTGGAGAGGGCATAATCCACAAGACCTTCAACCAGTAGACTAGAGTGTCATTCTTATGCCTGGCTATTATCTTATGCCGGGCTCACACTGTGCGATTTTTTTCAGTCGCGCGATTCAGCTCCTGCTCAAACTGCACGATTGACTCGTAGGGGTTAGAAGTTCGTAGGTCACGATGCAGGGTCTCACACTATACGGCCCATTTGGTGTAAACTAAAGCATATCATCCCAAACACCTCATACCAACTGCCAAGCACGGTGGTGGAGGGAGGTGATCAACAGCTTAAGCTTGGCTGAAACCGGGTCATGAAACTGGACTATAATCCCAAGCGCAGCAGCAAATCTACAACAGAAGGGCAAAGTGAAGCAAAGAAATAATGCTGTAGTGGCCCAGTCAAAGTCTAGACAAATCGCATTGCAAATCTCAATGAACTGAAACAAACATGCACAGAAAGGTGGACAAAAATTCTGATGAAACCTGTAAAGTCATTTCTGCTAAAAAAGTAGTTCTACAAGCTACTGAATCATGCAGTGTACTTCTTTTTCACGTTTTTTTTAGAGTATATGATGATTTCCTGAAAAAGGCTAGAAAGCACATATGTATGTTGTACATATACATAAGATTAAAGATATGCTGAATACACAGGTGTTTGCAAAAATGTTAAAAATAAATGTAATGAAAATTTTAAAAAGTAAAGTATACAGTTTTAGGAGACAAGTCTAGTTGATTTTTGCCTTAATCACCAAAGCTCTATAAATGTATACTATTGACTATTAATTATAAAGAACTATAATTACATACAGAGAAACGTCGTGTTTACTAATATACGTAAAACTTGGGCCTGTACATATAAAAATGCAGAACATGCATTGGTGTTTTTCTTGCATGTAGCACCTATTTTGAATTACCCCCACAGGTTTTGATTTAACTTTTTTTTTTCTTATTCATTGAACAGCCCCGCATCTCCTCCTTTTGTATTTGCTAGGGGGAGTAGGATAAATATTCAGGTGCGAGGTTCACATCTGGTTCAATTTAACTTACGGACAGATGGCATCACATTTTCTTCAAGCACACTTTGGAAAAATGCAGACTGCATTACTGAATCAGTGACTGCAAGCTGCCCACTCCCTGAGGCAGTGAAGGAACCCTAAACTACTCTGTTCCTCCACTATGCTTTACAGTTGGTGTGGAGGGTTTTTTTCAAATAAAGCTGCCTTTATCCTGTGCCAAACATGTGGCCAAACAGCACTGTCATTGATTGCTTTGTCCTGAACAGATCAGTGCAAAAGACCTATCTAAGCCAGTTGCAAATAGTTGCTGCTCATGCTTTTTTTTCCTGGCACACCAACCCATGTAGGTCACATCTGTAGTTTGACATTAACTCAGTTGCCTCCAGATCCTGTGATTGAATTCAGAGGTTTTTGGTGACTTCTTTTTTTACATCAAACATGCTGGTTGGGCTAAATTTGCTAGGATATCTAGTCCTGGACTAACTATTTAAAATCGATGGGACTGGTGGTTCCTTACACTCATATCATAATATGTCAGTGGGTTTTTTTCTTTCTTAAGGTCTTTGAGAGCTTCAGGCATAATTACGCAACAGACTTTGATAGGAGAGAGCAAACAACATGTCAGAGATTTCAATAAAACTGCACCTAATCTCCTGATCTCCTTAGATTGGAAAGTGTGACTGCAAGTTATCAGTTTTGTTATTTCTTTGAGCATATCGCCTTTATTGCTGGTTCAGATCAGCTCTATTATTTTGGTTATGTGTCAAACAATTATTTCTATTTCTGTACTTACTTTTTTAAATGATTGTAACTGTGATAAGCCAATATTGACTGCGGTCACAATCAGTCAGGCTCTATTACACAGCGTTTGTGAGTAGCACAGAAACCGTATGCACCTGACTGTGCGTGCGTGCGTGTGTGTGTGTATACGTGCCTGCCCCGGTCTCCGCAGGCTTCGGAGCCTGCTGTCCATTTAATCAGAGACTGATTCAGACCTGGGTAAACAGGTGGCAGAAACCTCCAGCCAATCAGTACTACAAAATAGATTAATTAAGGGGCCTACTAAAAGTCTAATTCTTCATGGGACTGAAAATAGGAGAAAGCATGCAAAAGTTCAGCTGCATCCCAATACGTGAATAATGTATCGGCTGGAGAAAATCAAAGTACATGTATTAGTAATCTTATTATGCCTCTATTGTACCTATGTGGGCAAGCTAAAATTGCATAAGCGAGAGTGCAGCTGTTGAGGGACGACCCCGCCTGCTAGAATGTGTGTTCACATTTCCTTTACATGTCTTCCTGAATAGACACTCTTCCTTAAGCCAGACGATGCCCTTGAGATGTTTTACAGTAATAACTAAAATGACCCTCGGTTCTCGTCTCCGATAGTGCGCGCAAGTGTGCGTGCTTACGTTTGTGTTTACCCACACAGAATATTTATGCTCGGTGGGTGTGTTTGTGTATTTTTGAATCTATACCTGTGGGTGTATATTTATGAGTGTGTTTATTGCTGTGGTCATTTAGGTCGACATTAATCTATTTAACACCCCTACTTTGTCCAAGTTAATGGGTAGTTAGACTGTAATCGTGCAAGGCCAGAATGACGATGGAAGCACTTTAGAAGAATGGCTATCGACACCCCAAGGCTAAGCAGTAATGCTTACATTGACTCATTCAAATCAGGTGCGCACTGTGCGGCATTTTTAAAACGTGTGTGTTCATCTCGAGCATGTAGTTTACGTGCATCCGCGCATCCATTTGCATGTGTATGCTAGTGCGAGGTTCATTAAGAGACAGTGTTCATTAGGCTGTTGCAATTACTGAAGAAATCAAACGAGTTGAAGGTTGTTTCAAGAACGGCGTCACAGTCAGAACAATTAGCGTGACATCAGTGGCTTCCTCCAGGCATTAGGATATTAATGTTTCTAAAACAGATTAAAATAGAGCCTCTTGCATTCAGAATGACTTTTGCGACCCTGACTTCCAGTTGTCCTCCCTTCCTTCTCCTTGTTTTCTTTTCTCCTGACGCTACATATCCTTCCCCCCTCTGCGTTCCCTCCTTCCTGCTCCTTCTTCCGGTCCTCAGGTGCTGCAGGGGGACAGCGGGGGTTCCTGGGATGTATCAGAGCCTTACGAATGAATGGCATCACTCTCGATCTGGAAGAGAGGGCGAAGGTCACACCTGGGGTCAAGCCCGGTTGCCAAGGCCACTGTAACAGTTTTGGGATGTACTGTCGGAATGGGGGAAAGTGTGTGGAGAGGTATAACGGCTACCTGTGTGACTGCACCGCCACCGCCTACGATGGTCCGTTCTGCACCAGAGGTAAGAGGCATTTTCAGACAGGCAATTTGACTCTATTTAAAGACAATGTACATCTGGCTTTTCTTTGTCCTCAAAACTTTCAGTGCAAAACAAATGAAATTTTCCCTCTGTGGGTTTTGAAGGGGTTTTTTTTCCCTTTTACATCAGGTTTTGTTTTCCCATTTCCTGGCCTTGCAGGACTGCTTTTCTGCTCGGAAATTAAGGATGACACACTGAGCAATAATCCTTCGGCTAACATTTTCTCCGACAACTTTTGCAGGCATATTTCTGAGATCATGTTATCATTTGCGCTTTCTCTTTTATTCACAAAGCCAGAGTCAAACAGCACCAGGATTACCGCTGGAGTAGTTGTGTTTCAATGAGCTTCATTCCCCGACAACCCACCGTGATTGTCGCTGCGCTTTGTGATCGTGCCCCACTTCCTATTCAGTTTGGCGCTGTCGTTTTTGAAAGTGTTTGGGCTTGCGATAAAAGGCATCGATTGAGGGTAATATTATGCTTACCCACCAATTCTCCCTAGAGTGCTCTCGCTGAATGCTGATACTGTGCAAATGCAGAGCTGAGAGATCAAACTCAGAAACAAAGCGTGAGTGACTTCAGTAAGAGGTGTGTCTAGTGATCTGATGTTTTCTTTGAAGATCACAGACAAGCAGTGTCACACTGTAACTCTGCTTCTGCGCTGTTGCATATTGCTAAAGCATCGTGTTTGTTTCACCGGGATTCATTAGATACACTATTAAAGTTCTATTTCCCAAAACAAGTTTTCATGAAATTCTCTCGGGAGAAGAGCAGCGGCGCTGTCAGAGGCTTTCTGCTCGCTCCCAGTCAGGAAGTTGATCCCCGACACGTGAATTAATTTGTTTCCTAAAGTCGAATGGTGTTTTCCCCCCTGTGTTCTTGGCAGGGGGGTGACAAGATGACAGAAAGGCAGAATGTGTGTCTTGGTGTGGGCTTGCGTGCGTGTGTGTGGTGTGGAGGAGGGTGACAGTGTGTGGTGATATGCTAGTGTAAGACATGAAAAGACCTCCTCAGAATTCTGTCATAACCAATCAGGCATTTCAGGATTTAGAGAATAAAGATTACTGTGTGTGTGTGTGTGTGTGTGTGTGTGTGTGTGTGTGTGTGTGTGTGTGTGTGTGTGTGTGTGTGAGAGAGAGAGAGAGCGAGAGAGAGGCAAAGAAAGGGAGAGAGCACACCCTTGTGTCTATTTGTTTTTGTGCAATGTTCCCTCTAATTTTTTCACGTGTCTGAGCGAACACACAAACTCCCTGAGCGGTCCTTTAGACGTGTGCACTGTGGTCACTCCAGCATTGAATCTATCCAAGTTTAGGGATGGGTACCGGTATCTGACATAAACGGTAGTAACCAGACCGAAAAGCAACGCACATTTCAGTGCTTTTTTTTCCTGAGATGTCACACACTTTGGATTCTAGCCAATCATTTTACCTTTGCAAGTGTAGTAGGCGGGCCCAGGTACGTACGTTCTTTTAGAGCAGAGCTACAGATTAAAAATGCCCAAGGCGAAGCGGTCAAATTCTGGCTGTACTTCACAGCAAAAGATGCAAACTCAGCAGCCTGCAACAAGTGCTTTAAGGTGATACTGTGCAAAGGAGGTAACTCCTCGAATCTGATGAATCTGATGCCACACAAATTATTTGTGCCACTACAAAAAAATAATTTCTGTCCACTATGAGATAAAGGAGAACAACAGCCTGATACCTGCTGGCCTGAGAGAGCGGAACCGGCTGTTCAAACCCCCCCAAGGCTGCCCGCTGGAATCGCAATGGAACGAGGCGCAACCTCTCACAACGAACGTAATATGGTCAACACCTTGGAGACGCTTACAGCTGCTGTGAAGGCTCAAAACAACACCATTGAGCGTACGGGGGGATACATCAGAGAGAGGCCTGCTCAAAATGAGACCCTTGAGCGACAGTTGGAATACATCGCGGAACGGATCACTGCAGTTGTGAGGTCTCAGAATCAAAAGAATGACAACACCATGGAACAGAAGTTTGATACCATCAACAAAACTATTGACTACCCTACACACTAAATACACAAGATTTACACTAAACGTCGCTAAACTTCCTAAACAACTAAATGCCATGTTGCCATTGAATTTTGTGATTGGTCGACATGGTACATAGGAAAGGGTGGGTTTTTTTGGTTTTGTTTTTGCTCACAGGTGGAGAGCGCTTTCAAGCCTTTTCCTTATAAAAATGCGTTTTTACCGTTTCTTCCTGCAGTAAATATAAACAATGAAAGTAAACCAAAAAAACCAAACATTGCATATATTTTTATCATAACTCTGGTTTTACGTGGCCTATCAACACAATTTAAAAAGTCCACACAATTGTTCCGTCTGTCCTGCTCACATCTCCAATGGTTGTACACATTGTCATTAACGTGGCTTCACTCCACATCAGCCACACCGCTTTGCTAGCTAAAACACCGGTGTCGGCACATAAGGACGCTGTCATTAGCAGTGTTGGGTAAGTTACTTTAAAATAGTAACTTAGTTACATTACTAGTTACTTCTCTCAAAAGTAACTCAGTTACTTCAAGTTACTCGTTACTTTCAAAGTAACTAGTTACTAGGGAAAGTAACTTTGGTTTTACTCAGAATTCTCTTGTTAATGTGTTGCTTCCATAACTTTGCCAATCTTCTAGCTTGCTTACTTGCCACAAGTGCACTGTGCCACCTACCAATAGAAAGAAAAAGATAATGTGCATATTTCCACGAGAGAAATCCCATGCCTGGACCGTCATTGACTGCTGCCATGATTCTAGCCTACGTCACAGTGTCATCTGCGCCTTTTACATCCAACACAAAAACTGCAGTCGTGGTGCTTTCGATTGTACTCAGAACTCGGAAATTCTGCCTTCCGAATAGGAAGATGTAGGTAACACCAGACTGCAGATGAGCTGCATACAGAGCTGGACTGGGACAAAAAAATCATCCCGGGCATTTTGACTAGAGACTGGCCCACCATTATAGGGAAAATCATAAAGCCTTTGAATGAAAACAAACACTGCTGTGACAGTGATGTACACTGTTTTGATGGTATATATGCATCAATCTATCAATCGTTTGTTGTAAGATTCAGATAATTATTTTTTAAAAGCTAGACATTTTAAATGAGAATAAGAAAGAAAAGTATTTCTTTGTGCCCCCCTTTCCCTGTTAATGCCCTACCTGCCCCCCTGGCAACACTTTGCTAGACCCGCCCCTGCACAGTTACCAGCTGTCAGCTACTTAGAAAAGGATCCTGGTGTTATTTGTCTCTCAGAAACAGTTCATAACTTCCCTTCAACTCATTCATGTCACCTAAAAGGTAAACCTGTTTCTCCATCACCTGCTCAGCTCTGATGATCCAGTAAGGACATCTCCTGGTTTCATCTTCATGTTTCCCTCTCACCAGATAACCAAACCATATCATGACCAGCAGCTTTTTTGCAGCTGTGGCTCCAGCAAACATCAGCTGATACTAGAAATTAATATTAAATAAATTCTAACAACAGCTGATCAAGCTTAAACGTGCTGCTGTTGTTTAGCGCGACATCCGCTGGTTTCCTCTTTCGGCGCAAAGTGGGCGATAAACACACAAGAGAGAAAAGACGATCAGCTGATCACTGATCAGTTTTCATGATTGAAGTAGAAACGGGAGAGGGAGAATGAGAGAAGAAGAGGCAGCTGTGCAGCAAAGACACAGAGTAACTCCAGCTTTGTGCCATTTTCATTGTAGCTGAATTATGGGACAAACTGTTCCTTTTCACCTCAATAAGAAACGCGTAATATTTTCTCTGAATACCAGACGGGACGGTTGGCAACTCTAATAACTTATGAACAAAATAAAGTTAAACATCATTAACTTCATAGCACCCACCCAGCTGTATAGAAACTCCGTCATGCTAGCTAGCACGCAGTACGGAAAAAGTCAGAATAACGAAAATAAACTCCACCTAAACTTGGTTCATATCTGACCCAGAGAGACTGCAGGTTATAACTTCTTACCTGAAGTTCAGTTCACACTTGGACCGGCGGCCGCCTGGGGTCTCTTTTCCTTCTGCGTCCCTTTTCCTTCATCCACCTGCTGCCTCCACCACTTGCTAATGTTACTGAATCTGTGGAAGCTCCGCGATAGCCACCACACGAAGTAACGAGTAACGACCCTATCTAAATCCCAGTAACGAGTAACGCGTTCCTGATTTTGGCATAATAACTAGTTACCGTGCTCGTTACCACAATAATAACGTAGTTACTGTAACGCGTTACTTAATAACGCGTTAGTCCCAACACTGGTCATTAGTGATGTGCGATACCACTGAAAGTAAAATTCAGGGTGGTATCGATCTGATCTGATACCGATACTTTATACAAAAACGTATTTTATTTATTGTGTCTCAAATGATAGCATCATAATGATTACAGGTCATCAGATTAGTTGTTCTTATCACTTAATAATGCAGAATTCATCATATAGAAATAAAAAAACTGAAGTTGTGCGCTATTTGAACACCTTGCCTGCCTGCCACACTAAAGGACTCCGTGAGAGACGTCTGTCTCGCCCTAGCAGCACCTGTCCATGTCCACTCCTCGTCTTCAGTTCGCCTCAACATACGCTCGTCATATTCTGTGATATGATTTACTCTGAGCAGTAGCAGTTTTTGATACGGGTGACACGGGCGGCTGCCCGGGGCGGTATTGTGGTGGGGCATCAGCAAAAAATAAATAAATAAATTGCTCGTACTCATGCTGCCCGACATCAGCCAGCGCATATTGGGAATGGCATGGGCACCGATTGGTTTTCTATCACCCATTTCCTGGGAGTAAGGGCGCCCTCCGTTTGCAAGGTGCGCCTGCTGCTTGCGGCACAGGGAGGAGAGGGCGGGGCGGCGGGGGACTTATAATTTGCACCGATGTTTTTCCGAAATTCTGTACGCGAAAAGTGAGCGCGAGAGCCCTCAGGGCGCCTGCTCGCTGCTGAAGTCAAAGTAAACTTTATTGTCATCTCCGCTGCATGCAGTACACTATTGAGAGAGACGAGACGACGAGGCTCCAGTTACAGCAGTGCAAGTAAACAAACAATAAATATAAGAAGAGTAAGAAAATAAATATACACTTTAGGACTAGGAGTAAAGGGATCAATAACAATTTAAAATTAAAATTTTATATTTTGATGATTTAATGTCTCACACACAACCCGTGGAAAGGGGAGGGAGGCCTGCTGCCTCCAAATAGAGCACATTTCATTCATAATTTTTTCATTCATAATGTTGTAAATCCAAGCCCATTATGTATTCATGATTTGAATCCTGGGTTGTGTGAAATCCCAGAAATACACCTTAGACAAAGTGAATCTGTGAACTAAGGTGTAGGTCGCGTTGCATTGTGGGTGCCGCGCTCCCACAATGCATTGCGCGTGACGTCAACTCCAAAGCCCTATTAGGTTATGTTGTGGCGATCCTCGAGTTGGGGGATTTGTGTTCATACTGCAGTCCAAAATTAAAACCAATGGAAGATGGACAAGCAAAGTTCAAAGCCATAAGGTGCTCAGTTTAGAAAAAATAGAAAAGAAGAGGAGGAGAAACGAGCAAAAGATACAGATAAGAAGATGTGTCATTGGATAATGGCAGGTCATCCTGAAACGATCAGAATCAGAACACTTTATTAATCCCGAAGGAAATTATGTGGGTTACAGTTGCTCCAAAGAGAAATGGTAAAAATAGTAACAGTAACAGACTAAACTCCAAACAATACATTATGTTACAGATTTTAATATTAATTAGTCATTGTCAATTGTTGATTTGTCCTGTTCTCAATGTATGACGAATTATGATGGCTGTTTGGTAGCCGTTTGCATACTATGCATACTCTCCCTCTCTTCATGTGTGTGTGTGTGTTTCTCTGGTAAATTTAGTAGTTCCTTCCAATGTAGACTAACCGAATGAAATAGGTTCTTCCCACTGTGTTCCTGTTAATGATAAACTACAAATTTCCCCTAAATTACTAAAATATCGATATTTTAATGTGAGAATCGATTCTAGAACATAAATGAATCGATATTTCAGGATCGATCCGCACATCACTAGCTGTCATAGCCTGTCAACAACGTTGATTTGCTGCGTATATACGAATGTGAATCGCGTTATTGGCTGGACTATGGGATAAGGTGGCATCGTTCTAATCCTATATGGGAGCAGCCAGTCACTTACTAACACTGCAAAGCAGAATTGTTAAAGTTTTAATTTTAATTTCAATACAGGTTGGATTTTTATTTTATTTTTTATTTTTTTGTGCGCAACGCAGATTTTCTGTGCGCAGAGACCGTGCCAGCAGTGCACAATTGCACACGCGCGCAGCTTAGAGGGAACATTGATGACATGTGACTTCATCATCTATTTCCTCCTTTCATTCCTTTGTGTCCCTCTTTTCCTTCACTCTGCTACAGTTTTTTTTTCCTTTCATTTGGACTCACTGTCCTCTTTGTCTCTTTGCTACTTTTTCCCCCTCATTTATGCTCTGTTTTTTCTTTTCTCCTGCCACTCCTTTATAATTATTTTACTCTTGTCCCCATAAATATGTATTCCACTTATTCCTCCTCCGTTTCTTACTTTGCCACACTTATTTTCTCGCTCCTCTCTCAATTGCCCCTCTCCTGGTTTCTCAGTTTTCTGCCCTTTTCCAAATTTCTCTCTTTCCCTCTCTTTAATGTACCACTCTCTCCCCATCCTCCCAGCTAGTGAAAAATGCATGAAGTCAGCCATAATTGCATAGTGCATTTCCATTGTATCCATATTTACACACTGCTCAGGGGACCCTGCAGTATTGTTATTATACACTCTCATTCTTTTGCTTTTTTGCCCTTGAGGGTCTCGCGTGGAGCTGGTGTGCACATGTACATACGTATGAACACACGCACGCACGCTAAAACTTGCAAAAATGCAATTGCACATGTACCTGTTGAGATTTGCACTGCTCAGAATCCACATCCGAAACTACTTCTCATACTGACATGAAGTACACACACACACACGAAAAGCTCCAGCTCTGCAGCATTGCTCATACCCCATTAAGGTTCCAGACAATTTTATGTGTTGCTACTGAAGCTCTGGGTAACAAGTTGGGGTACTTTCTTTCCTTCTTTCCCCAGTAGGAAAGAGAAAAAACTTACTGTGAGAGTATTTTAAACGTGAAAATGCTCTCCATGACTTACATGAGTTTGTTTCTAGTGTATATTATATACTACATGAACACATCGCTAAATAGAGCTAACAGGTGTCATCACACACACAGTTCATTATACTTAATAGACTACAATGATTGTTAGTACTTGTTACTGACAGTAGAAGAAAAACTCACCTTGTCATCATAGACAGTATAAAAGATGTAAGTAAATACTTTGAAATGAGTAAATGAGCATTTCTGCCAATGTGGTTGCATAAACTGCTAACTATAAAATACTCTATGTCGGTGATTCCCAAAGGGTTGGCTAGGGCCCCCTGGAGGGCTGCAAAGGTACTGCAGGTGAGCTTGAGTAATAACAGAAATTCAGTTTGAAGTTTATTTAAAAGCATTTACATTTAATTCATTCATTTATATAAAATGTTGATCAAACAGGTAATAATCTGCTCTTACATTGAAGTTTGTGCCCGAGTCACAGGTGGTCACACATTGGCCAACATTGCTGTTTATGTTTTTCAAATAAAGAATTTCAAGGAAATGTTTTTTTTTTATTAAAGTGAAAATAGGAATAGATAGGATATGTCTTCTTGACTTTGGGAATGGCTGCTCTATGAATATTTAAATGAAAGAAATAAATAATTCTTATTTACTATGGTAATTCTTCCTAACCATGTTTAAGCTAGGTTTACATTTGTCTAAACACATCATTTTTTAAGTTAATTTTGTCAAATTTAAAAGTAGTTTGACAGGTTTAGGGAGGATAGCACTTTCTAATATGGAATATCTGAGCTTACCCATAACAATAAAGTTCAGTTAATACAAAAAGATTGCTAAAATGGGTCTCTCCAGACTTCTGAGGCTTGGAACTATATGATTATAAGCTAAATAAAGGATAAAATTGGTAGGTAACCTGAATAGAGCTGAGATTTTGCTTCTGTGGCAATACTATTCAGAGAACTTACCCATTTTCAAGTAATAAGTGTTCTATTAAATTAAAGTAATGTAGCTTGAAGTATTTATTGTACTGTGTCTGGTGGGAGCTGATGGGTGAAGTGAAGCTTTAAAAAAGATGCATAAATGTGTTCGCTTGAAATTCTGGACCCATAAGGGCTGTAATTTTACATTTCACCGTGGCTGCAGAGGGAAGGAGAACATGTTGAGGCATATTGCGTGGCATTTGCACACATACACACACACACATACGCACTCAACCCTATTCTCTCTGCTTTCCCTGCAACCATTCTCTTTAATTTCACACGTATTATGCCTTTATCTCCTTTTTAACTGACTCGCAGACATGGCGAATGAGTACACGTACACACGAACACAAACAAGGAGTGTAACAGAAATAGACTATAGAAAAATAAGGTCTCGTCTTCTCGATATTTGATTATGAGAATCAATAAGCCTCCTGGTATGGTTGAAATATGCCATTAGGTTTGTTAATGTACTGGTAAACAGTGCATTGTTTGGTTTCAAATGCTGGACTACAGCAATTTAACACTCGCTTTACTACATCATCTGAACACAGCCTTATTTATGTGTGTGTTTATTCCCCTCTGGCTATATAATATGTCTACCCTGTTGTGTCTTTGCATCTATGAGCTTGTGAGTGGCTCCCTGTGGCTTGTTTTTGATGGAAAATTCTCTTTCTTTCTTTCTTTCTTGGTTTCTTGCTTGCTTGTGTTTTAAGCGCACATTACAACACAGTACAGTTGAAGCAAGCAACATTTATTGCATTTGAGTGAGAGCTTAATTTTGGTCCTACATTTTGTTCCTTCTTCCATCATCTCACCCAGATGTTGGAGGTTTCTTTGAGGCAGGGACGCTGGTAAAGTACAACTTCCTGCCTGAAGCCATTGCGGGAGCCAGTAAAGACACCAAGGTGTTGACGCACCAGCTCACGCCACATGAGGTGAATCTAACAAAGGAGGAGGTGGCCTTTAGTTTCAGCACATCCAGTGCTCCAGCTGTTCTGATGTACGTGAGCTCCAAGACGCAGGACTATCTTGCCGTGGTGTTAAGACAGAATGGTAAGGCTGACACGCAGCACACACACACACGCACATTAAATTGTTGCTCACCATTGCAGACAACATTTAAACGTCTTCCTTGCAGCACACATTGGTATAATCTCCAAAAATCCTCCTTAGTCAACGACCAACCACGGAGCAGCAGCTGACAGAAAACTGCTTTGATGATATATAAGGCCTAAAAAACTGACTGCGCCACCTAGTGTCTGAGATTTTAAACTGCTGTATCTGTACGTCTCCAGGTTCGCTGCAGGTGCGATATAACCTGGGTGGTCTGAGGGAGCCGTTCACCATAGATGTGGACCAGCGTAACTTGGCCAATGGACAGCCACATAGTATTAACATGTCCCGTCACGACAGGAGAATCACCATCCAGGTACAGAACCAACACGCGTGCTCATCTGAGCTCTTATTATAGTCTTTTACTCAGAGTAAGGATTACATTTCAACTTACTGTGCAGCACAGGGACTTTTGGGTCCCATACAAATTAAAAACACTCACATATTCTCAGTTACGGGTACAGAACTACACGAGCGCAGGAAGTGTTAGCTCAATGGTTTGCAGTAAGTCAGAGAGGAGTGCAGTGTCCTGTGCTGTTTTCACCTGTGATGAAACTGCTTGTCCTTTGCCACTGTTAATCTACTTCCAGTAGACAGCCTAAGTATAGCAACAGAGAACGCATCGATCTGTGCGCGCGTGTGTGTTCGCGTAAGCGCATATTGTTGTGTGTTTGCAACTCCACAAATTCTTTCCTCTATGCTGATAATTAAATGCATGTGCTTGTGTGGGATATTTTGTGCGTGTGCATGTGTTTGTGCATATCAATTACTTCTATCCATGTTGCCGTTGTGTGCGTTTTATGTGCTCGTGTGTTTTGTGCGACTGAACAGCTTAGCTCTGATCGATACAGCCAAGCCTAGTCAGTAGCTGTCAAGGATGGAGTGAGAATTCAGCTAAACTATTACTGGCTTTATTCTGGGCTAAGATGCACACATTTGGCTGCAGGCTGGAGTTTAAGGAGGGCTCTAAATGGATAGAAGCCACTTGTAAAAGCCAGAGATTGATTGCATCCAGATCGGAATAAATTCATATTTTCACTGACAGGTCGGGGTTTGCCAAGAAATGGATTGTCACAAGAAATGAGAAATAAAAAGAAACAAATGGTCTTGGATTCTAAAATTAAACAACAGTTTCTGCATGGCTTCCTATAGAATGTGTAATTTGAATACTGTATCTGCACACTAACGTAATATACTGATAATATCAGACACTTGAATGGCTTAACCATTTCATACTGTGGGCATATTTATATTCCTTATACGCACAGGAAACCCTGTGAATCGAGATCATGGATGTCAAACTCATTTTCCATCAAGGATCAGATACAGCTCATGTTGATCTGAAGTGAAACTTCCCTTTCTGTCAGTGTAAAGATGTTGAACTACATGTTTATTTTTAGGAAGAAGAAGTGCAATTTTAACAGAACTTACAGTTTTTTGCTATATAGAAATTGAAAGAAATCCATCAGCATGACTTGAAGTGTAAGGAATAAATGTGCAAGATTATGGAAAACGTTCTGCTGGCTCATTGCCCAGACTGTCCTGTAATTACAAGTAGAAAGTTTTGTTAAGTCACTAAAAATGTGCTTTTTCTTAACCTCTTGAGCCTTTGCAAAACAAAAACAATTAAAAAAACATTTCTATAGTCAATAAAGAAAAAACAGGCACTCTTCTTCCATTTAAACGCTTATCTATTACTTTACTTTAGTATAAATGGCCACAGGGAAATATTATTAGGAAAAGCTGTAAAACCTATGAAAATACAGGTAAAAGTTCAACATTTAAGCTCTTCTTGGCGTTTTCCAAAACTGTATAATGGGCTGTATTACAGTCTTTGCACGTCCAATTGTGGCCCATTGTCCTTATATTTGACACCCCTTATTAAATGGGTAAGCCCTTCACATGTCACTCCCCTCTAGTGGCCAGAAGGCACCATAGCATTAAACTTAGCTATAAAATGATTCCCATCCTCTGTGAAAAATTGCTTGGCTCAAAGCTTCAAGCTGCGGTTGTGTAAGAGCATGTGATAATTAATATAGCAGCAGTTTTGCTTACAGTTCCTATTGATCATCATATCATTACTAGCATAATTGTTATGAAATAAACACATCAAAAGTTTGCAAAACAATTTAAAAAAGAATATGTATGTTACGTGCAGGGAGACATTGTTGAGATTATCCGGTTCATTTCTGCATTTGAACATGTAAATATGAATATGTTCAAATGCAGGATGTTTTTGCAGGATGCTGTCATTGTTATGTTTAGAGGATATAGACATAAAGGAAAAGAATGAAACAGTCAAATGTTAATATAAATTTTAAAAGTTCGGTTTCAACACTGTTAAACAGAATATGCATCTAACATGAAGTCTTTTAATTCTTGCTTTCATTAAGTGGAATTAAATGCGAACTACAATGAATCACAGTCCCATACTCCCAAGCCTGTAATCATTCAATCTACACTACTACAGCCCTTAGATCTCTCTGTCTGTCACCTGCATGAAGCAATGACCTCATCCATCCTGGGATCTCATCACCTACTTTCACACACTGCAGCGAAAAATTTCAGACAGCAAGAAAATTAAACTGAAACATCCAATGATAATCGTTTTCTAAGCAAATCGCATTCCTGTAGCTGCTCATCACTCCGCTGGGAGTACTTTAACATAACACATGCTTTCGTAGTGGCATGGAAAGTGATTGGAGCATCCGCTAGACTCCTTGCTCATCACTTACACACACACACACACACACACATGCATACATGCACACAGTGTGCTCTGCGCTGATTGAAAGCAGCTTAGTTGTGTCTAGATCGACAGTGTCGAGGTTCAGTCTTGCCTTGAGTATGTGACTGAACTACTAACTCTATAGTACACAATCCCAGTGTGGTTCTTTCGAGGTGCTGCGGCTGTACTTTAAAAAAGAAAACAGAAAAACAATCCTTTTTTAAATTTTTCTCCCTTTATAACAGGTTAACAGTTAAACATTAAAGTGTGTTAAGAATTCAGACGAACACTGATGGGCATGATGTGGTCATTTAGATTTAAGAAAAAAAAAGGCATCGATGAGTGATCTGTGGGGTGGGGAGATGAGGAGAGAAAATAGATGACGTTTACAGATAAGGAATGAGAAGTAGAGCCAGAAGGTACGTTGACAAAGATAGCTTTGATGAGTGAAACTTTTTCATGTTGCCTTACCGCCTCAGGGCTCTTTTCAAGGTACATGCACTTGATAGCCGCACGTAAACAGACGCAGACTTGCATACCAACAGACACGCCTGCACTATTGAGATCCTGTCAGATCAGCTAACTACAAAGGCTTCACACTGCACTACAAAAATCAACATTATTCAGTCTAACTCATCTGTCCATTCCAATACTGTATAGCTTTCCTTACTTCCCAAAGGTTCTCTCATAACTCACATACCGCAGAGCAATTTTTTTCTACTTTTCTTTTCAAAATCAGCCTTGTCTGCAGGTTGCACTAATGAGTAACAAAGAACAGTACATGTTCTCCTCAGGGGGACTGCAACAACAACAAGGAACCACGCTAAGCATTAGTAGGCAGTAAGCAGTCAGCATCAGTGGGGTTATAACTCTAAGACCTAGATACTTGTGGATGCAAGTATAACAGTATAACTATGTGTATACAAAAATTACTGTCTTTACTTTGGCATCATGTCCCAATTTATGCAGAAAAGGCACCTTTTGCCACAAGAGGTGAAAATAAGAGTAACCTTTCTATGCTTTTGTAGGCAAGGCCTGTTGGCTGTCCATCTGCTGGCACACTTTGCTCACTGCACTGAGAGTGTGTGATTATTCTGTTTATTCCATGGGTGGCAGTATTTTAATTCCAAAGGCTGGGTCCATTTAACAAGAATAGAAAGACATGGAAAGGTGGCAAAAGTCAGTCAGTCAGTTTGTTTCTGAGTGACCAGCTTTTATCTTTGGATGAAAAATTTTGAACCTGGGAGTAGTTTCGTTCAAAAATGACAGCACCAGCACCAGGGGTCAATGATTTGTATGAGTATTTAAATGATGTGAATCATATATTATGGCCGTAGTCTCCATACCTCAACCCACTTCAACACCTGTGGGATTATTTAGACCGATGTGTTCAGTAACGCTCTCCATGCCCATCATCAGAGGACCGAAGCAGCGTTTATATTTAGGCAGCATGGTGTATCATCCATCCATTGAAATGTGCCAAATCACAACAACGGTCGCCTCAAGGTGCTTTATATTTTAAGGTAAATACCATAACCCAACAATTAGAGAACCCGTGTGAGTAAGCACATGGCAATAGTAGAAAGGAAAAACTCCCTTTTAACAGGAAGAACTCTCAGATACATTGTGGACACATTGTAGAAGATTGCAAGAGATTAATAATAACTAATGATTAAAATAATAACTAATGGCTGAAATATCAACTGAAAGGTGCACTGAAGCATTAGTCCTTCACCTTATTATAGACTATATGATGATTTTTTTTTTGTAATCATAACCATAACATCCATTTATAAAGCATTTTTCAGACCTGCCAAATGGCCCTGCGTCGTTTACGTTGCAGTTATGCTCCATGAGGGGCCTCCAAGAATGACTCAGGACCAAAGTCAGGATAGTAAAGCATGAAGAAGTCAGCAAAATATTTAGAAACCCTAAAACCCTTAAAGGTGATCATCAAATATTTGTATCTTCTTTATCATTTAGAAAAAATGGGGCAACTGTGAGTGATATATAAAGTGTGATACTATGTCGGTGTTGTTTTATCAGTTTGTTCCACCTGCCTCTGTATAAATATTCATCTTAGAACACATGCGTGGTGCAAACATGACCTTTTTCTACGAGATGATCGCACAGCTTCGGTCACTCTTTGACGGCGAGTCGTTTGAAGTGTACAGAACATATGAAGTGTACTGAACTGCATGCAGATGCTGAGATGCTTAATAACTGCTTTTGAATGCTGGAAACTCTACTGGCTAATTCCAAGGCTTGAATTTTTGTTTTGTTTTTTTTTAATTTATTGAATAATGCATTAAAGCCTAAAATGCCAGTTTTGTCAGTAGCTGCCATCAGCACTGAAAATGGAACTAGCCTGTTATTATTTTTGTGCACACGCTCATCAAAGGCCTAGTTGCGAGCATCCGAGATAACAAAATGAGTGAGAGGCAGAGATATGAGTCAGATGCAATAAAAGTCAGTTGTGCTGGTGGGGCTGGCAGTGGATCAAATTCAATTTCCCCAAATTTAAAAAAAAAGGGATAAGAAGCAGTGGACTGTTTACCTCAGGGTGCAGAGGCCTCACTTTTCTGCTTATCAGGGCTCCAAATCTTAAAGCCATTTAGACAAGCGACTGTTTAGTTTAAAGACAAAGCAGAGAAAATGTGGCAAGACAAGTCAGCGTGTGGTAATTTGAATCAGAAAGAGAAACGAGAGTCAGAGAGAAATGTAGGACAAAAGAAAAAGGCAGAACAGAGCCAGAGAGAGGGGGAGAAGGGGTTTGAAAGAAACAGATACTGTTGTTAGATAAAGAAAGTAGACCCACAAAATATAATGACAAAGATCACTTTGATACGTTGAGATTATCTGAGGATTACTTTAAGGTGAGGCGTTCGCTTGCGAACACAAAATACGTGCTGACATGTACACCCAGGCATACAGAGTGCAGCAAACAGAGGAGAGTGTTTGGTTTTCGAGCAGCCTGTGAGGTCTCGTTAGGTTAGCTCGCTATCAAAGGAGCGCCAAGGCGAGATTAAAATAAGTTCCCCATCTCGCCATCTCTCACTTTGCCTTTCTCACACTGTGAGGGTTTAGAGATGAAAGTCAGGAGTCCCTTCAGGCAGCAGACGGCTCATCTCCGTTTCCTCTTCTCCTCTCCGCCAGTTGCTTCATTGGTTGACTCAGCGGTGTAAATGGCTTGCTGCACCTGAGACCCGGACCAGACGAAAATTCAGCAGTTCACTTAATAATGATGTTAAACAATTTATTCAAGAGGAAAATTAGCATTTCTTTTTGTTCAGTGTTAAATCTGTGATGGGAGTATTTTTATCCCTTAGACATCATTAAGGAAACAGAGGTGCCACGAAGGTAAAAAGGCTCTCAGTGCACTGTAAATGAGTTTGCATATAAACAGCACATTGGCTAAATTAGATTCTTTTTTAGCACGTAGTCAGGGAAATAGATTTCACCCTTTGTTAATTTTCTCTTTGCCTAACCCCTGGTTACTTTGCTTATGTAAGCTATGTGTGACTTTAGAGGCAGCAACTGCGTTTTCTAAATGGCACTGTGTTAAAAAGAAAGAAAGGAAAAAAGGAAAGAGATCCCAATGACTGCGGTTGTAATTGACAAAGTTTGGTAAAATGAGGTTTCTTCCCAGGCCGTCTTCCTCAGTGGATCGTTTTGTGGGGGTTTCAAGACTCAAGCTTCCCTCCGTGGTTGTGCAGTCAATTTGTTTTCTCAGATAAAAGTAAATAAGCTGAGCGCAATTTAATTGTGTCCCATTATCCCACCCTCCAGTCACAGAGGAAAACAAAACCCACACAATGCTCCACTGAGACCAGGCTTTTGGAAGGAATCAAATTAGGATATGTTGTGTGTCTGCATGTGTGTGTGTGTGCGTGTGAGGAGAAAGAGGGAGAAAATAGTCTTGCGCAGCAGTGGGTAGAAAGAAATTTCTTTATGGCAGGACTCTGCTGATTTAAACCTGTAAACAAGCACTACCACACACATACACACGTAAATCTCAGGCCTTTAGTGACAGTCCAGCTCAGCTCCCAGCTAACAGGCTGTGACAGCTATTCAGCACATCAACAGAACAAATTTCCAGGAACAAAAGTCATTGTTTCCAACCAAACTCCTCTACTCCAGTCTGCTTTCTGCAGACTGGTTTATGCTTAGATACAGTCCTCCTGTGGGCAGGGAGAAGGAAAGAAGGAAGATCTTGTTTTTTGGGGGTTTTTTATTCTAGAACACACCGAAAACCAATTTGTTGGTTTGAAATTATTCTCATCAATAGCATCGGCTGCAGCTTTCAAGCTAATTAGAAACTTCATTGAAACAGCAATAACAAGTTAATTATGTTGCAGGGATATTAAAGTCGTGCATTCCCTCCTTCTATCACCCTCTCTGCTCTCACATCTCCACTGATGCTCCTCTTTGTAAACACGCTGCTCGTCTTCCACCCGCCCTTTTTGAGTTCTCAGGAATGCCTTTGAACCCCCCACAGACTTTTGAAATTGCATATTATTATTAGGCATCATTTGTATCATCGTTTATTTCTAGGGAAGAGCTGTTTGTTTGCTGGATAATTGTACAAGATGACTTTTCAGACGTGACTAAAACGAAAATATCACAGCTTTCCAGAAAATATGTTTGAGGTAGTCTGACATCTTTAAAACCATGATGGATTTTAATGTTGGAGTGTTTATAGAATATATACATCTAAGGTGATATTTTAAACAGGGTTATAGTTTATAGCAAATGGTAAGAAGGGTTTTTTGGTCCAGAGACATTTCTAACACTCAGATTTTATGGTCATTGTTTGAAGAGTGTAGTTATATATGATGTGTGTAGAAACGCCAGAAGAAAAAAGAAATCAGGAACAGCCTCGGGTTAGTATTAGATGCAATATGTGTTCATCCTATTTACCTGATTTTTGCAAAGTGTTTTTAATTCATTTTCACTGACCTGATCAGGATTCATGGGAATTTAAAATGAAGGATAATCAAGGTATGACTATGTGAGTGGTTTCCTTGTTACTAAGCTACCATATTTAAAGCTTTCCTGGCGTTTGGAAACCACGAGGGGGGACCATTGAGCTTCTGATTGTGCTGTGTTGCTTTGCATTGGCTGACAGCATTGAATTACCATCTTTTGTTCATCATCTTGTGTACTCTGCTTAATGTGCTGATGCAGATCTTAGCCTGGGTCTTTTCAAAATGCTGTGGTCAGTAGTTTTAGTCTAGATTCGACTCCCTATGAAACAAGGATGCTAATGTGTTTCTCTCCCTCCCTCTTTCCTTCTCACTATCTCTTTATATCTCTGTCATGTCTCAGCTGGATCATTATCCTGCAGTCAGCTACAACCTCCCTGAAGCCTCAGACACACAGTTTAACCTGGTCAAGACGCTGTTCTTGGGAAAGGTTTATGGTGAGTGTGTCACTTTAGCTAAACCTTTTCTGCTCACAATTGTGCATTCGGGTCATTATTATATGTATATATGTCTCCCATATATAAGTATAACACTCTGAAATCACACTAATGTGTAAATCAAAGTATCTTTTCATATACATTTAGAGTCCTTTGTCATGCTGAGCATATATGGAACTAACAAGCTCCTCTGACCTATGTTTTACTTGTGAGTCATACAATCTGAGAATAACAGACAAAAAATTAAAAACCAAACATTTCTGCACTTTCCCATGGATATTATGATAGGCTGATATTCTTTTTTTTTTTTTTTTTTTACAAATTAGTTAAGGTTATGATTAATTTATAAAGCTTTCTTCCTAGGGTAGCTTTTCTGTTGTTTAACTACTTACAGTACAAAGTGTTTTGTAAGACCAGTACAGAGAAGTTTCCCCAACACTCTCCAATGTGATTGATTAGTGATTAGTTACTCGGGCAGATATATACCATTTTTCTAAACTGAGTTATTTATATATGTATGAATACATAAATATCTATCTATCTATCTATCTATCTATCTATCTATCTATCTATCTATCTATCTATCTATCTATCTATCTATCTATCTATCTATCCATCCATCTTCTGTGTGAAGTAAATGTACTTTTAGATTTTGTCCACTAGAGAACGCCAAAGACCTGTATAGTGACTTGGCTTTGCCTGATTCATCTTCTTCTGTTTGGTTGTAAATGTGGCAGATCCAGTGCTGTGAAAAATAAAAATAATCACCCCTCCACCACCGTACTTGACAGTTTGAGGTGTTCTTCCTGATCATCCACATCTCCACTTTGGTCTTATCTGTCCTAAAGACACAGTTCCAAAGTCTTGTTATTTGTTCAGGTGCAAATTTGCACATCTGAGTCCTGCTGCCATGTTCTTTTTACACATGAGTGGCTATCTTGTGGCAATCCTTTAATCATAACTGTTTGGTATTTTTCTAATTGTATTGTCATGAACTTTAACATTTAACATGCTTACAGAGGCCCGTAAAGTCTGAGATGTACCTGAGCTTTCTGTATATTCACGGTCCGACCTTGTACTGAATTTGCCTGAAAGGTTGTGATATTAGTTTAACACATGACTGAATGTTTCAAACAAGCAAACTGCCCAAATTTCTGCCTTTACAGAGGTGCTCGCATTTGCTTATTATGAATTAGCCAAGTGCATTTGATTAGCAGCACGTGGCTGCTACTTACTATTCTTTTTTCACATGACTGTATTTTTAAATATGCAAACCCTACTGGGTGGTTTTTGGATCTGCATGTTTCAATCTTCCCAGATCATTTAGACATTCAGCAGTATGGATTTGACATACATTTCAGTTTGCTTTTTTTTAAATGGCTTAATCTTTTTTAGATTTTCAAAGTGGCATCCTTTGCTACACGAGATTCATTAATCCCACAATTGAGATTTTCACAATATTAGTTGGTTTTATTCGATTTTACAGTGACTCGTGATGCATTTTAATGTCGCCACCCCTTCCGCCCTTTGTCCTCTACTGCAAGTGCAGAGAAGTTCACTGAGGTTGAAGCAACATGTGACTTCTCTCACCAGCCAGAACTACTGATGCCGCTGCACACACCACAAGAGCCGAGAGGAATAAAACCCCATCATCAATCTTCAGCCAACTAAACCAGCACATATGCTTTAAGGACAAGCAACTCCTGAGATGTTTGTTTATAACCAGGCTGACACATCAGTAAACCGAAATGTTAATTTTCTACATTGTAGCAAACATCATAACACTAAACCACACAGAGAGAGAAAATAGAAGAACAGGGAACAAATGCGGGTGTTTCCACATCTCATCGGATCTGCTCCACTTCTGTGTTTGGACCGCAGAGACAAGAGAGGCTGTCAGACAGCTGAGCTATCAGATTCTCTGTTTGTGGGAGAAAGCCGCCCTGTGTTTGGTGCAGTGCTCAAACGCACACTCACACACTGATCACAGAGACATCTCCAGTGTCACCTCGCAATCTGTTGATTGTGAGATGTGATTAGTTAACTAGGATAATGAAGGAAGAAATACAATAAGTAGACATTAGAGAAGCATAAAAGAGAAGACATGATCACACGGAGCCGAACACCTTCATAATCATCAGTGTACAGTGAAGATAGGCTTTTTTCTCAGGTAATTAACAGCACCAGAGTCGTGCTTCAAATTCACAAACACTATCAGATAAACACTATTAACTGAACCTTAAATCTATGACGCATTTACCTATTCACTGCTCAAAAAAAACACTTTGAAAACACATCTGATCTCAATGGGAAGCAAAAACCTGCTGAATGTCTACACTGAACTGCGTAATGTGTTAGGAATGAAAGGATGCCACATTGTTTGATGCAAATCAACCTACAGAGGGCTGAATTCATAAACACCTCAAAAGGAGGAAAAGTAGAAAGATGATGCAGCAGACGCAGTTACCGAAATTACATTGCAGCAAATCATAACAGTACTCAGAAGATGCCCGCATGTATGCATGCCTAACAACCTCAGGACATGCACCTAATGAAATGACAGATGGTGTCCTTGGAGACAGTCTGAGGTGCAACGTGGTGGCGTCAGATGGACAAAAACATAAAGTCCCAGAGGTTGTCTGTTGGATTTAGGTCAGGGAAGTATCAATTCCTTCATCCTCCAAGAAACTGCCTGCATACTCTCCCCACATGAAACCATGTATTGTCTTGCACCAGGAGGAACCCAGGAGCCACTGCACTGGTGCCTGTAGTCCGTAAACGTCTGTGCAGTCCTCCATACATTAGCCTCCCCAGGCTATCACTGACCCACCACCAAACTGGTCACACTGAACAATATTACAGGACACACAGCCTCTCCAGACACTGTCATGTCCATCTCATGTGCTCAGGGTGAACCCATTCTCATCTGTGAAAAGTGCAGGCAACCAGAGTTGGACCTGTCAATTACAGTATTCTGTGGCAAATGCTAATAAGGCTCCACGGTCCACAAGGCTGTTTGTAATAGCTCTTGCCTAATCTTAATTTGTTCACATTATCGTAACGTAAGCTTTTAGATAGTATTTCACATTGACTATATGATCCCAGACAACTGTTGATAGAAACCTTTATCCTGAAAACCATAAAAGCATTTACTATTACTATAATTGGTCAGTTCTTCAGTGAATCCACTGACAGAAAAACAACTATAGCTTTGATAATAGAAAAATTGAATTATTCTCAGGTTTATATAACCAAAGAAAAGGCTCTATAAAATCATTTAGCATGTTTGCTGCTCCTGCTGAAATCTCAGTTTCGTGTCCTGAGGTTTGCAGTGTTTGCTGCCCAGGGAGATTGTGCTAAAGTAGTATTGATCATGTAGTGCAGGGATGATTCAACACATGCTTCTGTAAATGATGAAACCTTATGCTTAACGTTACCGTATCCTGTGTATTTATGTGTGTGCGAGTAAAAAAGTGTCCTTACATCAGCGCCTAAGCGGAGGATATTTATGGTTAGAGCAGGATGGAGAATGCATGTATTTTGTTGCACATATCTGGGGTAATGGAGGGGGGAAGTAAGTCCTCATAAAAGAAAAAACTAGATTTTAGTATCAAGACTTGGTTGAAGGTTAGGTTAAGTTAAGGGTTAGGTAACCGGTGGTTATAGTGAGGCGAAATCTGTAAGAAATTACTGCAATGTCCTTTAAAGTGACACAACTGTGTGTGTGTAGGAATGTGGTAGGTGGGTGGTTGATGTACGGCGTATGGGCCTAGATCTATGCGTCCCGGTGGAATAGATGGGAGAGATGAGTCATACATCAGCCAGAGCAGCGGGCACGCTCCAGACTCTGTCCTCTGTGCTGCAAATCTGTCAAGTGTCTGTGTGTGTGTGTTTGAGTGTGTGCATGGACCGTGTGTGAGTCTTTCTAAGGGAATAGATTCAGAGGCAAAGTCAGAGAGAGAAAGAGAGAGCACTAGAAATTGTGACAGTGGGAAAGTACTATCATAGAGAGATGATTGTAACCCTGAGGGTTAGTTGTAAAGGACATGTACATCAGTACCAGTCTGAACTTCTGATTTCTCTCTTCTATTCTTTATCCCCCTGGCCTCTATTTTTCTGTTAACTGTCCGCACTGAATGAATGTGTCCCTCCCTTAAGGTGATACCAATTATTTTACACTGGATTTAAGAAAGATTGCCATTTCTTTATGTGACGGCTTTATTCTGAAGAAGCCTCTATTTGAAGTGGCTCCATGGGTGTAGTTGTTAACCCATTAGCCTTACATGTGAAAGATGTGAGGCAGAACCAGCCTACAAGCTATTGTACTTGTAGTCCAAAACCCAAATAAATGGGAGGGTAGCATCAGGAAGGACATCTGGCATAAAATCTGTACCAAATAAAACATGCAGATCCAGCCACTGTGGCGGCCCTTTGGGAAATAAGAGAGCAGCTGAAAATACCTTCTATTAGCTGTTATTTGCAGACACTGGTCTACTTTTTCACATAGTTTTATTTCAAAATGCACCTGTTCTTTCCCTATAAATCTCCTTGGACTCTCCTATTAGCTGTTTTCAGCAAGATGTGATGTGAGACAGTTGCTGTGTCTGTAAAGTCTGTTGTATGGAGTTTAAGGAAATCTTTATAGAAATAAAGTTTATTATTCATGTTACTATGTAAGCACCATTGCATAAAAACAGGTTTATCTGTGCTCCAAGTTTATCAGTATACAGATTAAGTTGATGTTCACAAAACAGGATCTGCTGCTATAAAGTTCACTTTCTTTAACTTCCTTTACGTTTAATGATTTACAAGAAAATAATATGGTGCAATGCAGAACTCTTGAGCCAGCGTCATGTCCTGACATTTTTCTTCCAACTAAAGACTTTCTTTTAAGTTTTTAAAGTGGTCTTGCTCAATAGCTCTCTTGGCTGACTCAAGGAATCAATTTAAATTTTTAATTTTAGTCACTTTTTTACTAACAGCCTGTTGCAAAAACACATCATTTTTTCGCGTATTGTTAGCTGAATCTATGAAAATTGACAAAGGTAGAACAGTTTGATGGGTATAAAACAGTATTTTTGCACCAGCAAGGTGATTCCCAAATAACTGTCAGCCCAAAACTTGGCATATTTTGGCAGGGTGTGCAGTGTGTCCTTAAACGATTTGAGGATACTGGACAAATGGAGTACAAAAGACAAGGGACATGAGAGATATATTAAGACCTCTTGTTGATCTATCACTGAAGACTCATGAGAAATAAATAGACACTTTATTGATCCCACAAGAAAATGGTTTCAACGGGAGGTTGGCTGTCATTCTTGAGGAACAGAAACATGGAGAGGTGTGAAAATTACACAAGAACTGGAATGAAGATCAGTGGCAACAGGGCTTATGGAGTGGAATTTTTCTTTGCCATCTAGTAGTGTTGTATATTGTTGATTATACTGATTTGTTGTTTTGTTTTGCATTGTTACATATTGATAAATATTAGAGTGCTTTTTGGGTTGTTGGTGCCCACTTGTAAGAGAAATTGGAATTCAGATAGGGGGCAGGTGCTAATAAGAATTTATTCTTCTTCCTGCTCCTTTTCACCCATGGCTGCAGTGCTATATTAATGGGAAGGAGGATTTGTATGTAGGAAATGAAATACTGTTGAACCATTAGGGGTGGGGGAAAAAATCGATACTGTGTAGTATCGTGATATTTTGTTTGCTAATAATCTATCGATACAGGGACAGCAGAAATCGATATTGTGTTACAAAAAAGGTTTTTGTGCTCAGAGCATGTTGATCCTTTTTCTGAGCAAGAATCCTGACATTCCTTCACTGTCCAAATGTGTTTAACTTTTTTTTGGCAGCAATAAACATGACAGTTTACTTATTTTAATTTAAGACATGTTTTATTTTAATTAAGTTTAAAACTTTTTTATTTAATGTAAATTTATATTTTGTTTTAATTTACTTTCAAATTCTTCAGTTGCTGAAGGGGCTGCATAGTTTTCATAAATTGCTTAGTTCAGAATAGCTATAATTATACCAGATGGTTGCATTCAGTTAAGTTGGACTAGACTGTAATACAAACCGTTCAGTTTGTCAACAATAAAACTGACTGAAATGAGAGAAAGACTGAGTGCGAGACTTTGATATTAGATAAAATGAATATTGATAAAGTTTACCTTTATGTACAGAATCTGAATATTGCAAAATATTTTTTTTTTAAATTGCAATAATATCGTATCGTGCGTTAAGTATTGTGATAATATCGTATCGTGGGATGTATGGTGATTCCCACCTCTATGAACCATGTGTGAAACAAATAAATAAATGAAATGAAATGAATGCAAATGTGAAAGATTTGGCTCAAATCGTCATCAGTATGGAGAGAAAATGTCAGGAGAGAGGTACAATATTCAGTGTCTACAAACAATGTTTAAAAAATGTTGAAGGCTCTGTCACGATTTGGGGCTTCAGTGGTGTCGGTGAGATCTTGTCAGCATTGATGGAATTATTAATACCATCAGATCCACCGTGCAATACCATCTTTAAGTCTTAAGTCTACTTAAAGAAATAACAAGAAGTCTGCCTCACACAGTTCAGGCTGTGTGGAAGAAAAAAAGTGGTCATAACATTGCAGCATACTGAAACACCAGTGCATTAGTAAATCATTTGAAGTACTGTCCTGTTGATGACAGTTTTGTGGAAAGGTTGATGGCTCAGCACCCAGTTCTACATAAGACTGCTGATTATGCATGCTGTTGGCCAATTTCTAAAGCATGTCGGGATGAAGTGCAATCAATTTCCTCTCTTCTAAGCATCTCAGAAACTGCCTTTTGGGTTTTGCTCTTTACATTTGGATGCACAAGACACCCTGACGCTGGGGAAACTTAGTGTTAGATGAGGCTGCTGTCTGTCTCCATTTCTATAATCTGAGTGTGCCTTTTTTGGTGCCTGCAGTTTGTGTGTGATAGGATGACATCATACTGTCCTCTGGCTATTACCCTTAGTTGTACTTGTACCGGGAAGTCCTAATCCAGTCCAGTATAAGTCCAGATCCAGGTTTTCTCCAGCTGCTGTCTCAGAGTGGGGGTGGGACTGCAGTGCAGAGAGAGAGAGAGAGAGAGAGCGGGCAAGTGAGAGAGCGGGCAAGAGAGAGAGAAGTGCTTGCCAGTGTGGTACTGTGCTACGAAAATCCACATAACAGGCAGAAAGAACATATAAAGGAAGAGGAGAGGAAGAAGGCTTGCTGAGCATACTGCCTGTAGACGCAAACTCCACATAGGTAGCTACACTCTGATGCATGCATGTTTCACCATTTGTTTGTGTTAGTCCCTGTGCATGAGTGTGCCAAGGCTTCTACAGTTCAGAGTGAGTCATTTGAATATAAACCGCAAATTGAATTTGCAGCAGAGGTAGCGAGGTAGATTCTTTCTTTTTCATGCTTTGAGCAATTTTTGATGCTTTCGAATTTACAAGGAAATCCACCCGCTGGATTAATTGGATTGGCTCATTGTCTGTACATCCCAAACATCCTGATGAAGCAAAAAGCTAGATTTGGAACAGATGAATATGACTGTGTGTGTATGTGTGCATGTCTGCGTGTGTGTAGTCAGTATGGGCAGATGTTGCCATCACAGGTGCGTTTGCCATGTCAAAAACACAGATGGTCTTCACCTGTTTCTCTCTACAACCCCTCTCATCATCCTCTACATCACAAATGCCCTTTTTACACGTGTCCATTTACTGCAGCTCATTTTGTTTATTTATTTATTTATTTCTTCTAATGCTCCAATGAACAGGAGACCATCGCATTTGCAAAAGTACTACAGTTCCCAAATACTGCAGTACACAAGGACCAAAAACTCAAAAAGCAGCTGTGCTCAAGGTTACATGTTTTTTTCTTCTTAAATTTAAGAAGATTTAATTTTCACTTCTCTCTCCATCTTTCTCAATGTCTCTCTCTCTCTCTGTCTCTCTCTCTCTCTCTCTCTGACCCTCCCTGCATCAGCCATGACCAACAACCAGACAGCATGTGTGTGTTTGTGTGGTTCAAAGGGTGTGGTTTGTGGATTCACATCAGTGTTATTTTTGATGCGTCTCAAATGCTCCATACTTTCATTACCCACCTCCCCTATTTTCTCCTTCTGTCACCCTTATTTCAGCTTCCATTTGTTTCCATGGCAACTGTGTTTGATCTCCTCCACCCCTCCATTTGAGCACCCTTCTTGTCACCCCATTTCTTTCCTACCCCCCCCCCCCCACACACACACACACACACACACACACACACACACACACACACGCACACACACACACACGTTCAGATCAGAGACTTTTCTCCCACACCCTATTTTCCCCTCGTGTCTCTCACCTTTCCACTTACCACCACTTCTTCTTGGAGAGGCAGCCACACCCTCCCTCACTACTAGTTCTGCAGTCATCTCCATCCTGCCTTCTGTTTTTTCATCCAACTTCTCCTATTTTTTCCTCCTCTTGAGGCAATTCTTCCACCTCAAAACACATCCCCTACCTACCCATTATCTTCACAGCAGGCCTCTCCTCGCAGCTTTATGTGCTCCCTCACCTTTTGAATTATGCATACGATATCACCGGTCACATCTGATCAACATGCTGACCTTGTTACAGTCGTGTATGCGTGTGCACTAGCGAGCATGTCTTTAGGTATATTTATAAGGGTGGCTTATATGATACATGACACAATGCAACACACGCTCTGTGTATCGTATGATGCCACATTAAATCATTTCAGTCTAAAGCATAATGGATTATGCTCCTCTGTTTTCTAATTATGTTAAGTGTGTGGAAAGCTGTTTGTTTGTGCCCATGTTTTATTGATTAGTCTGGGAAGCTCCATAAGACGCCATCAGGGCAAGCTAAAGAAGCGATTACAAGCCGCGATGTTGTGGTGACTGGCTCTGACAAGGTGATATTACTTGTTAATGATCACGTATTAATGTGTTGTTAAGCACTGGAGCCAAGCAAACCACCCATTAGAAATCTCTGGTTACCTAATGTTCAGTTTTTCCTGACCTGAGATACTGCATGATTTTATTTGATAGAATAATACTATAGTTGAGTCTAAGGTTTACCCAAATACAGGAAGCTGACTGATGCACAAAGGTTGTTTTCTTGCAAGGTAAAAATCACTAGAGTGTTTTCTGTACTAGTATCACTTATATAATGGTGTCGCCGCGTTAACATTAAATAGAAAGCATGGTGTAACATTTGTGATGTTTAAGAATAATGTTCTATCGTTTAAACTACAAGCATGCGGATTTGTAAGGGAAGCTTGTCAGCTATACTCTCAGTGCATTGCCTATGGCATTATGTGGAGAGGAGCCTCCCAACGGAGAGCCTATTAGTATTCACACACAGACCTCTGCAGTGATCAACACATGTTCAGGCACACAGGAGAGAAAGAGCTTCATTCATATTCATTTTACGTGTTATCAGTAATCTGCTGGCTGTGTTTACTTTAATACTGCAAGGCCCTTGCTTCCATCCTGTACCTGTCTCTCCACCTATTTTGCACACCCCCACGCATATGCAAATTCCTACAGTTTCACCATCCGAGGCATTTTCGAGGTGTGAAGAGAGACTCGGATCTGAGACTTGATTGACCGAGGGATGCAGAGCTGCAGTTCAGTTTGAGTGCGTCTGTACATGTATAAAAATGAATACCTTCAACACAAGTGTCTGCATAATTATTGTTTTCCACCTACAAAGACAAACTGCACAGAATACAAACAGTGCAAGTGTCTGTAGGAGGTCTGCTCAGCTGAATACTAAGAAAACTCACGTAGTGCTTGGCTCTGTTCCTGGTAGCACAATCAATAGTGCACAAGCACACACATGTACAGTACATACTTGTATTGGACCCATGAAAATGGAATAAAGAGAGAGAATTGCATTATAAGCCATGTCCAGATACTCAGAACCCCATCATCTGACATAACAGGATTCATTAAATAAACCAGTGCATACACACACACATACACAGAGCACTGTAGTTGGCCATCCCTTGTTCATCTGTGGGATTGTCCAGTGCTTTCCTCTGGGTGTGGCATGGTTGTGCAGAAGCATTGCAGCCATGCATGTTAAAATTTAAACCTGGCTTTGTCTACACACACAAGTAGAGGTAGTACATTTTTCATCTTCCCAAAAAGTGTCAATGGCAGCTTTTTTGTGTGTTTTTGTTGTTGTTTTATCTTTCCAGGTTTATGCCAGCATGGCAAGTTTATTTCATGTCTACACAGAACTGTAGGTGTTAGAGGGATTTTTTGTTTTTTTTGTCTGCAGCCTGCAGACAAAAAAAAGCATCTCTTCCATTTTCTTTGAGGATATGTGTGTGAGTGTGTGTCTGCACCTATAATTTGTTTCTTATATTATGGGGGCATTAATGTGTACTGTCATGCCGAAGGAATTTAGCTTCTGCATTAGACTGGCCATTCAGTTTTAGTGTGCAGATTTGATATAAGGGTTGGACACTAAGGTTTAACGTAAGGACTGGAGATAACAGGGAGTTTGTCTAGACTCGTCTGCAGATTGTGTCTCAAGGCTCTTTTTCTCTGCCTTGGCTATGTGTTGCAATAAAGGGTTTTAATAACTGCAGGGCTATATCTCCTGCATGGTGTTTTCCACCACATGGGTTATAATTCATGCGTGGGTGTACTATTATGTTGTTCTGGTGATTTTTATTGGAATAACCTGACCTTTTTGAGTGAATTTTTGTTTTTTTGTTGTTGTTTTTTTATGCTTGACCTTGGGCCATATGAGCGTTAAAACAAACAACTGCTCAGTCGCCTCCAAATAACTATTAGGGTTAAAAAAAAAATCGATATTTCTCCACTCGTGAAAATATGCCGTGTGCAACCTACAAACAGCCCTCAAAATCCACAGATTGAACAAAGATATTGGCCCAGCTGGACCGAGCTCGGCGGGCCACCTGCAGTTCAGGCGCTGATTTATGTGTGAGTCTGTGTGTTGAAGTACTTTTCGTTTGAAAAACAAAAGGGGATGAAAATCAAAGGACTGAGAGAGCGAGAGGGGGCTGGACTGAGAGGCGGCTGTATGAGTGCACAAATTGCTGCTTTTAAACATCTGAATTTGTCAGAATTGCCTTGGCAGTAAGTGGACCTCAGGCAATTTCCTACCCTCCAAATTATGGCAATTATTACAAATTATTTCTGTCATGTGTTAGCACAGTGGACAACAAGAAGAAAGCTAGCTTTTTTATCATTATTTTAACTTATATATGTGGTTATGATTATACACGGATTACATTGCAATAAAAAGATCGAGAGAAGTGAACCCTTGTTTGGGCTTTCAACATCCGTATGTACACACAAAAGTGTGATAAACATTTGTTATATGATTATAAGTGCCGCTTACAAAGAGCAGGATGAGCAACGTGTATTCGTGCTCGGTTGAAACCAAAATAAAAAAAACGCTGAATATGAAATATCACCTCACTGCTGTGCTGCTAAATCAACCCATGAATAAAAGAGTGACTGCAGAAAAGCAGAGCGCGACAGAGAAACAAAGCCTGTGAGAGCAGCGGGGGTTGTAATTCATTATTCATCTTCTAATTTGACATTAGAGGTCAGTGTGTGTTCCTCCCCTGCTTCCTACCTCCTCTGCCTCCTCCGCCTCGCCTTCACTCTCTTGTGTGAATTCCTAATCTGACCGGGTGTATTGAACTTGCAGAGTTTGTTTTGTCTGTACATCAGCAAAAACTGACGCCTACAAATGCTTGACTGTTCAAAGCTGTACGTGGAGTTTGTTGTGTCTGTCGATTGTTTATTTCGAGCTCTGTAGTCATTTGTAGAGATCCTGATGTTTCTTCTCTCAGTATCTAATTACAAGTTGTAGTTCCAGATAACTAACCTGTCTCAGTAAACATTCAACAGATAGGTTCTTTAAAAGTCATCTGGTGATGACAGCTTCTCTCCGATCCTGTCTCTGTGCAGAAACTGGACACATAGACCCAGTCATCATCGAGCGTTACAACACCCCAGGTTTCATTGGCTGCCTGTCGCGGGTGGAGTTCAACGGAATTGCCCCACTCAAGTCTGCACTCAGAACAGCCGTAAAGTCTCAGGCAACGCCAACAGAAAAGCAGCCTGCAGCTGCGTCACCTGCATCTTACCAGGGTAAACTGGTGGAGTCCAACTGCGGGGCATCACCTCTCACTATCCCACCAATGTCTGCTGCAACAGATCCCTGGCATCTGGACAAAACAGGTGAGTGGAACATGCTCAACAGGTTGATTTTTCATTTTTCTCACTGATAAGAAAAAGCAACGCTGTGCAGTCTGAACAGTTAATGCAGATGTGTTAGTTCTGGGTGGCAAAGGAGAGCTTATAGCCCCAAGTTTTTCTTCACAGCAGAGCAAGAGTTCATTAAGTATCCTCGAAATGCTAGTTTAAGACTTGTGTGTTTACATGTCCGTACACACACACACACACACACACACAGACTAATGATATATCCAGCGGCAGTCTTTAGTATTTTTAGTGTCATCATTCTGGAAGCATCCGTTTTCCTCAGGCTCCGTGCCAACTGTGCCTTTGGGAGCGTTGAGCTCTCTGAAATTGATCCAGTCCATCGATCTCGACTCCAGGTCCTCACTCGAAGTCTGCTCGCAGCCATCCGTCTACAAAGTGGATTATTATTTATGTTGCCTTAGGTTCTCTATAGATAGCTCAGATCTATAACATATTGAGACCTCCCTCCATCCTTCCACTTTCGTAATGATTGTGCGATGCCAAGTCGACTCTTTTGCGTTAGTTTCTTTTTGTTGGTGATGACATCCTTTCCCGTTTCTGTCAGTTTACTTTTCTGTGTTCTCACCTTTCTATTATGCTTTTAAATATATTGTAGTTTTATCCAATTACATCCAAGCATATGCAGCTAGCAGAGGTAACCATGATTTAAATTTCAAAACAATAAATAAGAAAAAAATATTTAAAAAAAACAAAAACACCACCAGACAATGCACAACAATATAGTCCAGATAAGAAATACATAAAATTACAACATAAAAATCCATAAATAATAAATAAAAATCCATGGTGCATACGAAAATACAAAGGAAATAAATAAGAAGGCGTACACCATGAAAAATGACACTTAATACATAATTAGCATAAAATGAATGCTCACAGATGTGGTCCCTCTTTAGCTGTTGTTTGATGTATAGCAGCTGAATTATTATTATAATCTCACTACCTCTAGTAGAGGCTCTGGTAACTTTTTCACTAAAATTCAGTTTTAACATGATGAACTCACCCAATCAGGTTGGAGCGAGTCCATGTAAGGAGCTTATAAGCAAACTTAAATTAAAAGAAAAAAATTGAAAGCTTAAAATATTATATTTTTGAAGTGTGACCCACCGTAAAAAGGCTGATGGGGTTTTGCTGTCACCCTGCCAGGTGGGCGGCGTGGATACCCAATTATACGAATGCAATAACTTGAGAACCAATTGTCATAGTATTTTTTAAAATCCATACCATATGTGCATCTACTACAATTCTTGGACAAGTTCAAATCTTACTGACCTCAACCTTGAGATCAACGTCAGAGGTTAATCTGAAAATCACCTGGGATTTTCACATTTATACCATAGATGCATCTACTAGGAGGCTGAGAGGTAGCACTGGTGGTCACCAATAATCACTGGACACTGTACATGTAAATACATATTAGCCACCTAGCTTAATCGTTTTTTTGCATAGAAGGACCCTGGAATGTACTTCAAACCTTCCTTGCTTACTAGTGACTTCTTGACGTTAAATATAGTATCTCGTCCTGCTGGCATGCGTGTCGATTTCATGCTTTGGAGAACCAAAGCGTGGACTAGCATGTTTATTCTATATGAGCAAAAAAATAATAGAATAGAGAAAAATTCTAGCTGTATTTTCTGGCCTATTGTTTAATTTTCCTGAAACTATGTAGGTTCAAATTATTGATTTAGATTGGGCCTTAACCCCTTTCTTTCCCTTTTCTTTTTCTATTCCTCCACTGACTTCTACTGACTTTCCCCCACCTGGCCCTCACCTCCTGTCCACTCCAGCGTAATCCCCACTCTGATAATAATGCGAATAATAAAATAAAATAATAAAACGAAACAAAAAGAATAACAAGAGGCACCTACAGAGACACTGTAGTGGTCGTCTTGGCAAAATAAATGTGTTTGGCACAACAAAGCATTCAGGCCATGATTCTGCTTGCTAAAACTGATTCTTACTCATGCTTGTGACTTCCCAGGAGAACTATGGGCAGTACAGCCTGCATTACAAATAGCTGACGGGCTCATAGCAGGGTGATGTTTTTCCTGTGTTAAAATATGCATATTGGGGTTGTGTTTGCACAGAACTGCTCGATTATGGAAGCCTGCAGAGAGTTAGCAGCTCTCTGCTGAGAGAAGTTATTGGCAATTTCAGCAATGTCATTTTACTTCTTTCTTTTATTACACACCCTCCACTCATCTCAACTCCTTTCATATCCACTCCTTGTACATCCAGGGAATATCACTGCAATTAAACGGTGGCAGCAGGCGTGTAAACTGCTTGAGCTCGATGAATGATTAATGAAAACCATGAAATGCATGAGACGGTGTAGTAATATATTTATTTATCTATCAGTAGTAATTTTATATGCATCTAGCTGACCCCCTATGAGCATGCATTTTGGTGACAGCAGGAAAGAAAAACTCCCTTTAACAGGAAGAAATCTCGAGCAGAACGAGGCTCATGGACGGGCGGCCATCTGCCACGACCGGTTAGGGTTGAAGGAAGGAAGACAGGACAAAGACACGTCATTATTAATTAGCAAACGTTCTCCAACCAATCGTTCCTTTTGACTTTTAACTGCTGAAGAACATCAGAGACGCCATTAAGCTCTGTGTTGATAGAGATCGTACGTATATAAAAGGCACTTTCCTGATCTGCTGGGCATTTCTATGTGCACTGTTGTTTCAGCTTGTTTTTGTGTCTTTCTCTCATTCCTTGTTTAGATGCAGTGTTCCCCTTTAATGAGGAGAGAGTGATTCCCGATGGAGTCAACAGGGACTCTGCCATCATTGGAGGTACAAAGTGCCATTATCATTTCATCAAGTTAAAAGTGCTTAAACGTGGGGTTTTTTTATTGCTAATTGATTTTCCACATTTAAGAGGTCTTTAAAGTTTTCAGTGAGTTTATTAATAATTTATTATATAGTTCTAAGTATAGCCTAAGTACTCTCTATCTGACAGTCAAACTCTAATAAATGGAACGGAGAGCAACTCTGGGTTCAGTATCTTGCTGTAGCTTGCTTGGCATGCAGACTGCAGCATAGTGGGTGACCTTCTCTGCCTCCTGAGCTACAGCCACATGGTTGGCATTTATGTAGCACCTTTTGATCTTCACTAGCTTTTACTTTGGGAGGGGTAAGTGTCTTGCCCAAAACATTTGAGCAGGGCTTTATCGCTTGGGTCGGCTGTGGTTCAGGAGGTAGAATGTGGCGATCCCTGTGTCCTCTAGTCTGCAGGTCAAAGTTTCTTTGGGCGAGATACTGAACCCCAAGCTGCCACCTGATGCATCCGCTGGAGTGTGTGTAAATGTTAGACAAGGAGTTTTGGTATAAAAAAAAAGTGTGTGTGATTGGGTGAATGAGGCTTGTAGAAGAAACTGCCTTGAGTGCTAAGTGCCCCATTTACTATTTATTTGCTCTCTGTGCTTCACACATTACAATAACCAGTGGTTGTGATGGATCGTGACCTGGATGAGCTGCTACATCACAGACATTCTGATCATAGTTAACTATTAAAAACGTCTGCTTTATACTTTTCAAGTGACAGTCAAATTCCTTCTTTCTGTCCAAAAAGTACCAAAAACAGACTACAGTTCACTAATGTTTCTAATTACATTACAAACATCGCATTACATACATTTTTATTACATTAATCTCCCAGTTGAGATGGCAGAAGCAGGCTGTGTTTGCCTTTGCTTAGACATTGACTCATATGAGGAATTTCATGGTCGGAGCAGGTTGGTAGCAGTATTTGAAAAAGCCTCTCTGTCTCTACTACAGGTATTATCGCAGTGGTGATCTTCACCATCTTATGCACTCTGGTGTTCCTGATCCGCTACATGTTCCGTCACAAAGGCACTTACCACACCAACGAGGCAAAGGCCAGCGGGGAGTCGGCCGCGGAATCAGCGGATACGGCCATCATCGGCACCGACAACCCAGAAACCATTGACGAATCAAAGAAGGAATGGTTCATCTAACAGCCAATCAGAAAGAACTCTGAGAGAGGGAAAGCAATGTTTTAGATCATCCGATGCCACAGAGATAGAGGTGGTTTAAGTCAAGGCCAATCACAGAATGGACAGAGGATTGGCTATTCAAAAGGACAATAATCTCCCAGGGAAGGTTGGGGCAACGGGGAAGACTGTACAGAAATCCTTTTGTTTTGTTCTGTTTTTTTATATATCCAGAGTATTAGAAAGAGAAGGAAGGGACACTTATTCAACTGAGCACAGCTGTAAGAGACTGTACATGTATATACTAACCGGCTTGTCCTTCTTTGTGTCGTGCTTGGGAGTTTTCAGGAGTCCTTTGAATACTGTATATGACAAATAATTATACTTACTGGGTCGTGTGATAGCAAAGGTTTATTGCCAGTCCCTGTTGCGTTTTGATTTTATATTTTAACAAAACTCTTATATCAAAAATGATCAAATCGACATGCCAAACCTTTGTTTTTGTTTTATTCTTTCTTTTTTCTTCTTCTTCTTTGTATTTTTTATTGTTTCAAACTGCGGATGCACCAGTTTGTCACATAATTCATGTCGTGGTAATATAGAACTGAATATGGATGCCAAAAGTCACCTTGTAAATATGATATTATTTTCTCCCTTTTCTCGAAAGATTTATTTAGTGTCAGACGCATAAAGCAAATTAGAAATTTCATATCTATATGAGAGTGGCGCCACACGTCTCGTCTGTCGCATTATAAACGTGTAAAATACAGAGTTTTACGTTTAAATCTTATGACATTCGATTGTAAGGGACACTCCTTTCTGTGGAAGGGCACCGAGGGGTTTCTCAGTGCATGATGGGGAAATCATGACGCCATCATCGCCATCTTCTTCATCTTCATGGTCACGGCAGCTTTCTTTGGATTTGGAATGAGTGAATCTGCGAGCCTTTACTCGTGCGGGCTTCAGCATGTTTGTTTGTTTCTTTGCCAAACACTTGAGTCTTATGTCAGATTTTCATGTTCAATTTGATATTTGAGTTGGTTTTTTGTTTTGTTTTTATACATTTGAAACCAGTGTTGGGCTGTAGTTTTTAAAGCACATGCATGCGTCTGTGCGTAGGTGAATTAGGGAAAATGAGCTTTAGAAGGGGCCGTTTGGGCATGCGCGAAGACCAGACCAAACAGCTTGACTGATGCGTACTGAGTTTTCATCGATGCACTAGGCATTAAGTGGGCGAAGCAGCGTGAAATGAAAAATCAATTTATATCTGAAAAACACCTGGGACGAAGTTAAGAAGATAATTGGCTTATTATTCCAGCGTGCCTTCAAGGTGCTGAGCCGTTTGGCCTTGCCTCACACTCACAAACCTGCGAGAAAAACTTGACTGCTGCTGCACGAAATCGGACTTAATAGCGTTTTCAGGTGTTTTTTTATGTTGTATTTAAATGGTGCTGTGTTCACTTACGCAGAAAAATCTTGGTTGGAAAAAAAAAACTTTTGAAATTTAAAAAAAAGCCAGACTTTCCAAGTATTTGTGCAGCAGTAGCAGCTTCAACGCACACGCTTACACCTCCCCTCACACGTGCACACAACAACATGCATGTTTGATGAAGTGTGAGTCATTTGCTCGTTTGCAAGAAAAACACGTTTAGGATGAGGAGGCAGACACGAGCGTCACCCTGCAGTGTGCAACTGCGGTCCAACATGCATTCAAATATGATCTATTTATGTTTAAGTTATTTTTATGTTTACCTGTTTACCTTACCATGGCTTCTACAGAACGACGTGTTACAGCTGAAACCTGCTGCCAACTCTATTTTGTTGTGAAGTTGTTTTATTTTGTATGTCTGTTTGATCAAATTGCTCCCACGGCGCTCGCGCAGTGAATCACGAATCGCCTCGTGATCGAGCGCTTGCTGTGGATCACTTCATGTGAGACATTAGGAGCAGCTGCTGAGCTCAGCTTGCCTTCTACTGAGGCCTCAAAGAAGAATTCATCTGCTTTTACTTCGCATCCCGTAGGGCAAACAAGTGACTCTACCGATGCTTTGTTGTTTTTGGATTTTGATTTTCAGACTTTTAAAATGCATAACTTCATCCTCGATATATGTTTTGAACTTAACGGCGATGATAATTGATTATCAGCGCAGACAGGCAAAACCTTAACCCACATGTTTTGCTTTTAGTTCTCTTGAGTTCAATAAAGAGTGTTTGATCTTTAATAGCAGTTTCTTCGTCTTCTTCTTCTTGTTCAGACACTCGCAGCGTAATGATGCACATCAAAGACAGTACTAAAGATATTCAAGGAACATTTTGTGTCTTAGCCATGTAACCATTAAGAAACAGGGACTATGGAAGAATCTAACCTATTTGCTTTAGTTCGACTTATATAAGTTAAAATTATATAAAACTGATATAATACTTAATAAACGCTATGTAGTTTTTCCTTTGAAAAGTCCGTAATGAACAAATGTGGAAGTTCCAGAAGGTCATATGCTGCCCTCTGGTGGGCAGACAGTGCACCTTCTTAGTCACCCAGATTTACAGAGCATACACACTGATGATTAATGACAGATTACCAAACTAAATAAAGTTAAAAGCTCATAGCTGATGAATTATATTCAGAATCAGTAATAAGTAATATATGAAAGTATATCAAATATAAACTTGCTGACAAAGGTACCCAAAGCAATGAGGCGCTACAAAAAAAGGACTGAAGTGTCCTTAAGATGATAAAGTTGTAGATAAATGTGTTCACTTAAGTTCAGCATGTTTGATTTTAAAGTGATGTCAGGTCTTTATATCTCTTACTCATCAGAAATTTAGTGCTACTCTGCTTTTCCTCAGGAGGGATTTGTTCTGCGTGCCTGGTAATTAAATTAAATTAATTCTGATTACTTTGTGTTTGTTTGTCTGCCCACACCTTTGAACCGAGGTATTGTCTTGTCGTTGTTATTACTGTTGCCATGATCCAGAACTAAATAGCAATATAGCTGCCCCATAATCAGTTTGTGTTATTATAATCTTCGTTTCATTATGTCTGTCGATTGAATCGCTGCCTATATCACTCTCAGCCGCATATTTGCATAACTGCAACTCATCCTTAAACCCTTTGACAAGGACTGTGTCCTAATGTAATGTGGTAAAGTATCCAACACACTCTCGCATGCCTGACAGTGAGCTGATGGGGAGCATTGTGTGTTAAAATATTCACGTAGCTTCCAAAAAAACCTTCACAGAACACACACACACACACACAAAATTATTGTGAAATCAGACACTTTTTAACAGCTTTATTAGCTTTGAGGTTGGAAAACAGGAGAAAAAAAAGTCTGCAAAAGAAATCAGAAGTTACAAAAGACAACTTATAATATTTCCGTGTACTTCAGTCCCTTTTTTTCTTACAAGCAGGCCTTTATTGTTCCACTCTGATGCCCCAGTTAATGTGCATGTTGACAAGTATGAGAGCTCAACTAGGATCAGGGTTGGTCTTTGGTGTGCAGCAGAAAACAGAGTGAAATGCTTGAGGTTCATTGTCCCAGGGTGTAGCTTTGTGAATCCGTCATGACTGTAGGGGGGAGAGGGGTTGGACGAATGTGGTGGGGGGGGGGGGGGATGCTGCTGAGATGGAAGATTTGGGCTCCTCAGGCGTCGGGACACTCACCTGTAACGCATATTAGAAAGGCTGGTGAGCGAAGGTCTGCCTCGCTCACAGAATCAGTTACATTGTTGATACTGTTAACTTACCATTCTTGGGCAGCATAACAATGTTCTCAGCGAGGACACCAGTCTCCAAAGAGAACTGCGAGAATTTCTCCTGCAGGACAGCGCTGGTGTCGGGAGTGCGACCTACAATAAAAAATGACGGCGCTCTTCAAGAATGAGCAAATCCCGGAGAGCATTCCTAGAAAGTTACTCTTATTTTGGTAAGACAAACTCACTGTAAAGCTTGTTGAGGACCTCGGACACCCCATTCTTTGTCTTGATGGTGTGGACCAGGGCGTACTCATCGTAAACAACGTCAACAATGCGCATGTCGTTGTCATTGTTCCAAGCTGGTGGGGTCACAGAAATCATGTTAAATCTAAGTATTCAAATATATGTCAGATTTTGGGGCAGTTTTAAAGGCGTCTCTACTTACTTTGGCTGTGGAAGGTGAAACGTCCAGGAGTGTCTGTTTTCTTAGCCAGGTGAGTCATTCTCCAGCAGGAGCCATCAGTACTTAAATGGGGAAAAAATGACCAGTTTATTAGATATCCTCCCTAAAAAAGACAATCATTGCCATTTAATTTATTTTATTTTATCTTATTTTGAAAGCACAATTATACTCACTTCAGGTTGGAGTAAGAGAGGTCCAGATCTTCTACATCAGTAGGAGTTAAGAAAGCAGTCCCCATCTTCATGGTTGCTTTGTGGTTCACAAACCACTGAGCATTTGTAGCAAAGCCAACCATGTACCACTTGCCCGCCACCTGTAAGAAAGCAAACACTGTTTAAAAAGAGGTTATCTAAACCCTACCTGCATTACTGCTTCCCCTCTGCTTTCTAAAAGTGAGGGGTTGTTTTTGTCTGTGCAACAACCCAAAGACAGACGCAAATAACTTCTTTCCTTTTAAATGTGTATTTGTTACCTTCTCCAGGTTGAAGTCTTTTACGGGCATGACATCTGCACATGCAGCCAGCACGCACACCAGGACGGCCAGCATCCTCAGCAGTGTGCTCCTCATGGCTTCTTCTGTCTGTGCTTCGGCAGCAAGGAGTGATCAGGAGTGTCAAGGCGGTTTGATGGGAAAGAGCAAGCGGAGGCTTCTTATATTTGCTGCAGGGTACAGCCCTACCCCCATTCTGTCTCCTCCCCACTCCCCCTCCCCACAATCCTGCTGTTCGCTACACCATTACAAAAACCCTCAGGCGAATCACGGCTGTTACACAACTGGCACGTGTGAATAGAGCCAGGACACAGGGATAGAAGGGATGGGGTTTAAACATTAGTGTCCAAGCATGCCTGGCCAAAATGTCACATGTATAAAATCAGTGTGTTTTCCATTTTTCTGGATATGATAAACCATTGGCATCCAGTATTTCCTGCATGGTCAGGGATTTTTAAGAACTTCATGGTGAAAAAAAAATAAAAATCATTCTCATAAATAACTTTGCCAGTGTTGCATACAGTGGCTTGATTGTTCCTTGCAGCCTCTGAGCACTGACTCACATCATTGTACTGGTTTCTTTCTTTCTTTCTTACTTTCATAAAACCTTTGGTGCATGCAGAATTTCGGTGAGAACCTCTGAGTTTTGTAACTACCAGGGAGTTGGAGCATGCACTATTGACTTGTTTAAATTTAAATATTGCATTTATGTTACAGCAAATCCCCCCTTGACTTTGTTTCTGTGTATTGTATCATTTGCTTGTTACATAAAGTGCTGATTAGCTGTGAATTCTTTATTTTTGCTGACATGTACCGATGACTTATCAAACCTCTCCTCTGTTATGAGACCAGACGAGCACAGACTTATAATCAGCTGGTTATGAAACACTCACATATCCACACAAACAGGGACACACAGAGAGAGAGAGAGAGAGAGAGGTGCTGGTTGGAGCGAGGGGAAGTGGTAAGAGGCACTTTTGGTGAGTTTTGTAACCACCCTTGTGACATCTGGGCCTTATTATCTCCATTCCTGGCCCCCTCATCCAATTTTTGCATCCTCAAGCACAAAACAAAAACGTGCATTCGCCTCTCAATGGTAAATCTCGGGATAAAAAAACACATGTTGACACTTCCATCTCACCACAGGATTAGCAAACAGCAAATAAGGACAATTAAAAGCATTCAACAACAGCTTGATTTGACTCTTATGTCCTTTTATTCAGTGTGTGGCTGAGGACATTTAATGTTAGGGGTGAATTCAAAAGCGTTGCTCTCCATCGTCCCCTCAGCTCCGCTCTTCAGCATGTGGGAACACAATCTGTTAAACAAGGAATGCCAGGTTAAATTACAGAGAAACCGTGCTGATGTTTTTCAGCAGGCAGTGGAAGTTAGATAACGTGTTGACAACGTTTTAAAAACTGACTGCAGGAGCACAGCCTGCAGGAACAAAAGTCAGCACTGTTTCTGAGAAGGTCTGGCTCACTTTTCTTTTTTCCCCCCAAGTGATACATGATGCCATTTAAAAAAAAAAAAAAACCCTCATACTGTTATTCAACAGTGGGTCTCCCGCTTAGAAACACTCTGTGATATCTTCCTACTTATAGCTGTCAAATCTTTTTTGTACAAAATATGCAGGATGATTAAAAATCATGACATGTACCATTTTACCCACATGTTTGATACCATGCTCGAGCCATGATTATAACTTGCAATTAACTCAGAGTGAGAGCTGCTGCTTTCTGAAGTTTCTCTTCATGTCCGAACAACTTCTTGCTCAATTTTCACCCAACCTCCACAAATTATACATCAAAACGTAGGTATTTTTGCTGGCTTTCAGAAAATGTTACTATCACTGTTGTGGAAGTTACAGATTTTTATCAAATCGCCTCAGAGCAACAAAAAGTTTTAAAACTCTCCATTCAAAGTCTATGGGGAGTTTGTTCAAAACCAGCGCTGGATTTCTCTAATGAGAGGCATTTTCAAATCGTCATATCTCTGTAACAAAGCAAAGTTAAGACATGAGGCTTGTGCCAATTCATCTTCAGACACTGCTGACACTCAAGGTCGAAGCAGTTTTTACAGTCATCTTACCACTGTGCCATAAATTACGTTTGTTTGAGGGGTGGAAATCTGTCCTCCTCTCAGTTTTCAAACTCCGAAAATTCTGACTGCTCATCACCCTATTTTCCAGGCGCCCGTTCTCTTTCCCAGTGGCGCAGTTGGTAATGACACAGGTCTGAAGCCCAAAGGTCGTGGGTTCAATTCCACCTTGTCCACATGTTTTCTTCCACTACAAATTAATACACTATCACAGACCTGTAATTCATATTGATAATTTATTACAATTCGGCAACATTTTATGATTTTGGCAGCTTTTCTAATATGGACCTCAGATTCTTGTTAACGCTCCATGGCAGAAATACATACAAGTACACCGCCTGATGAAGCAGACAGAAGCAGTACCTCTGATTGGTTCAGCATTTTCACCTCTTATCAGCACAAATCTCAGCCTCTTCTGCTGTTTTCATTAGAATTTTAAGCTTTTCCAGAAATTCTGCTGATTGAACTCTTTTCAGCAAAATTTTCAGTTTTTTCTGCTGTTTTCAGCAAAAACCTCTTTTCAGCAGAAATTCTGCTGATTGAACTCTTTTCAGCAAAATTTTCAGTTTTTTCTGCTGTTTTCAGCAAAAACCTCTTTTCAGCAGAAATTCTGCTGATTGAACTCTTTTCAGCAGAATTTTCACCTCTTTTCTGCAAAATTTGCAGCCTTTTCACCTCTTATCAGCACAATTCTCAGCAGGTTCTGCTCATTTCAGCACAATTGTCAATCTCTCCACCTCTTCTTTGTGAGAATGAGTTTGGCTCAGTAAGCTAAATAACTACCCTTAGACCAGAAGGGCCAGGTTCAAATCCTGCTCAGGGAAATCTTTTTTTTTTTTTTTTTTTTTAATTTCAAAATTTTCAGCTTTTTTCAGCAGACATCTTCAGCGTTAAGGCATCCACACAGCATTTTCACAGGAAATGCAAATTTTTCTAGTTCTTGTTTGCAGTTCTTTATGTAAAGCATGTTGTTAAGAAAAAATCTGCATAAATACAATTTGTTAATATTATTTATTATATTGCACTGAATCAGTGAAGCTTCTTACAGTACATGGGAGAAAATGCTAGGAAATAAGTCGTGAGCGCTTTGCCAGGGAAATGCAATGCAATTACTCGTGGATGTACTTGTCAGCACTAGGCCTGCATACTACACCAGTAAGTAAAAACCTGAAAAATAATATAAGTTTGTCTCAGTGGCATTGCACATGCTTATCTTGTTTCTGTCTGGCCATTTTGTTTGTGACAAATCGAAACATTATCACCCTTTCTTTTTAGGGGATTGCTTTTAAGTACATACGTCACTTAAGTTAATACATTTAAAAATGTTTAAAAAGAAAAAACAGCATGTAACTTACTGATCACATGATCTCGATCCACATCACCGCAGTGACCTAGAAAGCAAAAATAAATTCACATGCCATTATTTAGCCCTCTGGGGAGCTTTTACTATATATCAACATATGGCTAGTAGTAGTGTGACTTACTCTGACCAGTCATTTACTACATATGTAGTGTGTTGTTGTGTTATTTTGTAATGCACTGTGTTCAGAAAATATTTGGATTGTGTTCTCAAAGGTTACACGGTATATTCATTTGGTTAATCTAGCTATCAGAGATCCAGAGCTTGTCTAGCTATGCAGTCATCATGTGTTTCAAAATGCCAGCTTACATGAAATAGATTGCTATTAGTATTCTGTATGATAACTGTAAAATTAGCCATACTGTAGGTGGGGAAGGGGAAGTGGTAGGCCCGCTGCAAATTCTGTTTTGCAGCAAGCTCTTCAAACTTGGTTAGCAGCGGCTCTGACAGATTGTCCACAGACTTCCCTGCGAACACAGCACAACACAAAAACCCTTTAACATATTTACCAAAGTAATAAAGTATCAACAGTGCTGTGCTGCTCAATATAAAGTACCTAAAAAAGTAAGGGAGGAACCTACCATAGAGTTTCATTGTGATCTTGCCCTGTTTCTGGTAGTACATGATGGCATAGGAATTGTAGTCTGTATCCCCAATCACTATCTCAATATTCTGCTCAGGGGGAGATCCTGGTATATAGAGAACAGAGAGCAAAGTACACACAGGATCCTGCTTTATTCTGGGACACTAAGAAACAAAACTGACCTTTCAGTGTCAGTCTTCCTGGGACTGATGTTAGATGATAGACTTGTAATATCTCCCAACACTGGTGATTACTGAGAAGAGAAGAGAAGAGAAGACTTTGTACTTTTCAGACAGTGCATGACAAATTAATCAATAAAACTTGTTTTTTCTCTGTTGAGGCCAGAAAGATTTCGTAGCACTCATACAGCAACAAAAGCTTTCATAGAATGCTCTCCAAAAACAACACAAGCCACATTTTTTCCATTTAAATGGGATATTATACTTCTAGGTCAGTTTGGCCAAAAAAGAGTTAGCAGAAAAGCTGACGGATTTAACTGTTCTACCTCATCCTTCCTGTTTTTGAAGATGCATAAATAACATTAAACACATGGCAAGGAATAATATCAGTAAGAATGGAATGAGGGATTCAAGAAATTGGCTCCCTCTGCTGCCAAAAAAATAGAAAGAAAGCAAAGAACATACAGAAGAATCAGCCACATGTGCAGCTGTACTCACTGCCTTGTTTTGGTGCTAACAGACAGCGTTTCATTAGAGGTAGCGGTACGAGCAATGGTGATTACTGTTGGCTCCACCTTGGTCCCGTGATTTACCAGGTAAGAGCATTTGGAGGCAGTATTAAGCAGGTACCATGTTCCCAGCATCTAGGACACACGCAATCAGAGAAAGGAAAAAACAAGATTTCAAAATATCTCAAAATCAATCAATTTGTCATAGACAAATGTCTTATCGGATTATTCTAATTCATCCCACTGAAATCAAAATTCCAAAAATGTTCCCGTGTCAAAACAAAAACAAAACATTTCTTTTAAATGCCCTGCTCTATCCCCTTCATATCCGTTCACCTGCACAGAAAAATTCCCTCATTGCCTCAAACACAATATTGACACAATTATGCAAGTTTGCCTGCATCAGCAGCCCCCACAGTAATCCATAAAAATCAGAGCTTTCACAGCGATCGAAAGTTTGAAGAATAAAGGCTTCTCAGAACTGGCCTTTGACGTGTTCGAGTCTCTGAATACTTTACTTTGATTCCACATAGAATATAAGGACAAAAACTTGTTGGATTATTCTTAGACCAGTGGGACAGAGCGCTTTTGTGTGTATATGTGTGTGTGTGTCATGATCTAATCAAAGCAACAAAATAGCTTTCTGGCTATTTTCTTATGTTTATATTGACTCATCCACCATTAAGTTACTTTCACATAGTTTCCGCAGATTCTTCTGCAGTCCTATTTGTATATCATACTGTGACACGGTACAACAATCAAAAAAACAGTGTTCAGAGGTAAAATAACAGCACACAGAGCTGTCTGCTGTGTTGGCGACGTCTGCAACTGCCTGGAAACAGTCGGTCTCTTGGCAGTTGCAGCTTTTTCATGAATCTCACTGTCTTCAGCAGAAGGTTAAAAAGATTAACTAAAAAAAGAAAAAGACCAAGTACTGCTGATGTTATTTGGCACTATATAAATTGAATTGAGCAGCCAGGGCCCAATGCAGCAGTAGTGAAAATATTCCGCTTCTTTATCTTATTTCTTACCCTTTCTATGTCTATGTCTTGTTCGGGTTGGGTCTGGTCAATAGGTGTGATCTTTGGCTTCTTGGGAGGTCGTCTTTGGGGTCGGGGTCGACTCTTAGCTCCACCTACAGCCTCAGCAGAATCCCAGAGGTACACGCACATCAACATCACCACTGCAAGTATGCAACGCCATAGTCCAGCCATTGTATCGCTGACAAACAATTCTTGTTTTTGTTTTATAGGTTTTCTGTCCACCCTGCTCTGTTTCTCCCTTCAGCTGTTCTCTTTCTGCTTTACTCAACTTGCAACACATGTATAAGATATGGATAAGCAAACAGAGACCCAGAGACAAACAGTGTGAAACAGAGGATGGCCTGCTGAGTTAAATATTAACTTCATGGTAGAGATGAGGCCATACTAAAGTGCTGTGGTGTGCACTTCTGAACAACAAGAGGCGGCAATAAATTACGGGCAAACATCGGGGGTCATCGCAGCACAGCGCCGGATTTAGACGTGAATTTATTGGGGGGGGGGGGGGGGGGGGGGGGGAAGGATCGGTCATGTTTGCGTGATTGCGATCAAAGACTTCAGCTGGATATGTACACGCAACTTCAGATTACAAACCAAAAACACAGCAATGTTTTTGCAATCCTGCAGAACAACAATTTTTTGACTGTTTTTTCCAGATATGAAAATATGCTAAACATTACAATGCTGTTAAAAACACTTTTTAAAAAATTTGGCATTAATGGCTTCACATATCCTACACATATGTTCCAAGTGGCTCATATGAGAAGACCTTCATTCAGATGACAGTTAAGGCAAAATACTTAACAAACATTAGTAAACAGTAAACACCAGTGACGAAGAGAGAACAGAAAAAAGATTATTGGAGAAGAAAAATGATTTACTGTGAGTCCTGTAGTCCTGTCCTGTGTAGACATCTCTCCAGTCCATATATCCATTAATATATGCAATATAAAACTGGTTTCAATTCACCTCCAGTTTAACCCACAATTCATCCCACTTCACATCACATAGCTTTTCACTTTAAACCCCCCCACAAAAAACAAAAGGGAAGTTCTTTAAACTGGTCCTGTTTTTTTTTTTAATGTTTTGATGAAGAGTCCATCAGTTACACTCATCCTCATCAGGTTTGTCGTTTTCTCTGGTTTTAAATGTGAGGGCAACACTGTTGATGCAGAAGCGCTGTCCTGTTGGGTCTGGTCCATCATCAAACACGTGGCCAAGGTGGGCATCGCACTGTGTGACCCAGATACAGAAACACAAAAAAGTCAGACGTTTGTGCACTTTTTTTTTTTTACTTTAACCTCTGCTTTATAGCACAAACAACAAGTATCACAGCTAAACTGAATGAAACCTTGGCTTCTTTTGGTTCCTAGCACAACTCACATTTTTACAAAGGACTTCTGTCCCAGGGCTGCCCAGGCTGTTGTCAGGGCGCCGAATGATGGAGGTGTGGCTTTCATCACCCTCCCATGTCCCGTGAGCCTCATTGAATGCTGGCCAGCCTGTCCCGGAGTTGTACTTAGCCTCGGAGCTATGAAGAGAGGAAGGAAGAATTTAGTAAACATCTGCTGATTTTTTTTTAAAAATGAGCAAACAGCAAAATCATCTTATACCAGTAAGCCCTCATTTTTCAGAGTTTTAATAAAAGATTATGGTCCAGTCCAGAAAATGTGCATACCCCTTTACTGGTTAGATGTATTACCTGAAGAGTGGAGCGTCACAGCAGACACAGTGATACATCCCCATTTCAAAATGGTTCAGGTAGATCCCACTAAAGGGCTGAGAACATCCACAAATACACACACACACACACACACACACCAGATCACAATGTAAGGAGCAGAAATACAGCTCATTTCACTACCTGTGTGTTCTTCAGCACCCTGGTTTTGCAAGTGTATACAATGACTTGTCCTTAGTCCTGTTATAACAAGATGAAATATCTCTGCGTTTCATTTTTCGGGCTGTATTTAATTCATAATGTAGTAAAAGTGTGTCGTTGTGATACAGAGCAGATCAAAGTCCACCTGAGAATGTGCTGCTGTTGATGAGATAATGTATGTCACTCTGCTGGTGTGCTTATGTGCATGTGTAACCTTCCACTTATTAATTCTGAACACAAAGCTTCTTTGGCATTAGGTTACATAATAATTATATTGTTTTTTGTTTTTTTTCATACACTGGACTCACCTCCTCAGTTCCTTTCTCTCTGGTGACTACATACTGCTCTGGGGTCAGTTTTTTATGCCAGTCTGTAGTCTCACTGTAACGTGTGAGGGACTGCAGGCCTGCACAGAGCAAAGGTCACACATTTTAGATATGCATATTTAAAACAAGCCACATGTTTTGTGCGTGAGCGTGCGTGTGTGAGAGAGAGAGAGACAGTGAATCATTAAAGCCACATTTGTGGCAGAGTTTCCTGTAATTCATGCATTTTCTTATCTGATCACATTACCATTAATAATACAGACTCTGAAAACTTTAAAGCTGAGAAAGTGAGGCTGCTTGGAAATATATTCTTAAAGAATAACTAAGACTAAAATATAAACATTCTAATCTCAAAGAATTTCCACTTAACTTCTGAAATACTCTTTCAAACAGAGATGTAGAACCTCTAATAGTAAACATTCGTGCATGATGGTGCAGCGAGCTGCAGCTCAAGTACAGCGCTGATATAAATCAGAAGTTCGCTCACGGTACCTTGACATGTGGACACGGGACGGATTATGCCGGGGATCCTCCTCGGTAACTCTGCAGCTCTGGCTGTGGCGTGTTGAGAGGCAACAGCGACAATCCGGCGGACGAAACGAGACATGTTTGCTCCAGTGGAGTCAAGTGCGACTAAAGTGCAGCTTTCAGTGGAGCCAAGCAAACTTGCCCCATCGAGATTTTTCACGCCGCGGCGAGTTTGGGCTGGTCCTCGCTCGGCTTATCCGGGCTGTTAGCGGGGTTACACGGTCACAAAACACAACTGAAGCTACAAAGGTCAAAGTGGATGGAGTTCAGTCGTATTTTATTGCCAGCACTGTGCAAAGAGCGCAGTAAGCGCTGCTGAATGGGAGTGGATCAAAAAATTAAAATAAAAAAAATCTAAGATTAGATTTTAGATTTTTTTTAAGACTGATACAGAGATATTTGTTGATTTAAAAATATGACATTCAAATAGGTAAGCCATATTTATTTAATTCTTTTAGAGACATGAAACATGAAAGGATTTCTCTAGCATTTATTGTTATTTATTTAACCTGTTCCTGTATGCTTTGCTTTAGTTAATAGCTAATATTGGCTATTTGCCAGTCTATTACACAAAGTCCATATACACATGTATATAAAATCTCCACCTCATCTCCTGAGAGGTGGTATAAATACAATCCTCAGGCTCGGGTCCACTTGAGGGGACTTTGAAGGTTCTGCACAATATCGTGGTTGCTCCTGGACTGCACTCTTCGGCACAAAGACCTCTGATGTTGTGCTTGGTATCTGTTGGAGCTACTCTTCCGGTTTTGGGATTACAACACTTAGTGTTTCCATTTCCACTGTGACTACTTTAGCCTTTTCCTTTCACACCTGCTCCAGTTGTTCCTTCAGCCTTAGTTTGTGATGTCAGTTGTGCCATTTCTTCCTAGTACTGGTGTCCGCTGGGATTGCCACATCTATCTGCTGTTCACAACCATCTTTGCAGGTGTCTATTTGAATACTAATTGTTATTGTTATTATTAATAATAATAAATGGTAAAAGGCCTGTACTTGTATAGTCCCTAAGGACCCCAAAGCGCTTAACACATTCAGTCATCCACCCATTCACACACTGGTGATGGCAAGCTACATTGTAGTTACAGCCACCCTGGGGCGCACTGACAGAGGCGAGGCTGGCGGACACTGGCAACGGGTGAAGTATCTTGCCCAAGGACACAATGACCGAGACTGTCCAAGCCAGGGCTCAAACCGGCAACCTTCCGATTACAAGGCAAACTCCCAACTCTTGAGCCACGATCACACAACCAATAATAATAATAACCTGTTCAACTGTTCCTTAAGGCAAAAATCGGATGAGTTATCAGATGGTAACTACTCATGATCAAATACATGATCAAAACAACCTGCTGAAGTTCAAATTGAGCATAAGAAAGAAGAAAGAAAAGAAGAAATGTGATTTAAGTGCCTAAAATCACATTGCCTTAGTTGTTGGTGCCAGATGGGCTGGTATGAGTATTTCAGAAACTGCTGATCTACTGGGATTTTCCCCGAAAACCATCTCTAGTGTTTACAGACAATAGCACAAACAAAGAAAATATCCAGTGTGCAGCAGTTCTTTGGGTGAAAATGCTTTATGATGCCAGAGGTCAGAGGAGAATGACCAGACTGCTTCAAGCTGATAGGAAGGTAACAGTAACTCCAATACCCACTCATACAGCCAAGGCATGCAGAAGAGCATCTCTGAATACAAAACACTTCAGACCCTGGAGCAGATGGGATACAGGAGCAGATGCAGAACAGGAATGTACGTCTACAGTTCACACAGGCTCACCAAAATTGGACAATTATAAAATTGGAAAAACGATGCCTGGTCTGGTGAGTATAAATTTCTACTATGAAATCTTTCTGGTAGGTTCAAAAACATGAAAGCATGGATCCAAAGCTCCAGGCTGGTGATGGTGCCATGAAGCTGTAAGAGATATTTTCAATTCTCCAGCTGAAGCATTAACTTTCTAAACAACTACAGCTTGCACGTTGGCAAAAACACTGCTTCACCATGTTGGACCCATGCTGAAGTACAAAGGTTGAATCACTGTGTTTAATAGAGAAACACCACAATAGACACGATTTTGCTTTCCTTATGCATATGTAGAAAAAAAAATAGTCAACTGATGAGGTCCGCCATGCACACATCATGTACACATAAACACACATTACATATAAATCGGTTGATGCACATCAGACAAAATATAACGTCAAAGCGTTACCTTCTGTGGTATTTAAACATTACAGTACTGATTATATAGTTTGATATTGGACTGCAGCTGGGCTATTGACTGGAAACAGGTTTCCAGGTTGGTGCACAAGGTCTACTATGTAGCGGCAGGGCTGTGAAGAGTGCAGCTTGTTGGAGGAATTTCTACTGAAAAGGAGAACCTCATTCCAAGCACGGTTGTAGTCTCCCCTAACAAGTGTGCAGCTCAGTCCAATGCAATCAGCCAGTGACTAAAAGAGGAGACAGAAGAATGTCAGACTGAGAAATAGGCTGAGGAACAAATATTATGGAGAAGACCTTAAAGAGACAGAGCTTAAATTGGGATGTCAATACATGTTGGTCAGGAATAAAAAATATTAGGAAAGATGATGAACATAGCCGCTCATGCTAATGCTACCATGCGGGTAAAGAATCTGTACCTTGAACAGGAGTGCCCTGTGATAATAGATTCCCTTTTTGATGAAACCAATGGGAATAACATTAGACTGAAGTTGAATCTTCAGCTCACTGAGGTGCAGAATCCAAGAAAACTCGTGCATCTTTTCCTTCTCCACTGCTCCCCCCATGGCTTCGCTCACCAGCCTGAAAATAAGAGCAAACCCAACCAAAGAAAATGCAGAAACCTTTAAAATAAAGTCTTTGTTTTCCATTCTGATCTCTCAGGGTATTGTATTTCAGTGTGTTAGCAGAGTGTCTGCATTGCATACCACTGCTGTCATTTTTAGTCAGCTCTCCTGACATTTTAAGAGTTGGTGTGTAAATGTCATTTTAATGTGTTTCCATGACTCCAGAGATTTGTTTTAAACAATAGCTGCTGATAAGTTACTTCGCTCTCTCTTTGCATGCCAGTTTCTGCATGAATACGTTACCTGGCTAAGGATTCACACTGCTCTTTTTCATCATTCAGTGGAAAGATGTATTCTTTGGCAATTTTTATTAGAATCTGCAATGAGACATCCTCCATCATTCCCCGTGGTTTCTCTACAGGAGACTCAGGCTGAAGATAATCTTTCTGTTTTTCTTCCTTCTTCTTCCTGAAGAAACAATAAATTAGAAAAGAAATCAGGGGAGTCAGTGCGTTAAAATAAGAAAGAAAATCACTACTTAATATTCCACCTTTGTGAACTCTATCACACATTTCACATCACAGGATCCATGTTAGTGACACTGCTTTATGCTCATCCTTCATATTAACAGGCACACTCTTTTTAGTGTCTAACGATCTCCTTCATGTTATCTGATTTTATTTACATATAATCAAGAGAACATATCATTACAAGATCTAATCATTATCACTAACGCAAGATCTTTCAATATTTTTTTAAATGTCAATGTTTTTGGCACTATATCGTCTTTAGCATGCGTCAGAGATTGTTATCATCTCTAAAATGTTTAGACAGTTTCCATAAAAGGTATATGAATACAGCACAGGGATGTATTTGAACACACACAAACTTTAGTAATAATAATAATAATAATAATAATAATAATAATAGAGTACATGAGGCCATAATCTTTCTGTTCCTCTTCCTTCTTCTTCCTGTACAAAAAAAGAGTAAATTAGAAAAGAATTCTGTCAGTATCTTACAAGGAAAGAAAATCACTACGGTACTTAAAATTCCACCTTTATGACCTCTTTTAATTCATTTCACATTTCGTGCTCAATGTTAGTGGTACTGCTTATGTTGAGCCTCCACATTAACAAGCACACTCACTTTGGTGTCTTACGGTCTCCTTTAACTCTGCTTTCTGACTCTGATGGCTTGCTCTGTGTTTCTTCTCGCACATCTACTGTCACCCTGCAACCAAAGGACATCAACAAAATGGTTTATATGAACACACAGCACTGTAGTTTATAAATCTTTGCACATATATTGTGGAACCATTACTCTTTGTGACTGTTTTTCTGCCAAGGCTACAGGAAAACTTGGGCTTAAGGGACATTGCCAAGAACTAAATCAGGTTTGTCTTGGGGATATAATATCTATTTCACTCAATAACTTGCAAATCAATTTATAACTTGTATGAAATTATTTTTTTCTGGATTTTTGTTTGATATTCTGCCTCTCTCCATGATTTTTTTTAGCATGCAGCATTTATGTAGCTACATTTTCATGTAGGAAAAGGTAGCATCTTTTAATACTGTCTTGAAATGGGATTATTTTTGGCACAACTTCCTGTTTAGCATGTGTCAAAAAGAGTGTCAATGTATAATAATCATCATAATAACAATAATAATCATAGCTGTGGCCAAAAAGGGTTTGGACAAAAAAGATTTTTGTCTCCAGAACCTCTGATGTTAGTGGTATTACTTGTTGTACTACTTAGCAAACACACTCACTTTGGTGTTTTACGCTCTCCTCTGACTCTGCCGTCTGACTCTGATGGCTTGTTCTGTGTCTCTTCTGGCACATCTACTGTCTCCCTGCTAACAAAAAACATCCGTTAATTGGTTTATAGGAACACAGAAGAATAAGTCAGAAAATAAATTCAATCATGAGGCCTTTTGCTTTGAAATTTGGCTCATGCAGAAGCTATGGATGAGACCAGGAATCAGTTACATAACAGGCTGTTTAAGAATGCCTGAAGTGTTACGTGTAAATTCATGCTGGTGGAATGGGGGTCTGGGAGGGGTGAAGGGCTGAACAGAGGTACCCTGAAGGGGGTACTGCTCTCTTTTCCAAAGTTAATTTATGAAAATGCTGAAAGCATTAAACAGTGCATGCATATACAGCCTTAAACATCTAAGATGTGTTTTTTCATTGCGTGCATGCTTTATGTGGCTCAGTGAACACGCATGGGTATTGCATGTCTCTTTGTGCTTTTGCACATTTGTGATTTTGGGTGCAAGCTCAGAAGTCCATTATTTGAATCACAAGAAGCCCTCTGAGTGTGTCGCCACCCTAAAGAAGGGCTACCGTACACTGCCACACTAATTATGCTACAGGCATAGTGGGGGAGAATGGGAGGAGGAAAGGGAACGAAGGAAGAATAGAGCACAGGACTGGAGCAGAGAAGGGGAGGGTGATTGTAATCTAACAGCCACAATAAATTTTCTGAGCAAACAACATGTTGTGACTTCTAGTGCAGGAACCTAATGGTCCCAGTCAATTTCTGTAATTGTTCTGGTTAATTTACTTTTATTACCAGGTGGGAGGAGTCAGCTGTAACTGTTTAGAGGGCTATTACATACAGTATACCTTCCATTTGTCCTCGAAACATCTATCTAAACTAAAAGAATGTAATAATAAAGCATGCTTCTTAAAACAATTGGTGTCTTTTAAGCACAAGCATTAAAATAATGTAGTTTATATTTCTCCTTTTAAACTATCAAACCATACTCTAATATTAGATTCGTACTCTGGCAATACTGTTGCTTTGTTGACAAAAATAATGGCTTGCCGCTGGTTAACCGGTTGCTTGGACAGTTCCTCTAAAGTCAGCATCCTCTGACCAGGGCGAGCCTGAGGGAAAACACAAGAGTTGCATTTTAATTATTATGTGAAAAGTCATGCTGCATTCTTGTGAAAGACTGCCAATAACAAAAAAACAACAACCAACTAATGCTATGTTAATAAGATTGCATTAAAAAGTCCTTGAAAGGACTTCTGACAGCATACCTTTCCAGCATCGTAGAAGCCACAGGTGATGATGTCAGTGGAGGCCAAAGAACTTGTCAGGCTGTATTTAAAAGACAAGTTGGAGTTAAGTAGGCTGTTCACAGCCAACTCACTGAAACTGTTCCTACGGGTCTTTGACTGGTTGATTTCCTGAAGTATTTCCAGGGCTCTGAGACACAGATAGAAACAACAAGCATAGACCAAAAGAAAGAAAGAAAAGAAAAATATTCTGTCATTACTAATAAATATAAAAATGGACAAATGAACAAAGGCACATGTAGTCACATCTAATATTGTCTTGCACTGCCATCTGTTGGTTATTTAGGGGATCACATTAAGCAATATCTATGCAGATATTGCATTTATTTTACTCGCCAGTCATTTGACACATCAGTCATGCTCTAATGACAGTGTTATCTATCACGTCTTACCCAAATTTGCACATCTCCACAGCAGTTGGCTCATCACTGGCACAGACATTCACTGCCAAGCATGCAATGTGAAGCACCTCCTTGGAGTGAGACTGCAGTAGATTGACCAGAAGCTGAAGACCTCCAACTCTGACTAGCTTGGGTTGAGTATTAGTTATTTAGTGAAAGAATTTCAAATGTAGTATCACAAAGTGAAACCGAATGCTGTTTACAATAATCCTGCTGTCTTGAGTAAAGTTTACAGCAATGATTAAAAACAATGATCATTATTTATTATTACTGAACATGAGAACAAGCCAGCATTCTGAGGTCACATAAACACCAACCTCTGTCCTAGCTTCTTCATCACTGGCCAGCACTGCCAGGCAACGTGCAGTGTTTACCAGGACTTGTGTAACTGTAGATTTCAAGGGTTCCAACAGAGCCTGTATGGCTCCATGTGACAAGATGCTACAGCGGATGATCTCATGTTCTGCCATGTTGCAAAGTGTGGCAGCAGAATTGGCCACTATCTTTGGACAGCTTTGATACAGCTGCTGTATGAGGAGCTTGTCGCCACCTTCCTCATACACTTCACTGGAAAATACAATAAACAGGGAGGGAGGTTTAATGAAAAGTTAGACGGCTGACAATTACTGTAGTTTTACAAATTTATACGTTGTTAAAGCATATTATTTCCAAGCATACAATGCGTGGGTTCGAGAGTTCGAAGAAGACTTGTCTGGAAAAAAAAATGTATAAGACAAGATTGGAGAAGACAATGGAAAAGAAGTAAAGAGATTCCGTGTCTTATTTTTATGAAAAAAGGGGAGGACAGCATTCTAGTCCAGAGTAGAACACACACCTTTAAATCCCTGAAGTCATTCAGATTTTATGTAGCTAATAATGGGAAAACAACTGAAAGGGTCTAGAAGTTTACAAAAAAATCATATTTGGATGCTTCATGCTGGACATAAAAGACAAAAACGGGCACTTATGTGCATGCATTATGGGAATTTTCAGAACTTCTTCCTTTTCTGAGAGATGTTTGGGATTATATGGGCCAAGGGTTGAAGTATGATTTGCCCAGGTCACCAATACTTTGTCTTCTTGGGGACAGGGGTGTCCTAGCACATCTGAATGATCGATATGAACCAGACAGTGTGTACTGGATGTCTGACAAATAAATACTACCCAGTAACTTATCATACAAATTGTCTCATATGCCTTATTCTGTGTCTTTAAACTGCCTTGTTCTTTGTAGATGTTTTTATACATAATTCCATACATTTTGAATTGTTAAAAAAAAGTGCATATATCTGTACAAAAACAATGAGGTATAGGTAAGACATCAAAGTCCTTCGTTACTCACAAGGCATTTGACTCGCTGTTATGAGTGAGGTTAGAGAGGGCCTGGGTTGCCGCCTCTCTCAGTGCCAAACTCTCCCTGCTCAGCAGTTGAACCAGGACACTGATACAACCTGAAACACAAAGGAATCCAACTCAATTACACTTTGTTGTGCTGACTGCACCTAATCTCAGGGTGGCTTGGTGAAGATGTACGTGCCAAGTTCTCTGAAGCGTTCTTTGCTGTTTAGGTGAAAGGTCAAGGCAGCCACAGCCTGACAGGCAGACGTCATCACACCAATGTTCTCCAAGGACAGAAGCTCAACAAGAACGGTCTCCACATCCTGCTCGTGAAGCACTTTGCAGCTCTCAGCTAAACACACAGGCAAGCACCCGCATACACACACACATAACAGAATAAATAAAATAGAGTAAATTATGTGGGAAAGTTGAAAGAAATCTGTTGTCTCTAATTGCCTTCTGTGCTTACAGCTCTGAGCCACCCTGGTGATGCATTTAATAACACCTGACCGGATTTCAGGCACACTGGGAGTGAGGACAAATTCCATCAACTTGGTCAGTCCTCCACTCTTGTGAATGAGTTGGACACTTTCACTGTCACTCAAGCAGTTAGCCAGGACATGTAAGGCCTCAGCATGTAGGTCACTGAAGTTCTGTGAGAAATAAAAAGATAGGTCCAGAGGACACAGATTTTAAAGGATTCTCTATTATTTTATTCTTATTAACACAAACCAGCAGAATAAAGACATATATTACCTAAACCATATACCTACCACATTATTCAGGATACCCATAAGCTTCTCAAATCCCTGCTTGTCCCTGAAGGTCTTGTTTGCATCTCTGTCAGTAGTGACATGTTGCAACGTCTTTAAAGCCAAATGCTGAATGACAGGGAATTCCGAATTTAAGAGCTGCAGAAGTGGAGGGATCCCACCTAATTCGTGTACCACCAGTCGGCTTTTGTAGTCCTTCATGGGGACAAAACAGCAAAGGTTGCAAAAGGTTCACAGAAATGTTGAAAGCATTTTTTTCAACAATCCTAGGAGCAAATTTGAAGCTGTTTTCACTCATGAAATCTGTAAATGTTGGGAGAAATAGGTCAGGACTTTGTGAAGTTGCTCTTTCTCACACGTAGCGCACAGCAGGAAACAGTTCGCATTAACTGCATTCTCATTGCTAAGAAATACTTTAGGTTTGGCAGCAGTGCTGCCTTAGTAGAGCAGGAGGGAGGCAGAACACAGTGTGACCACTGACACCAGAGTTATTACCTGCACTATTATCACATAGATGAAATTGGACACAATAAATACTTTCCCTTGCAGAGCTGACAAGTTAAACACATTCTACAGCATTAAACATCTGCACTGTCACATGTACCCCTGTAATGTTATATCTAAAAAAGTTCAGGGGTTCAGTAAATACGGTATGTGAAGACAACTTTATCGTCTTTTAGGACTATAAAACATCACGTTAATTTTTCACAGTGAAAATCCTTATAATTTTTACATAAAATTACATCCTAAAGCCTGATGACTTTGGGTCACCTGTACTAGGTTGGAGATGGTCTCTAGTGAATTCTTCTTGACATCTGGGTCAGAACTAGACAGCAGCTGAATTAGAGTTGGCAGCCCCTTGTTGTCAAAGATCTGGGCCTTACAGAGGAAATCCTCTGACAAAGAAGCCAGGCACAGTGTTGCAAACTCGTGGACAACTGTATCATCTTGAACAAAAATGGAATTTGATTATATGAAAAGAAACAGAAATAAATAAGGATTGATCACAGAAATACTGCCTACTGCCATAAGTAAACACATGTGCTCTATTTTGATTGTATGCAACTTATACAAAGTGACACTGTTTCCTTTAGTGATCAAAATATATCTTAATCTTCTAATATCTATTACTCACCTTCGAGTGATAGTTTTTCAATAATTGATGGAATGGCATCTAATTTTTTCAACGCAGTCCTTACATCACCTTTCAGATTTAAACAAGAGACACTACTCAGTTACTCAGTAAGGCTAGCACCTTGCTCATTGTTAAATCAACAGAACAGGGAATCCAACATCTGGTAGATTAACAGATGCAAATTCCTGACAAACACATAGATGGCCGGTAAACTAAAGGGTCATTTGTAGAATCAAGACTGTCGCATGAGCTTGTAAGCTACCAAGTCCACTGCAGTCGAATCTGCATCAATGACGTAACTGGTCTGACGCACCATTGGTGGCCATGATGCCCAAGGCCATGAAGGCATTGCGTCTGACCAGCTTGTTGTTGTGAGTAATGAGTTGGCAGAGAGGCGCTAATGCCCCAAGTCCCAGCAGAGAAACCTTGTTCTCATCTCCTAACAACAGGGGGAGACAGTGAACAGGAAAATTAGGCAGATGGTGATGAAGTGAATTGCAAATGTTGCAATTTCTGGATTTAAAAAATGCATATCAAAAAAATACACCATTACAAAACATCAGCCTGAAAGCAAAATTAAGACAGGATTTTCTGCTATTCAGCTGCAAGGTTGCCCATAGAAATAAAAACAATCAATAATATGTGGAAGGGTTAGCGGTGGGTACCCTACCATACCTTTCTCTGCAAATGTCTGGATCGCTTCACACGCTTTGATTAAAATGTCCTCCTCTGGGGAGTTCAACAGCAGCACTACTGTTGCTGGGGCTTTGCTCTCAAGGGGTAGCGGCTCAAACTGTGAGAGTCAACAGGGAGAAGGAGTGTTTGCAAAATATAAAATAAATAACTGAAATATAGAACATGTATAAAGTCAGGTCTGTCTTTTTGACTTTCATACTTCTAGGACAATGAGACAGGACATATCTCAATGCCCAGCATGTACCAACAGGCAACAACCTGAGAACATGTACATGCATATGATATCCTGATGCCGTTTTCAAACAATTTTGTGCCCAAGGCCTACTAAAGACCAAGCCACCATTTCAAAGTACATTTTTATCATCAGAACATCAGAAAACTTCATCATCTAGAATGAAGTCAAAGACTTTTTTATTGTAGTGGCAAATGGACACACTTTTGAGCATGACATCTATTTTTTCCCTTTGAGTTTCACACTCCCTCTTTAGCTTTCTCCAGACTGTTAGTGTCTGAAGTTAGTTAGTGTTAGTGTTATTATCCACTGGTTAAGGGGATGTTTCACCACACATGAAACTGATCATTCTTACCTCATCACAAATATAATATTTACTATCAGTCAATGTTTTTGATGTGTCAATCAGAGCATTTGATATGTACTAAAGCAAATTCAAATTTCATTCATTATTTTTTGTGTAGTTAGAATAATCATGATTTGTTGACACAAATACCTGCTTGTATATCAACCTTAATGACCTTTGATGCCAAGCCCCAATGAATCAAGTTCCATAGTAGTAGTTCCAATCAGAGAGTTGTGCATGCTTTCTAATTGATATGTTCCCGGGATGTACAGTAGGCTGTGTTCATGGTATGGATGTGTTTCAGTGGACATGAATTAAACCTTGTCAAAGGTTCAAAAATGCATTAATTAGGTTTTGCCAACACCTAAAGAAACATTAGGTGAGAACCTTCACAGACCTAAAGAAACATTCGTCACTCACCGTTTCCTTGATTGGCGTTTCCCTCTCGTTCCTCGACTTCTTTCCCATATTATGGCCTAAAGAGGAGCAATATTGATGAGAGATGGGTGTCCAACGGTTCAATGCGTTCAACTCTGTGAACCCATAAAGCTAGCTAGCTAGTTATGCTACTATGCCACTCCTCAGTAGCACTGTCGACAGATTAAGCTTACAAAACAGGCATATGGCAAGCTCTCTAATTACTATCTCAAAAATGAACCACGACTTACGTTTTCTTTCCAGACCAAGAGGCAACTTCGAGGTTTTAAACCGACAACAATAACCTCACCGTACTGTGTTTTGGAAAAGGAGGTTCACGCAACGTTGCCAGGCAACGGGTGCCATGTGGAACTAAATAATGGTCTAAACAATCGTTATTTTAACCTATTGCAAAAGGTTATGGCTCCTATTGTCTTAGCAGTTTACTTCGGAAACACTGACAATGTATTTATGTAATCGGGACTTGGAACAAAAATATATTGGGTGGTTATTTATCCAAGTAAAGTAAAAAGAAAAAAAAAACAGTATAGTCCATGAAGGAAATGCTGAGAGACACAAAAAAGGCAGGTATTAGCTATGTTGTTTGTGTGTTTTTGAACATGTCACACACAGATTTACACAAACTGGTAGAATAAATCCTGGGTAACAACGAGGGGGGCACAAGTTTATGTTGAGTGAGCGTGAGGTCAGATGAAGAGGTTGTGAATAATACCACCAAAATCATCATTGGGACATTGTAGCAAATGTGTCAGTAGCCATCAAAAAGTGCATGTAAAATGAACTGGAGCTCAATGGATTGGGGTCTAAATCTTTAAAGGACAACAGAACAGTCTGGCAATTAGATGTATAAGTGTCTATTACATTATTTTATTTATTGAAAACACAACTTGCATGACCTATGGAGGGGTGAACCAGACAACTAAAGGTTCTGTGCTGTTTTCTAATTAACTGTGTAGTTTACTTTTGAGAACTACTAAGATTTGGAAAGCTCTTCAGATGTCCTTGAATCTGTTCATTGAATTACACTGAAGTTTGGAAGAAAGCACATTCCATCATTAAATTATCATGAATATATATATATATATAGTTACATATATTTTTATTCAATATAAATAGAGCTCAGTCAATATAAATAGAGCTCAGTCAATATGAAAAGAAATGCGCTGCCGTGAAGGGTGAGCCATAAAACAAATGAGCTCTATACCGCATCAGCACATTGAAGCCTCCTGCTTTTACAGAGGCACTGACACAGCATTGTGCCAGTGGAAACAGCATAGTATGCACCTGAGGACCAAATGACCTCCAAAGACATTATCTCTGATAATATATATATATATATATATATATATATATATATATATATATATATATATATATATATATATATATATATATATATATAATCGTATCTACAGATCTACACCAAGTAGGGATTGACTTGGATGGTGCACGTCTCTGCTAATCCATTACTATTATAGAGGCTGCAAAAAACGGGGGTGGGTGAAGAAAACTGTCATGTAGGGCAGCCTCACTGAAAAAGTGTATAGTTTTCATTCAGTTATAACATTTTTGTTGCTGACAAGAAGGGTAAATCCAAATGCCAAATATAGACTAATATAGAAAGGCTCTTGCGCTATTAAAATACAACAGAAAGGTATCATGGGCCCGGTAGTGGAGGGCAGGAGTAGTAGCGAATCAGAACAGGAGACACTGCAAAGCTCAGCCCGTCACCTCCCATCCGCCGAGCTGTCAGTTGCAGCGCACATGAACATCAACGCTGCGGGAGTGGACCAAACGTTGATATTCTTGTAACGTCGAAATATTTGCTCCTCAATGTTTTCATTTAAACCGGGCAAAGACACCACAGGATACACGCCCTGTCATCTCTGTGGACTAAGTACAAACGCGTAGGAAGAGGGCTGAGCCGCTCGCTAGTCGCCGAGCAGCTGGCTAATGGCAGTAGTTAGCTTGCAGGCTCGATAGCTGGTGAACGGAGTCCGCTTCTGCTTCTTGCCGTCATTTGGTTAGAGAAGGTCGGGGAGGCTCATATTAGCTGGTAATTCTAAGCGTCTAGCTACCCTTCAGCATCTCTAATGTGCTATTTTTTTATGTTTAAAAAAACAAGCGCGTGTTCTGTGGGTCATTTGCCACGGGGGCTTAACAATTGTTCATCCTCCGTACGTTTACTGTTTTTACGAAATTTAGCTTTGATGTTTGCTAGCTAACAAGCTATTCTCGGCTATGCTAACGCTACCTCGGTGAGACTTTACATCGCAGGAGGTGCAGAGAGCTCCAGTCGAGAGTTAAGGAAGGAAGAGTAGTGACTTATGATGTGGGCTGGCGGAGAAGCGTATGACGGTTAAGTGAAGAAGAGCAAGCAGTATTAGGCTAAACGCTTCGTATTTCCTCACGTTAGTTTCTTTCGAGCTAGGGCCACAGCGACAGCCGAGCTCTGTGGGACTTTAGATGAGGAAAAGAATCGGGGCACCTTGGTTTGCTGGGATGGCTAAATGAATAGTACTGACACTGCTGAACCGTGAGCTGGTGGCCGCTGTGCCAGCTTCAAGGGAAGACACGCTGTCGGGATTATCGCACAGTCTGCAATAAACCAGCCAGTTTTCTTAAAGATGGCTTCGGCGAGCAGCATTGCCGCATCCATTGCGAGCAAAACCAAGACCAAGAAAAAACACTTCGTTGCCCAAAAAGTGAAGCTCTTCCGTGCCAGCGACCCTCTGCTGAGCGTGGTTATGTGGGGAGTCAACCACTCGGTGAGTCAGACCGTCCACTGTCACTGTGATGATCTACGGTTATGTCTCCCTCGATCTTTTGATGTTCCACATTAAGGCTCACTTGCTGTCAGATATCAGCTTTTGTGTTACTGCAGCTGAATAAAAATACGAGGTGACAGCTGTCCAGCGGTTCACTGAACTGTCACCGTAAATACATGACTGGCTTCAATTAGCGCAATCCATTAGTAATGTTTGCTTTAGTGAGCTTTTTGTAGTTGCAATAGTAATGTCGTGGATCTTATTAGGCCGTGGTTTTGATGCATGCATGCGCGCGTGTGTTCGTGTGCGGTGAACTCGCTTTGGCTTCCTGTTGTGCACATGTAGGATAAGCTCCTAGGGCTCTGTGTCATGAGAGAGCAGATCTTCCCATGCAAGACAGCTTATCTCTGCTGTCTTTCTCTTCCTTTGCTGAATAATTGCTGCACTTGGCCACTTCTCAGATGTTGGAAAAAGCACACAACTTGGCAGACAGAGGACATGCAAATATTTCTGGCACCAAATCACAAGTATTATACCTGTAAGCAGTGTTTTGTAAAAAGATTTAGGCTACACATAGATGACAGCTCCTTTTTTGTTACAGTTGTAGTATATAGCTTATCCTTGATTTTTGCCCAGTTTTTAAAATCGCAATTATAGCAGAGTTATAACTGTAGGGCAATCTTTTGGCACCAGACTGAATGAGGAGAACTGATTTCCAAGGTATAGCCAAATGAGCTGAGCAGCAGCATTCATATATTTATTAAGCATACACGTTTATTTTTATGTTAGTTATAGATTTTTTTTTAACAATGATGGCAGTAACCTTTATTCTTTGATTGTAACTGATGCTCTAATTTCTCACGCTTTATTTTTCTCTGCCTGTTATATATATATATATATATATATATATATATATATATATATATATATATACACACACACACACACACACACACACACACACACACACACACACACACACACACACACACACACACACACACACACACACAAACAAACAACAATAAGAATGTGCATGGTAGCAAATTAACTAAGAATGAATGGAGTGTCTTCTAATGACATCTCTTTTCCTTTTGACAAATGGAAAAAAAAAGTTTACCTTTTTTTTAATGTAATAAATCACCTATTTGTTCTTAAATTATTTAGTTTAAAATGATGCACTTTGTTTTATTAATAGCCAGACATTTATTTTCACTAATGACTTTTTCAGCAGTGATCATAGTCTATTTTGTTTTTGTCCATATCTATATGTCAGTTTGAGGCAGGTTGAGGAGTATTTGGTGGATATTTGACATACTTGCAGCACTGTGGGCAGATTGAGGGTAAAGTCTTTATGGGAATGTGTTACATTTTTTTTTTTTTTTTTTTTTTTTTACTCTGCAGCATTTGATTTTTTGGAGTAGGGTTCATTGTGGCAGTTTAGTGTGGATTACAGAACCTCAGAATAGTCTGACATGCATGATGCCAAGGCAGCTAAAGATCTAAAGCTTTTATTCTTTATCTAAGCTGTAGTCTGTAGATGGATCACAGTCACCTGGCTAGTGTTAAGCCTGAAGGCTCAAAGTAAGAAACACGAGAGTTTTACCTCTGTGAAGCTATGCACTACAAATTAGTCAGTCTCTTGTTCATTGAAGTGCCTACGAAAGATAAATGTATATAAATATACGCCATTTGTCCTCACTTTACTGGTTTTGCTTATCAGATGTGATGTAAGCAGTTGTATCAGCTAGATGGCCACCAAGCTCTTAAAACCCTTCAATAAAAATTTATGGTTATATCATGGATTATTAATTTTTATTTATTTATTTATTTTGTCACATCAGTAAATTTAAGAGAAAATCATTTGTTGGTTTTTGTGTTTGTCCATGCATGTCAAAGCTAGGATTATATCATAATCATTTATCGGATTCAGGTGTCTACTTTTGTGCTGTGTCAACTGTCTGCTGAAACATTATGGGTCAGTGCCTTGTAACCATAAAAACCTAGAGTTTGAAGAATCATTGAATACATGTTCAAACTGTACTCAGATTGCTCAACAGTGCACTGGAGTCGTCAGCACATTCCCTTGTTATGCCTTAGGCTACTTCTCCTGCAGTTTTTCTCAGCAGGTACTCAGCTTGTCATACTATCAGCTATGTAAAAATTACATTCCATGTCAGGTTACTAGATTGAGCCACTGAGTGTTTAGGCCATCAAGTATTGATATAAGTAGGGCCACCCCTTACCAAATTTGCCTTGTTGACAAGTAGTTAGCTACTCATGCACATTTATGATAGCCATCTATCCATTCATCTAAACATCCATCCATTTTAAACTGTTTATCCATGCATCATTCATTTTTTTTATTAAATTAATTATAATTGTATGTATAGGGAGCATCTAAAACTGCTGTTAACTCTTGAATTATTTGAGATATTACATATCTTTGGTAACACTATGCATAATTACAGAGATACAGACCTCTAGTATAAGCTTTAAAAATCTAAATTTTACAACACCACACAGGAAGCCGCCAGTTAATGATACCATTAAAGCAACAGTCAGCAAGGACTCTGTTCCAATAGTAGAATGAGTGTTTAATTGGCTATTATTGGGCTTTTTGTGCATTTAACATGATAAGCCATGTTTGACGTTGATAAATGGTAGGTGAATGTTTGCCTGTGGGTTTTGCCGCTCTATTGGGGCTGTCGTTTACTCTTGAAATAAACCCACTGTTTGGATTTCCTGCCTGACGCGTATAAAATTAATAAATGGAGGAACCAGCTGTGTAAACAGTAATATCTATCTATAAGTGACTTTTGCCACTTCAGTGAGACTTTGAGTTTTGTTGTTTTGTTTTTCCTGGCAACCAACCAGTGAACTAACACTCTTCTCATAAACTAATGTTGGGTTGGTTATTACGGGTCAGCCCGAGCTAAAGGTCACTCACTGCAGCAAGGAGATTGCAAAAGTAACATGAACTAAAAAGGGAGTGAATAAAGGGTGAGGCTTGGGAATGCCACCAGACTGCAAAGACAGTAGGACATTGAAACACATTCATTCATACACATGCTCTGCAGTTGTAACCACCCTCTTTAACCACTGTGGGTTGTCATCTGAATAATCCAAATTGTCTTGGCTTAAAAACCAGATTTATTTGAATTACTGGTCCGTTCATTTCTCCAGTGCAGATTAGATGCCAGTAGTTCCAACCTTTATATTAGTCCAGTGAAGTGAGAATGGCATGCAGAATGAGACAAATAGAGTGCCAGCAATCATAGGAATAAATGAGATGTTTAAATGATCCCGTAAACTATGTGTATGTCATCAGAATTGTTGTTGTGTAATAGCTAACCAAAGATATGTACTTTGAAGTATTTAAAAGCTTCCTTAAAATAACCTGCTTAAGCAAGTAGCCCATTTTATTTTAATCCTAGTACTTTGAAATGTTGTCAGCATATATAGCATCTGTTTTTGGCTGCACTAAGATTATAAATTGGGATTGGGGTGCCTCAAGCCATAAAAATTGCAGTGTGGATTTTCGAAAAGAGTATTATTTGGTCCTTTTTCTTGCCTTCTGCCATTGTCAGGAAGATTTTTCTCACTATAAAACTTAATAAAAGAAACTTACATGACAGCGGATTTAGACCATAGCTCTAAGTGTCTAGCTTGGGGGAATGAAACAGGGCCTGTAATGCTTGTTTCCAATTCTAATTTTTAAATCTTTTGCTCTACTAGAGTAGCTATGAGTGATTCACATTAAAAAAATAAAATAAAAAATCATTTGTTTAATCTTGTTGGTGCAGCCCATGTTCATCTACTCCCCAAGCAAGGCTCTCCCATAGAGGCCCCCATGCCTTTAAAACAGATTTATTCTGATTGGGTGCCCCTTGCACACAGCAGGTTTGCACAGCAGGTGTGTGGGACTGCTGTGCTCACAAGCAGACCTTTGTGCCTGCAAGACCATATTACACTTTATGTGACCTCAATAAAATGCAAAAAATGTTTATTTTAACCGCTGACCACATTTAAAATAAGCATCCGAAACGGTAAACTTATATATGACAAAAAATAAGGAAAAGCGTAGAATTAGCACTTGGAGCTTGCAGGAAATGGCAAGTTAACTAACAGTCTGCATTCTTGCTGAAAGTAGTGGCTTTCAGAGGGAAGGAAAAGTGTGGTTCTTGGCTCTGTCTTATAGTAACGCTGTTATTATGCTTTAGCCTGAATGTAAATGAACCTAGAATAAGACAAACTAGCAACCCATTTTAGCTTCTTAAAATTGCAACACCATAAAGCGTTTTCTCTGTATTAATGTTTTCACACTACAAAGAACACTTTACAGATTGCATCTCTAACCTGTGAATATTTACTGCTTCTTAGTAGTGTTACCATGGTGAGCCAGGGACTTCATAGAACCCAGTCTGTTGCAGAACCTGTTGGCATGAATTTAGGTCCTAACTCACCTGATGTGCCAGATGGTTTGCAACTCTGAACCATCTGGGAAATTGTCCTTGGAGTCTTTTAAAAGGGCAGGCACTAAAAAAAAAATACTTGGCTGTAGATTAGATGGCCAATCAGATCAATACACTACAATAGAGAGTGCTGAAGAGGAAAACCAAGCCTGGGGAAATTTGAAACCTTTGAAGCTAACTATTCTGTAAGGAAAATTTGTGCATAAAAGACGCTCATAGACATTCAGTTCCCCCCCCCCCAAAAAAATTCTAGGCAGATGGCTGTGTGACCCATCTGTCTGTTGTCACACCTTAAACACTCCTGTAGCTGTGACCTTGATAGGCTTCCTGACGGGTCGCTGTTGCCATCGTGATCTGTAGAATCTTTCCAGCTACCCAATGGTGAAGTCAAAAATACTTGTTTCCTAGAAAGATGCATAAAAGTCCTGGCTACTGCAAGCTAATTTTAAAAATGTTTTCAGGTGCCAAACACCTTGCATCTCCAGTTTGATTCTGCAGTGAATCTGGCTCAGACTCCCCTGGGAGTCTGTAACAAGGGATAAAGTTTTGGTTTGTCTGTCAGGTCTATTTGTAAGTCCTTGTGTTGTATGAGGGCAGTGTTGGAAGAGAAGTGTGTCAGAATGTGTTCTGCTGTTGTTGTGTGAGTAGATTTGTCATTGGCTGGAATGCTGCATTGTGACTGTTTAGGCATCCTTTACATTAATGTAGCTTTGACTCCAGCATTTTCTGACATGCTGTTGCATATAATCTGCTCCAGTGCTTTTAAAACTAAAATAAATTTGATAGGTTGTGTGTTGATTTTTATTTTACCAGTCAGGCCTATGTAGCAGGATCTAAATTTATCTTTGTAGGTAATCGTTTCAAGTTTAAATTAAAATAGTTTTGTTCCTTTTTAAAAAATCTGGCTCCCCCTGATCTAAATTTTAATTCATACTAGCGCTACTATTCATTCTTTTTCTTTCTGTTTCTTCACGAAACCCCTCCCCTTCCTGCAGATTTTTAACTAGTTTTGTGAGGGTCTCTTTATTTGCCATCCTGTCTATGTGGCTCAGTTTCATGCCCTGTCCCCCTCTCTCCTGCCTCATTGTCTCTGTGTCTGACTCAGAGTAGCTGTGCCTGCTTCTGTGTATTACATAAGAGTTTGATTCTATAAATATCTGTAGGAGTGACCCACAGCTAATACGTGTGATGATTATGGAGAAAAGCTGAAACCTCACATCCTGTCACCCTGAGGCAGTGACAGACAGAAGAACTTGTTGAAGCATGTGGTTTACTTGCACTGAGCATATAAATTTTTTTTTTTCCATTTCGTTATCGCATGCTTGTGTGCATGTGTGTCGCCTTCAATACTGTGTACTTGCTTGTGACCATGGTAACTGTAGAAACAAACTATAATTTAATAGGTGCATTTCCGTTTTGTATTTTGTTTTTTAAAAAGAGGTGGAGAGAGAAACACAATCTTAGCAGCCTCTTGGAGATCCTAATATTGAATAATAATGGTTTAAAACATAGGTGTCAAACTCTGGCCCGCGGGCCAAATTTGGTCCGCAGCCTAATTACATTTGGCCCGCGAAGCCATACCAAATTACTATTAGAGCTGGCCTACTGGTATTATACAGCTAATATATATATTGTTTAGTATTAAGCTTTGCTTGTTCCATATTCAGTTTTTCAGCAAAACGTGTTTGAGTCCATAAGAAAAGATTCATTCTTATATCTCGAGGAATAAATATATTTCAATAAATATTAACGTTAGCCCGCAACTTTGTTCCAGTTTTGAATTTTGGCCCACTGTGTATTTGAGTTTGACACCCCTGGTTTAAAACATACACAGGATGTGACGAAATCAATGGCAAAATTACATTACAAATTTACGTTACATCCTGCTCTTGTCTTTGTAGTAGGGGTGAAATGATTCTGCAGATCCATGGTTAGTTTGTATCTTCTTTGTTTTTATAGTTTTCATTCTTAATTATTTCCATTTTGTTTGAACCACAATAATCTATAAATATAACATCAACCACATCTCCACATAGTTCAATTGCGGTGGTGATATTGGTAGTGAATCTTCAGTGTTTTACTTTGCATTTCTAAGCATTGGCCCTTTATGGCTGATGGGGTGTTGTCATTACCCTGGCAGGCAGGCGGGTGGGTGACATGGACACCCAAGTTTGTGAATGTGATAACTTGAGAACAAAGCAACATAGGAGTTTCAAATTGATAACATACGTGTATCTACTAAAAATCTTTGACGAGTTCGTAGCTCAGTGACCTCAGCCTCAAGGTCAGGGGTCAGAGGCCAAGATTTCTTAAAATTTTGTGAATGCGATAAGTTGAAAACAAGGCAACATTGGATTTTGAAATCCATACCATAGGTGGATCTATTAGGAAGCTAAGGGGTACCCCTGGCTACTGCCAGTATTTTTTCTTTTCCCCAGTACATATTGAGTTACCTCGTAGTAAGGTGACTTTTTGTATTTCCTGTAAACCATAGAAAGAAGGCTAACCTGGATTATGATGCAGTATTATGTACTATGTCGTAGACCACCACTGCTTGGGACTATGGTGAAAGTTGGTGTACCAACAGTTGTTATTGTTCAGGCTCAGATCTTTTGCGGCATCATTGCATTTAGAAGAACATGTTATCTTACATTGGGATCATACTTACGTTGACATGTTTTCAAAACCACACCCATTGTGCAAAAATTTAAATCAACAGATAAATAACCGTGGTTCTAAAGAAGTTAAAAATGCAAGATACGGAGTAACATATTAGCTTTGTGAACACTGTAGGTAAGTCTTTATTGCAAAATACCATTTTTATGATATACAGTCATGTCAAAAAACTGTTTTCACATGACTCTGTGCAGTCCTATTAAATGCAGTACCCTCCATGATTTAATAGCTTGTAGAATCACCTTTTAGCAGCAATAACTTGAAGCAATCATTTTTTTGGTATCTTTTTTTTGTATTTTTGTAAATCAGTCTCTCACATTATTGTGGAGGAATTTTGGCTGACTCTTCATTACAATTTTGCTTCAGTTCAGTTAGGTTTGCATGCATTCATTCATGCACAGCTCTCTTTATGGACTGCTGCAGCATTGTAATTGAGTTGAGTTCTGGACTTTGGGCCTTTCCAGCACCTTGAGTGTTTTTTTTTTTTTGTGGTTTTTTTTTTTTTTTTTTTTTAGCAACTGTTGTAGATTTTCTGCTGCGGAATCACTCTCTTGTTGCATGACCCAATTTAAAGATTTAATTTACAGAGGAATTCATGGTCAAATTACCTTGCAAGGTGTCCAGGTCCTGTGGCCACACAGTGAACCCAAATCATCACCCCTTCGACCACAGTTGGTATGAGGTGTTTGTGCTGATATGGTATTTGTTTTTCACCAAAATAGCTCTATTTGCACTATATGCAGCCAGACACCTCCAATGGAGCGTCACTTGCTTGTGGAGTGTCACAAGCAAGTGTCACCAATCTCTGTAGATTTGGTGACACTTGCTTGTGATCAATCAAGTGAATTTGATAAGCTGTACCTAAAGGTGTGCATAGTTTTTCACTGGATTGCACAATGTCCTGTGGAAACTATTTTTTTCATACTGCCATAAGCTAAAGTACTCTAAATTGCCTTTGTGGCAGTTCCTGTTGCAGTGTATCGCCTGCACCACATTTTGCTGTGATAATTAACACATAGATGGGTAGATTGGTGTTGGTTTCACAAGGATAAACCAACACCAGCAAAACGTTTGCAACTGGTAAAGATAGCAAAAACAGGCTTTTAGTAATAGCTGCCAAAGTTGATTAAAACCACTTATGACTATGTCCATGGGAGGACATAGCTGTCACTGTGTTTGTCGCTGTAGGCTGTGCTTCATTTATTCTGAGTCTGGTTGTGACACATTTGTTTAATAGGTGTAAACACATGCAGCAGCGCTGGTTATGCTGTCTAAATGTTGCGCTGAAGCTGCTGTACTTCCGCACTCCTGTGATGTATTGATAGCAAATCTGTCATAGTAGTACTGCTGATTCAAATAGTTGTACAGCAGGTTATATTCATAGCACCATACATTAAACCACAGGCACAGCAAAAGGCTGAACAGTACTCGTAGCCAGCAATTTCCTGACAGTTCAAAGTGGTTTTATGTTGTTCAAAATTAAATCAGTACTAAAATCAGTACTAAGCAATAAAAATGCATCACACTATACTTGCAGTATCTACTTGCACTGATGTGTACCGTATGGTCCAAAACAAGAGGGGAATCTAATCTATAGTTAATAATATTCTCTCATTTAAAGAAAAGAGAAGACAGAAAGGTGTAAGTACAATAGAAGTTGCTTTATAAGTAGCAGTCCAGTCCATTTACAATGTTAACACAAGACTGTGAATTACTTTCATTTACTTGTCTCCTTAGAGATGTTTAAGGTTATTTTATGTGTGCCCACCAATAGCCTATTTAACAGTTACAGCTAACGTTTAAAAAAATAAAAATAAAAATCTTAAAAGACATTGACAAAAATTCCCCTGAAGCTAAGATCCTGCAGGTCGCAAGGCTAACAGTTAACTGGCAGAAACCCTAAATAACCTTTCTAGCCATCACTAGAACAATGGACAATTTTCCCCAACTACAGCGTAGTGAAACATGTTTTTCTTAAAAGCGAGACCAGACCTATTATATGCAACTATCAAATAATGGTATGTGAAAATGTTTCCTGTTTCTCTTTCTAAAAATGTTATGTTTGACCTTTACTAACAAAGGTTCAAGAGGAACACATCAGAATAATTACATTACCAAGTTAACTTTTTCCACTGATAACGCATTCTGCTTATAGTTTGCAAATCAGTAATGGTGTTATCAGAAAAGATAAGTATGATCATGATTGGTCGCATCTTTCCTGTTCATTGTCAAATATGTCCCTGAGGGCTACCCATCTTGATTGCGGGTCTGATTAGTTTTGCTTCTTTTATATAAAAGTCTGGGAGCAGTTTTCTTTTCAGCTCTGTTTCATTCACTCTTTCAACTATTAGTGAGTCATCTGTCATTGTGCAGAAAGATGAGGCTATGCCGAGCTGCTGACAAAGCATGCTATCTTCACCAACTTCCTGTCCAATGGAGCAACAGCGCACACTTACTTCACTCTGGGCCGGAAAACCAGTCTTCATCACCATGGAGACAAAAAGGAAGTGGTGGTGTGAAATTGTCTGCAAGTTTGATAGATGGAGGAAAATAAGCACATGAACTGGATGGTCATATGAGAGCCTGAAACATGAAATAGCTCTACTTAACATTATATGGTGTGGGCTAGGCGCAACTATAGTCAACTATAGTGAAGTTTATATACAACATTTCCACAAAGGCACCTGCGCAGATGTTTAGCATCAAGGTAGAAGCCTATAAAAAAAATCTTCATTTGTAAAACATAGGGCAACATTGTCATCCTGGGTAGGCACTTTCTCATGTTTCCTTTTGCTGTTTTTATGGTTGTGAAATTTAAAGGTAGCAACAAGGACATTTGCTGAAACAGTAAATCTACACAAATGGTCATATGAGGGTAGTTTGGGGAAAAATGAACCTCGAGGGACCCATCGTCTCTTTTATCTAACAGATATTTTCATCTCAATTGTCATTGCTGAACACTAGTGTCCTCACAGACACGTGTGTGTGTGTGTGTGTCTGTGTCTGTGTCTGCATGGTGTGATGAGGCATTGTCTCTGCTCTTGTGTGAAATGCAGCTTTGTTGATTAGGTGACATCTCCCTTGTGTACCCAGGATGCATCTGTTGTATTACGTCACTGTGATGATAGTGCCTGTCACAACAGGGTGCTGAACCATACTTGGATATGACATCTGTGAACTTGGGTCCAGGTTCAAGTGGCAGAACAGGCTCAGATTATATACTTGACCAAAATAAATTAATATCATGAGCCTGTGGGGAATTAGCCCTACATCTTGGCTGTGCTGGGAATTTGTTAGTCATTAGTTACAGATTTTTCTTAAATTATTAATGCTGAATGTCTACATTTTAATATAGCAGTTTCGTCATATATAATAATTTGAGAGTGGACAAGATCATAGACGTATTCTTCCACACTCAGCCTGTTAATACATGTCTTCACCTGACTGTGACTGGTATAATGAACTTTCTGTTGCATACTGTCTCCAACATTTCTGCAACTTTACAAGGCTGCAGATGATCTGCAATGGTAAAAACATTGGATACCTCGTTTAAGTGAGATGCTGAAGTCGTGATATGACACCTCATTTTGAATCTCAGCACAATCCTAGCTGTAAGCAATGTAGAAAATTTAAATCACATTTGAGACATGGCTGCAGAGGAACATGCACATGTCTTGTTATTAATCAGTCAAAATGAAATATTTTAGGCTACTCCCTGCACCGTCATCACGAGTGTGCTTGGTGGAATGATTGGAGGGTTATTAATAGATTCAAGCAACCTGCTAGGAAGCCTGCCGGCAGCCAACAACAAATGCACAAACACACACACAAATACACACATCGTATGTGTATCAAGCTGTGCCTGATTCATAACAAATGTCAGGTCTGTGCAGTGCAGCAATGTGAAGCATGGCCAGCTCCAAGGGAAGCTCCTGCAAATGTACCATAGGTGATCACAGCTCTCCTGTTCACTGTATAAGGTTCATTGAAGCATCACTCTTGAAATTCAAGGTAAATGTCACTGGGGGTTTTGAAAGGATGAGTGCTCAATTTTTAGCTAGTAATGAGGACACCCCAGTTTCTTTTAAAATTGCATTTCAGAGACTAGAGAAATGGCATTGCACACTGAAAAGAAAATGTCATTATGCTCTGAACTGTAAACATGTTCTATCAAGAAGATTAGAAAATAGCAGGGCTTCACAGACTGCAGGATCTTGAAGAAGCATATTAAGATTAACTTTTCTGCAACACATTCTCTTACTCCTACAAATCCACATGTTATCTAGACTCTATTTATGTCTTGTATTAGACATTATATTGACATTACAGGCTGCGTGTCACTCTTTTTAAAGTCCCCATTTTGTCATTGTCTGTACATTTAAAAACAATGACAAACATTTGCATTTTCTGGAGCATTTCCTTTTGATTCTCTTCACTGCCTGTCCTTCAGATTTGTAGATGACATGATCCTAGAAATGTAATCTATTAAAATGTTTACATCTCCAGTTGTTCAGTGCTGAAGATTATCATTAATTGATGGCCCTGGACACATTGGTTAATGCTCTTTTAAATAATAAAGCACAATAACTTGTATATCTGCTTTAGTGTGGGTTACAAATTCATCCATCAATGTTTTGTTTTCAGGACCCCAAATTTCAGATATCTCAGTTATGTAGGATTGATAACTGTAATATTAGAACAGCCAAACCGAGCACAATCCATGTTCTATCTTAACTTTATTTCCACATTGTGTAGAAAGATAAAATGAAAGAATCCTTTAAGTGTTAATTTCCTCGGTCACTACATCATATTTTGTCTAGGATTTCTGGGACCTCTTATACACCACATGCTTCACCGACATGCTTTAAGCTGCTTCGTTTTCCTAGATGCATGACTGATTGACCCTGTTTTTGTGTTTTTCTTTGCACAGATAAACGAGTTAAGCCATGTCCAGATTCCCATCATGCTCATGCCAGATGACTTCAAGGCCTATTCTAAGATTAAAGTGGACAACCACCTGTTCAACAAGTAAGTTCTTTTTTTAAATTCCAAAGTAATTGTGTGTCACCAAAATAAATGTGTTTTTTAAATTAAGCATAAAGGAGTAACAAAACACACTAAATAGCATTCATGAATTCTTCGTTATGTTTTTCTGATTTTTGTGTACACACAGGGAGAACATGCCTAGCCATTTCAAGTTCAAAGAGTACTGCCCTCTGGTGTTTCGAAACCTCAGGGAGAGGTTTGGCATCGATGATCAGGACTTTTTGGTAAAAAAAGACTTCTACCATTTGTAGTATATGATTGGTTTAAATTTGAATATTGGGTTGTCACTTACTAAAGATAACCATGTTTTTTTAGTAGATGTTTCACAGTCTAATAACTTTAACAATCTAAGCACACTTAAACACGTAACTACTCCAAAACAAATGCAGTCATCTTTTCCCTCTTTTGTTTGAGCCCACTCTGTCTTCAGTTTTTGCTCTTTCCCAGTAAATCCCTGTTTCCCGGTGCAGTATGTGAGTTGGCTGTATTTGGATGTCATTGTCTCCCAGCTCAGTGCAGCTGCCCCTCTTACATGTTTTCATTAGGGCTCAGCTGGCTGCAGTAGGAGTTGAAAGTCACCAGTCCAAAATGCCACATTGTCGCTATTAAACTGGTATTAGACACTTGTTGAAGATAGAAGGTTTAAAGGTTTGTTTGTTATTTTTCATGGTGCTTAATGTCAGACGTATTAGTTTATGCTTTGGGAAGGTCATTAGAGTGCAACAGTAACCATTATGTTAAATAAATTATGAGAAAAATTGGTAACCACTGCAAAAAAATTGATAAATTTAAGCATTTCTTTAGCATGTTGAGCTTGTTACTCAAATGATTTCAATATTGCACTAAGACTTGGTCATTTCTTACTTTTCATACTTTTTAGCAGTCTCAAAAAGCAAATCTTCTGTAAGCTTCTAAACATAAGAAGAAATGATATTGTTGTTTCTGCCACATAACTCCAAAGTTTGTTGTCATTCTGCAACATAAGCAACATAAGCTAACAGTTTAAGAGAGGGGGTGAGGAATTCTTAGAGAATGAGGGATTGAGCCATAGGGTATTGGATCATCTTACTTGTGAGCTCCAAAGTCTGGGCAGCGGCTGTTTACGTCTGTGTGTAGCTTTGGCAGCGCAGCAGCCATAGGGGTCAAACCCTCATATGTTTAGACTAGAGTGTGGGAGGTGGTGAAACAATAAGAATGCAGATGTACTTGCTGTATTTCTGAGCTCCCTCACAACTGTGCACTACCTCAGAAATGTAATTTCCCTATCAGCTATTCAATAATGAGAGGTCAATATGAGTTCTGACTCTTTTTCAAAACAGGTTTTATAGGGAAGTTAGGATTGTCAAAGAGCAAAGATGACAAGCTGCTGTCATTTCATTGTGCCCATCCTTATCCTTGTTTCATCTTTGTTTGTGCTCTGTGTTTGCAGAACTCTCTGACACGCAGTGCTCCCTTAAACAGTGAGGCCCAGGGACGCAGTGGGGCCCGCTTCCATACCTCTTACGACAAACGGTACGTCATCAAGACCATCAGCAGCGAGGATGTGGCCGAGATGCACAACATTCTAAAGAAATACCATCAGGTGAAGAGGGCTTTTTTAACTATAATGTATGACTTACTGTTTATTCTTCCATAGGAAGAAATAGATTATGCTAGCCTATGGCTGATGAAAATAACATCAAAAGGAAAAGGGACAAGCTGTTGTCTTTAATAATGCAACTTCTTATTGATCTTGCAGTTTAAGTAGTGATAAAAAAAAAAAAAACTTTATGGGTTCCATAGTCATGCCATGTCCACTGATAGCTGTTGTAATAGGAGCCCCTTACTCCCTTTAGTCTGTTTATCATCTCTCAGGAAAAAGCTAAGTTGTGCTTTGCTTTAAAAATCTCTTTCTTTATTCCATAAACTCTCCCTGTTAGTACAGGCATTAAGTATCCATTGTGACTGAAAAAGGGTCATATATTTGTCTTCTTCACACTCTTTCTGTAGTTTATTGTTGAGTGCCATGGCAACACGCTGCTTCCTCAGTTTCTGGGGATGTACCGGCTCACAGTGGATGGGGATGAGACTTACATGATTGTTACTCGCAATGTCTTCTCTCACCGCCTTTCTGTCTACAAGAAATATGATCTCAAGGTAAGAGGGAAGGAAAGAAGAACACACAAAAAAGAAATGAAATGAAGGAGGAGAGGTGATCAGATACAGCATGAATGTGAAAAGAAATTGAATCCGTGTGTCTTTGTTTTTTGTTTGTTTTTCTAAGGGGTCCACTGTGGCAAGAGAGGCGAGCGACAAGGAGAAGGTATAGTCACCTGCTGAGAGCTAAGGTCCACTGTTATACATAATCACGAATACTAAATATCTGGATAGGACTCTTAGCCATACCTGTCTGCTTTGAGCAGTAAATGATATCAATTACAATTTTAGCTAGAATTCTTAATAAAAGTAAAAGCTTTAGATATCAAAGCAAACTAAACAAGTCCACCAGACTTCCACTTAAATTTGCAAAGTGTTGCTTAATGAAGTTCTGAGAGGATTTGTGAGTTGGTGTCGTCTTAAACAGCTGTGCTGTGTACCCTGCCGATGTCTTGGTTCTGGTACTACTGAACAGTCTGGCAGTCTGAGGAATAGTTTAAATATAGTATATTAAACGTGAATATTTTGTTTAAATAACATGTCATAAGAAAGCCATGTGGACGATTAGAGAATGAGAAAGAAAACAACCTGTTTCCAGTGTTTTCAAACAGTTCCAGGCTCACTGTCATCACCCAAATGGTTTAACTAACAGGACTCTGGTGTCTGCTTTTGTTTCCCTTTGGGTGGGGATGACAGTAGCAAATATCCATCTCCTTCAGGTAGCACCTACTTTGTCACTCCATTCCCTTTCTAGCCACTGCATGGTATTTTTGTTCCTTTTAATTTGCTTCATTCCCTCTAACCTGGCTTCTGCTGATCCATTAGTTCCCCTGCTTGTTGTCTGTGTGTGAAAGACTGATGGTTGTGTGCATCTGCGCGTTTGACTCTATGTCTGGCTGTTTGTTGTTGTAGTGTTTTTATTCGAACAGATGTTGTCTCATGATTGAGTATGTTGTTTTTTGTGTGTGTGTGTGTGTGTGTGTGTGTAAACAGTGTATATGAGCAGGACATTTTGTGCGATGGAAGTTTTGCTGTTTGATGTGAGAAACAGCCTATTTTTGAGTTTTTGGCTGCTTGAACAGAGTCACCTGTTGAAAATGAGTTGTCACAGAATTTGCAGAAATCTGACTGATTTTGTCTTTTGTGTTAAATGTGTATTCGCTAACAACAGTTCAAATGGTTACCTTGCCTGATAAGAAGAGTTTTATTTAGCTGTTTTTTGTTTTGTTTTTTTTCCTTAAGGTTGAAGGTTTGATCTAGAACAATGATACTTACAGACATCGTCTTTGATTACTTTGCAGTGCAGTGTATCAGCTTAGCAAGATGGAAAACTCACTGCTCTTTTCATTATCTGCATACACATTTATTTCTGCAAAGTTTAGTCTTTGCCTGTAAAAGGTATTTACATAGGCTGCCCCAGTTTTGAACCACAGCAGCTTGAAGCGAGTTATATGGGGGGGGGGGGGGGGGGCTTAATTGTGGAACACCATGCAGTGAGACATGGAAGACTTCAGGGAATCCCTGAACTAAATATAGGCCCCTGTACATGGGGGAACAAGCAAAATATTATTATGGTTAAAACAGATGAGTGGAAAAACAAAGCAGCTGAGGATTTAACACACACGTGAGCCTACTATGTGACCTCTTTTCGTCTGCAGCGCAGCTGTGTGAAGCACCATTTGCTGTCTAGCAATAGAGATTAAGAAGCAACAGGATACATTTTGGCAAGCTCGCATGTATTAAGTCAGATGTTATATTTTCTGAGACAAACTGTCACTCTTAACTTAAACTACAACAATTTCAAAGAAGTTGGGCCACTGTTTAAAATGTAAAATAAAAATGAATGCAAATCTCATGAACTCATATTTTATTCATAATAGAACATAGAAAACATAAACGTTTAAACTGAGAAAATGTATTTGTAATTTAATGGCAGCAGCACATCTCAGAAAAGTTTGGGCAGGTTTGGACTTGGGGCAGGAATGTTGTCCCATTCTTGTCTGATATAGGATTCCAGCTGTTCAACAGTCCTGAGTCATCTTTGTCATGTTTTTTGTTTCATTGACCAGATGTCTGCATTACAGGCAGGCCAGTTCAGCACCTGGACTCTTCTATTATGAAGCCATGCCGTTGTAATAGCTGCAGTATGCGTTTTAGCATTTTCTTGCTGAAATGTACAAATATGCCCAAAAAAGATGTGAATGGAAGCACGTGCTGCTCTAAAGCCTAAGTATGCCTTTCAGCATTTATGGTGCCTTTCCAGATGTGCAAGCTGCCAATTCCACAGGCATTAATGCACCCCCATACCATCAGATGCAGGCATTTAAACGGATGCTGACAACAAGCTGGATGGTTCTTCTATTTAATCTAGAGGACGAAGCGTTTTCCAAAAGCAATTTCAAACTTTGATTTGCCTGACCACAGAACAGTCTTCTACTTTACTTCTCTGGGCACTTTGGCGTGTTCCTGAGCCCATGCAGTGATTTCCATGACAGAATCATGGATGTTTTTAATACTGTGTCATCTGATGGCCTGAAGATAACGGGCATCCAGTATTGATCTTTGTTCCTTCCACACAGAGATTTCTCAGAATCAGTCTCTGAAACTTTTGATGGTAGTCTTTGAAATTTAAAGTCGAAGAACATTATTCTGAAATTGTTTCATACAATTTGTAGATTGAGTTTCTTGCGGATTGTGAACTTCTACCCATCTTTACTTCTGAAAAACTCTGTCGCTCTAAGATGCTCTTTTTACACCCAGTCATGTTACCGACCCAATGCCCGCTAGCCTAATTAGTAGTAAAATTTTCCTCTAGCGGTTTCTTTTTTAGTATCACTTACTTTTCCAGCCTTTCATTGTGCAGTTGCAAAGTTGAGACGTGCTGTTGTCATCAAATTTAAAATGAGCTAATGTTTTTCATGAAGTAATAAAAGTTCTCATTTTTGACAGTTTTTGATATGCTTTCCATAGTTTGTTGTCAATAACGTGGCTTCAGGGGATTTGCAAATCATTGCTGCTTGTTGGTTTTCTTTGTTTTTTATTTTTTAGATTTTATTCTTTGGACTTCTTTGGAACTGGGGTAATACTACACGTTGTTGCCTGTAGGTTGTATTGATTTCTTTGCTTAGTTTAACTTTTAGCTAATAAGCAATACATAACGAAATAACAAGTAACAATACGTGAAGCTTCTTTACTCTAATACTTATCTTATAGTTAAACTGCAGAGTGCAAAATACAGCATCTGATCACACATACATTTACACCAGACTTGGAACAGATCTCACAGAGTTAACTAAGGTTCAGCCTTTAGAGATCAAGATCTGGCCACACACACACGACCCCACACAGAGGAATACAGACATGCTTAAGTTACGTTTGCTCTCACACACTCAGTGGGTCAGTAAGGCTACGTTCACACTGCAGGCGAAAGCGCACCAAATCCGATTTTTTTTTTTGACCCTATGCGACCCATATCCGATCATGGTATGACAGTGTGAACGTCGCAAATCCGATATTTTCAAATCCGATCTGGGTCACTTTCGTATGTGGTGCTGAATCCAATACATATCTGATGTTTTAGAAAGCGACTGCTGTTTGAACGGTCATGTCGCATTTTACGTCACCGACACAAGACAGACGCCAATTATACGCGCCAGAGAAGCGCCCGAGAAGACATCGCGAACGCTTCCTGGCCATCCGGTGTAGATGTCAGTGAAACTGTTGGGAAGACAACGTTGGAGAAACGTGAACATTTTATTTGTACTGTATAATCTGCAGATTCTGACAGAAATCTGCAACTATCCTTTGAAGCACCGCTCCTCTCTAAAACAGCAATAAGGATCATTATTAGGTTATTTACATTATTATGTAAATAACAAAATAACTTAAAGCAAAAATTGGGAAACGTAAAGTCCGAAGACTTTATATTAACGGCCATCTGTCAAACAATACTGTTTGCTCTGGGTCTAAACAGAGTGCGTTGTGTGTGACGCCTTCTTTTGCGCATGTGGGCCGCTTTGAGCGTTCACACAAGAGCGCGTTTTCTGTCGCATTTTATTTGTAGTGTGAACAAGCAGACAAAAAAATCGGATTTGATCAAAAAATCGGAATTGAGCATTAAGACCTGCAGTGTGAACGTAGCCTAAGATGTCTAAGAAGTAAAATGGTGTCAAATAAGAATAAAAAAGGGAAACAGTCCATTTTGCTCAGTCTGTATTCTTAAAAAAAAAATTTTTTTAAAGAAACGCACACAAACAACAAGCACGGCAGAGTCCTCTCCTGACTGCATGGCCCTCTCCCTTTCATGCATGCATCTGCATGGTATATATAATGTTTTTCTGCATCCTTTACAAAGTTACATGATTTCAAACACATTCCGATGTGTATGAACACCGGTCTCATTCTTTTGCACATTGTGGGCATTTTCTGTTCTACTCATGTATGACATGTATATTTTTTTCTTTCTTTCTTTCATTTTTTTTTTTTTTTTTTTTTTTTTTTTTCATGAAATAAATTCTGTGGTTCTTGTAGCTGCTGTCTCAGGGGTTTGGCTGTCAAGCAGCAGCAGCAGCTGGCTTTTCTGACACATTTTATATACAGCATTTACCAGAAAAACAGTCAGGTGGTTGACACCTTCATTTATTTTATTCTCAAACTAAGTAGAGCTCAAATGAGGTTATACTGGTCTTATATGGGCCTATTAAATCATGTTATTTATATTATTTGTGGTTAACCAGGTATTTAGGACACTAGCAGTGACAGCGTTTTATTTTATTTATTTTCTTTGGTGATCTGTGAAATTTAGAGGTTGTGTTTGTTTGTCATAAATAGTCGCTGGTCATTGGTTTGTGAAATAGAACTAATATCACCACTAGGTCTCTGTTCAATGGCTCGAAACTGCATTTATTTTCTTTTTAAATAAAAAAATAATGTCCTCTCTCTCTCCTTCACAGTAGAAACAGCTGGTATCCGGTGGGGCCACATGGCTTTCATGTGGCCATATGAATGAGTCTGAACTCCTTGATATTTTATCTTTCTTCCTTTGTCCGGTAATTTTAATCCTCTAGAAAAAGTTCCACGCCTGATAAGTTGTTTGGTAGGTTCATAGGATGCAAGTAAGTTTACAGTTGTTTCCTCGCTCTGCTAAGTCCCAGATCCTTGCTCCATAGAGTAGCTTTGCCAGGCTGCTTTCTTTCTCTATCAGGTGTTTAAGCCGGGAAATGAACAAACACTAATGTAGGCGGTGCAGAGTAATGCTTCTATGTAATATCGATCTTAAATTTTGATGTTTAAGCTTTAGAGGGAGTCTAAAAAATTTATTTTAGGTCGATGTAACCACAAAATAGTGTCATCTTTTTACATCTTCGTTGGATGACTGTGTTGGAGACTGATATGCACTTCTTGGCACGTCCATTGTAAAGACATCAGATTTACAAACGTCTAGACGGGTCATGCAGATCTTTCGCGCTGATGCCCTTTCCAACCCTCTACCAATCTGAAAACAAAACTATTGTATTCTGTTACATTTTAAACACTTTGCCTTTACTTCCAACTTCCTTCCTCCCTTCCTCTCTCCTTTCTTCTTTCCTCTCCTCCACCCCTACCGCCCCTCCCTCGCTCCCCCTTTTCTAGCAGCCACCCCCATCAGAGGATGCCCCCCCACGGCCCAAATCTGGTAATGTTCAGCAAAGGCTGCAAACACTGCGGATTGCCACGCGCTTTTACTGCGCCATGAAACACGTAAGAGATGTAAGAGAACCAGGGCTCATATACCAGGCATGATCTATTAAATCTATCTTATTTTATTTATTTATTTTTGTTCTTTTTGTATGGCCGAATATTTCCGTTTGTTCTCCAGGCTGATCCACTGTTATTTAAATGCCATATTTTTGGCAAACATTTCATCCATTTACAGTCACATTTTGGTCAACTTGTCAGTAAGATTGAGTTCGCCGAGTGATTCATTGTTGTTCCCATCATTCACTCACTGGCACCTTTATTTATTTGAAACACTGGAGAGCAAGAAGCAGTAAAGTGGGACGATTTGTTTTTATACTTCACATTTTGATCTTTCTTCTAAGCCACTAAAGTACTGAAGAAAATGAAAATGTCTGTGTGATAAGGAGAACCTTAGACCTGAAATACTGAAGCGAAACATCCTTTTCTGTGCTTGTCTAGTACATAATTTGTTTTGGGGACCATGTTCCATTGTTTTGTAGAAATACTCCAGTATATTGAAGCCCTGCTAGTTTTAGGTGTTCTGCTTTTGGCAGCAATATGGCCATTGGGTCTTTAAAAAGGGTTTTGTAGAGCAACTAGTAATCATACAATCATGGAAACCCACATAAAACCAATGAGTGTGTACATAAATGATGTACACACTCATAAAGACACGTTCTGTCCTCAAACATAACAGTGTTAAATGAAGTAAGTAGCTAATTTTGTGTTTACGTCTGAGTGGTTATAATACAGCTGCTGATTTGCTAGTAACTGATACCAAAGTGCTGGATAACAAAAGTGAAATTAGGAAGTCTTCATAGTGTGCAGATTACATGTCACTGATGTAAAAGGTGCACTGTAACTGTAACAGTGTATAAAGGTATAAAAATCAGGAGACAGCAAAACTGCAAGATCCATTTCAAGCCAGCTGACAGGAGAAAAAAGAAACAACATTCGTTTTCAAGGCAGTGGAAAAGTTCACCTGTCATGCAGTTTTGTAAGGCTCATCAACAACCTTTCCTTTTTTTTTCTCCCCTCTCTCAAATAAATCTTTCTCGCTCCCTCAGCGAAGCGCACCAGTCAAGTGTCAGACCCAAATTATTTTAGTCAGTGTAGCTGAGAAAATCAATGAGAGTGCAACTGAAAGCATTATTTTTTTGTGACTTGGAGGAGCAAGAAGAAGGAAGGCTTGGGCATGGAAATATTACAGTTGAAATGAGCCCACAGAAAGATGGATGAATTGCCAGATTTGGGATGTCTGATCTGGTGACAGGCATCTAAAATGTTTTTGGGTTATTTTTGCTCTTTGCAGTCAGCCTCATTTATTTTTATGTCGCATCTATATTCAGTCAAGAAAGTTGTACATTTCATTTATTTATTTATTTTTCATTTGGAGGTCTATGTCTGTATATATATGTGCTCAATTGTCCAATGATGTGAGAAATATTCCTGTAAAGGCGTCTTCTGTATGTATTTGTATGTGTGTGTGTGCTGTCTGAGTTTGTTCTAGTGCCACAAGGTGTTGTGTGTTGCTGCTCCTCTCCTGCTGCCATAGAAACATTGTAGTAGCTAAACTGCTGCTGCTGCCCTCTTACCTCATTTCCTGCTCTCCTTTTCCTCAGTGACTCAGAACTAGGCCCCTCCCTACCCACGTATCACCTATTCCACCTACAGGCTGCTGGTGGTTTTGCAGCAGCATGGTTGAGGAGAAAATTGATCCCTGTAGACTGACATTTAAATAGGAAATTACTTCCTTCTGCTTCTAGGCTGAATAATAGCAATTAGTCTCAAAGATAACGTGGCTTTATAGAATAATTAAAATCAAACAAACATCTTTTTACCTGCAAACCAATATTTGGAATCTGAAAAGCATCCTAGTAGAGCAAGAGTACTTCTGCGAAACTAAGAGAGCGGATGCTTTTCGGAGTCTACTCTCGTGCCATAAAAGGACCTTTAGTGGCTTTGAGTTGGATGTTCTTTTTTTCATGACACAAAGTATACAGATCTACCAAATGCATTTAAAATGCTGTACAAATTTCTGTACAATGTGCCAGAAAAATGATGATAATACAGACAGTAAATACATTTAAGTGTAAGTGATACGGGAAGTTGTAAACTTAGAGCATCAGGTGGATCTGTACCCTGCTGTGTGCATGTTGCATGCATTGTATTAAACAGTCAAAACATTTAGCTCGAAAAGAGGAAAGCCTTGGTTTGGACAGACAGCTTGTACCCTGTAGCCAACTCGTGTTATGTTACCAGTAGTACTTGTTGTGTTTGGCTGAAGCAGACAGGCTTATCGAACAAACCACAGGCTCAGCGCCTCATATATGTGAATGGGGTATTTCAACATGCAGGATTGTTAGGCCGATGCAATTACATGCACTCTCAGTATGAGTCATTTCTAAGATTAGAGTTAATCTTTGTAATCGTGCTTTTTGAAATACCCCCTAATGCTTAAAGTTGAGCAAGACTGTGCTATCTTTAAGTCCTGTGTAATGACACATATAATGTCTTGTGAGTATTCTATGGAAAAAAAACAATGAAGAATACAGATGCTGGTGTTACAGCTTTTATTTAATATTGTATTCAGGTATGTTCAAGTATAGAATCTGTGTATGATTGGGTGGAGTGATATTTATTGACACTTCCTCATCTACACTTGATTTAAGCACTAAAATTCTGTCTGCACATTTTTGCCCAGGTCTGCTGTATACAGTACCATGCCTTTTGGGTTTGTGTTGTAGTTTTGGCTGTTTCTATCTGGTCACTAATCTCCAATACTAATGGGCAGGCTAAAGAGCTGCCCACGTACAAGGACAATGACTTCATCAACGATGGGCAGAAGATCTACATTAACGAAGAGAACAAGAAAATGTTCCTGGAGAAGCTTAGGAAAGATGTGGAGGTATGTGTTCGACATGAATTTTTTTTTTTTCCCTGTCAAATTGTGATTCGGCTTTTGCGCTGTCTGTTGGTCCCATCAGTGGCTTTCCATGCATTAAGTGCTGTATGTAGCCAGATGTGAGGTAGCAAGTCATGCTGTAAAAGATCTCACTTGATGTCACCATTCATTCATCACTAGTTCATTTTATATTTTGCTACAAAGTTTTAACTCAACCTCTATTTTTTTCCTCTCATCTATTCCTCCATCACCACACATTATTTTACCATCCTGCCTCCATGCACCGTCCTCAGTTCCTGGCCCAACTGAAGCTCATGGACTACAGTCTGCTGGTAGGGATCCACGATGTTGAGCGAGCTGAGCAAGAGGAAGTGGAAAGCGAGGAGAACGAGGCCGAGGAGGAGGGTGAGAGTGACGGAGGAGGCATTGGGACCCCCCCTGACAGTCCCAGCAACACCCTGGATAGTACCAAGCCACTATCACCTGGAGAGTTCGACCCCACCATCGACGTCTATGCCATTAAAAGCAATGAAAGTGAGTGAGAAATGCAATCCTTGCATTGTGATGGCTGTATGTAATGGGAAAAACAAAAGAACTAAGAGCTCCCCCTACTGGTAGCTTTGGTTTTCACTGCATTTATCACATCTGGTATTCAGTCTCTCAAGAAGATTATTTGTGAGAAATTGTACATACATTAAACAGCATCTGCTTTTTCCCCTCTACAGTTGTATGGTTTCTTATTTAGGGTGCATTTGCTTTAAACTCCAGGTGCTCCCAGGAAGGAGGTTTATTTCATGGCTATCATAGACATCCTGCAGCATTATGATGCCAAGAAGAAAGCTGCGCACGCCGCCAAGACTGTCAAACACGGGGTACGTAGCTGCATAGAGACCCATTATTTCAGTGGCTCAGTTGACAAACAACAAGGTTAAACTTGCCCAGTGATGATGGATATGTGTGTGTCTCTGCAGGCCGGAGCAGAAATCTCCACGGTGAACCCAGAGCAGTACTCGAAGAGGTTTTACGATTTCATCACCACTATCCTGTCATAGCCTCCATGAGTGACAGGGGCAAAGAGGCACATGGGAAAGGGGAGGGAAAGTGGGGAGTTGGGGTGGACTAGAGAAAGTGATGTAGAGGGAAAGCATCCAGAGTAAGAATTAATACGGTGCTGTGATGGCTTTGTGTCACTCTCCCTTATCCATTCTCCTCACCTCTGTTTGTTTCCCTCTTTCTCTGTCTCTCTTTTCTGTGGGGTGCCACCTGCTGCAGCTAAAAAGGAAAAAAACATTGTTCGTTTACATTCATCCTCTCCTCTGTTGAATTCTGTTGTTGTTACTTTGGATGATAAAGGCGTTAAAAGGAAGAGACCCAGTCATTACATTCTTTTTCTGTTTTGTTTTGTTTTTTTGTTTACGGTCGTTTATTTGGGAATATGGCTTTTTTTTCTTTATTGCCTCTAACACATCATCCAGCTCCCTGCATTTTTTTTATTTCAATGTCTGTATTTGGTTTTCCCATATGATGTTGAGGGGGAAGGTTGGTGGAAGGGTCTGATGTGGTTAGTGTGAGAACAAGTGGAGGTCGCTCTCAGAGGCGCGAGCGGGGATATAAAGAGGAAGTTTACGTTGAGCCTCGTCTAATGCAATTGCTTCGTATAAGGAAGTAGGAAGCAGTCTTCCAGCAGGCCAACTGCCAGACCCACACCCGAATGCTGAACATGTACTCGGCCATATAAATTTTCCCATTTAAATTCCTCCTCCAGCACTCGCCCTTTTGACGCCGCCCCCCCCTTTCCCCTCTCATTCCTGTGGTTTTGTTGAATTGAGCTTCTGGGTTAACCTCTGGCCACAGACTACTTAACTTCATGTAAATTAACGCTTGCTTTTAGCTCCAGCACTAGCTGCACCTCTGTGTCTGCACTTTGCTATCTTTCTGATTAAGAACTATTAATGGAGGAACATCGATTGTAAGATAAGAAGAGGAGCTTCTGTTTGCTGTCCACTTTTCAGTATGTTCGATATAGTTAGCAAGTCACGCTTTCTGTTCCATGGCAGCAGAGAATTGCCCAGAAGCCACATGTGGCTGTTGCTTCTCAAGAGCGAATCAACTCCGTGTTATGGTGTCTTTGTACAGGGTGTCAGATTGAAACATGAACAGCCCTCAACTTTCTGTTGCCATCAGCACCTTATGAGTCAAATCATAAAACGTTGCACTTTTATTTGTTGTAAGAGGTTGTCAGTCTGTTACACGCGCAGCAACAACAACAAAAAAACAAACAAAAAGGAACTCGACTTGTTTAGATTTTAATCTTAGAAGCTTGGATTCAAATCCCATCTCCTCCATTTGTCACCTGTGGGCTCTTCTTACAGGGATTGGTTGGGAAACAATTCAATGCAATATTAGGTAAAGTGGGCGAGTTCTGTTAATCCAGCCTTTCTGACCCTATAAGAAGAGCCCACAGGTGCTGCATTGGTGGGATTTTTGATACCAGGCGGTAGT